>NC_090928.1:825273688-825576719 GCF_040938575.1 Ambystoma mexicanum | reverse complement strand
ATGCAGGAAAAATAAGATTTGGAAAGACCATATGTAAATCATACTTGTCCCATCCCAAAAAGGGCTGTCCAGCCCAAGCTGCTAGGTCACATACCTTCTGCATGAGACCACAAGTATCCCCAGACCTGTTCTAGCCTCATTGGGTGTCATGCTTGAGGAGTAGATTAGGATTCTAGACCCAGCAGACTTTTTTTCTAGGGGTGATGCTGTGGAGGTGTTGCTTACATTTTAAAATTAAAAATCTTGCAATTACTGGAACCTTTAACACATCCTCCAACACGTCCCCTCTGCAGCCCAACTAACAAAAAGAAATGTGGGTTACTTACCAAATAAGCAAAACAGAAAGGTGACAGTTGGAAGGTTTCAAATCATTCATAACCACTGGCACAGCTCTGGGCAACCCTCAAGACCATTGTGTTTCAGCAAGTCACTGCAGGAGGGGAAATATCATATGCAAATCAGGCTTGGTCCCATGCCAAAAGGGCCAGTAGAGCCAGAACAGTTAGGTCACATTTCTTCTACACAAGACCATAAAGCATCCCCAGACATGTTTCAGCCTCATTTGCGTTCATCAGTAATGAGTAGCTTCACTGATTATGCAGGTTGTTGTGTTGGATGTCTGCTTACATTCACAGTAACTTGGTAACATGGGCCTATACACACTGAGATTGATGCTACATATAGTGATCCATTCTTGGATGAAATGAATATCCTATGTGATGCTACTTCGAGTTTTGTCAAGGGGTGAAAGGTTGTGTGCCATCACTTCCTGTGATGTCATCAGCAGTCAATGGTCGTGTGAACTCACTTCTGCTACCCCAGACAGTTTGGTGTAATGACAAACCAAGGACCATTTGGGAAAAATGCGGTCCAAACTGTGAATTAGCCTCTCAATTTCACATTAAACATTGCAGAAAAAAAGCAGGTAGTTAATTTACACCAAGAAAAGTGTTGCACAACTATGGTGGTGGCCCTAGCTATAGCAAAAGTAGCAAGGACCAACCTCAGAAAACGTACTAAGCCAACTAAGGCCAGACAGCAATTCTTATTTAGCTCGAAGTTATTCAAAGGCCATTTCTTCTGTTTTGATTGAGACGCAGCAGCATTTAGACACTTCATTCCACGTGTGTTCATAATGGACATTCTTCGGGATACATTCATATGTTTGGTATACTACTCTGCGCAGGTTATTCGGAGGATGAGGGATGTTTATTCTTTCTCTCAGCACCATGCAATTGCATTCGATTTGTGCACCTCTCAATACGGAAGGGCTCTCCTATTGTAATTCCTGCTGTTCTGAAATACGTTCTTCCCCTTACTTGCTCATATAGATTAAAGTATTGGTCAAATGACGTGTGTTTTAATGTCTGCATCCTGACAGTTTAAAACACAATCTTGGTGTCTCCTGCGTGTATGCTGACAGATCTGATTTATGAAGAAGCCGACAAGTGTCGACACATTTTTGGAAATAACATTATGTAATCATATGTGGTAATGCCACATTTTTCAAATGGTGTATTGATAAAATATATTAAAACAAGATTTTGATCATAACAGATTTTTGAATGACGTGATCATTTACAAATTTGTAACTAGTGTTTCTGTGTAACCCTTTCTCTTCAATCTCCTTTTCAAATGACTCCAATGTTGTCTAACCGCTAACCACCCACTATGCCCGCCTACCATAAGCGCCTCTCTTTTCCCCCTTTAGCCTGCTGTTCAGGCCCAGAGAGGAGGGAATAGAGGCAGGCAAAACATTAGTTACATTGAGAAAGGATGTTGTTGCATCTTGTCCTGCACCATTGTTCTAAGCAAGTGCCTGTCTGTTGCTGATTGGCCTATTCAGGGACAAGTGATGGAAAGTATTATTCCTGATTCTGTGTGTTGACAGCAGTAAGATTAGGTTCCAAGTCTAGCCTGAGCTGCTCTTTTATCTGCCATGGCTTCCACTCCTGAAGGGATCCAAAAACATGGATGTGCAAGGAAGAGAGGGATAAGGAGAGAGTGAGAACGAGAGAGCGAGATAGCCAGACATATAGATAGATAGATAGATAGATAGATAGATAGATAGATAGATAGATAGATATATAGATAGATAGATAGATAGATAGAGCGAGAAAGAGACAGAGAATGAGAGAATGAGAGAGAGAATGAGAACGAGAGAGAATGAGAATGAGAAAGAGCACGAGAGAGAGAGAGAGAGAGAGAGAGAGAGAGAGAGAGAGGGTGGTCGCTCCTCAGTTAGACATCAGACTTTGTTTGCACTTGCATTGAGGGTTAGTGGCAATGGTGAGGGGAATGTATACGTAATCAGGAGAGGATGCAACAGGATAAATGAGAATATGCTTAAGACAGGAAGGCAGCTTTTTTATCGAAGGATACACTTGAATACAAGAAGAAGTTCCTGGTATATGATGGCAGTATCTCAACACCTGTGAGTATTCCACACTTCCTAATTACTGTACTCTCTCTTCACACTGTGTCACCAACCTATAATGCATTCACTCCTGCTCCTCCTGCTGCTCCTCCTACTCACAACTTTCTATGTGTTCTCCAATCACACTACAACATCCTGCTTTCCTATCCCTATTATAAAACTCACAACTCAAACCTCCCACTACTCATCTCTCTTCCACCTCCGTCCAACAAACAAAGCCGATGAGCTAACCATACCTCCGCTAAAACATATCCACCTCACCTATCTTCATCTGAGACCCAACTTCTCTACTCTTTATCCCTCATCAACTGAACACTGCACTCTGGAATGCTCAGTCTGCATGCAATAAAATGTATTTTATCACTGACTACTTTCACTCCAGCTTTCCTCAACTAGACCTTCCTGCTATCACTGAAACCTTGATTTCCCCACCTGCCACTGCCACTCTGGGGGACCTACACAACTCCAAAGCATTCTCATTCACTCTCCTTGACTGACTGGCAGAGGTGGAGGCATCAGACACCTACTTTCTTCCCGCCTCTTTTGAATTCTCCATCTCTACTATTGATCTGCCTCACTTGGTTCACATCATCTGAATCTATCACCCTCTGGACCAGTCTTTGATGATCTTGGCAACTCCTTGATTCTCTTTCCACTAAGCATCACCTCATTCTCTTAAGTGACTTCAACCTTCCATCTCAAACCACTTCTCAGAAATCTGAACTTCAGTGTTTTCTTTGTGAACAAATTCTCTCCTCTATCCATAACCAACCTACCCACACTGGGGGTAACTCTTTGAATCTCTATTAATCTCCACCACTCTCTCAACCACTAATACTACTATCATACCATCCATATCTGATCACTAAATCACTCCCACTACCATCTCCTTGCCACCATTTGACCTTTCCTCCCCACTTGCTTCACCTATTCCTAAAAGGAAATGTAAACCTTCGGCCATGCCCCCGTTCTCTCTGACCTACAGCTCTCACTCTCCTCCTTCACACCCGATGCCTCTTTCGCCAATACTGCCTTCTTCAGCTTCCAATCCCTACTATATGACAAATTCTCCTCTTACTTATCACAGCTTATGTTCAACCCTAAATCTCAGCATCCTCAAACATGAGTCATTTAATGTATATGATCTCTCTGCACTGACCTGCGTTTGGCTGCTGCACAAATGGAGGTGTACCCACTTGTATGAGGACTTGCAACTCTACCTCTATACCACAAACTCTCTCAGGTCCACTCTTGATCGAGCGAAAAGGGAATTCCACTAACCCTCAATGACTCTCACTCCATCCATCCTTGATGTCTATAGAGCACCCTAAACTCACTCCTCCTAAGTCTGTGACTATCAAATCCACTCGCACAGCTAATCACCAACTGAATACTTTGTTGAAACGTTTCCAAAATTTGAGACTCTATCCTGACCTTCTGTAGTGATACACGAAATTGCAACCTTGCCAATCAGGGCTTTAGATGACAGCATTAGCCGCTGAAAGCCAATAGTGTATTCAAAGTATGTGCTAAAAATGCTGACAGTAGTCTGTTGTAGCACTTCCATTATGCAGTAGTGAGCTACAAGGAATATGCAGGCCTAGTATGAATTAGGTCAAATTAAGCATTGTTGATAGACAGGCAGGGAGGGCCCCTAGCTATGTAGCTAATAGGTTTTTGGAGTGTTTGGAACATCATGGCACCTATATAGCGCTTAGATAGCCAGTCTTAAGCGCTATAAACACTAAGCTATGAGTGCATGCCTTTTAGAGCTTGCAGATGGGGTTAATACATCCCTGCTTCCCTTAGAATATTCAGCCTCACTAACGTTAGCCCTGGCTCCAAGCTAATCTTCCTTTTCTCTGGGAAGGTACTGATAAGACATTCCTCAGCCAGCGCAGATGGGAACAAGGGAGGGGGTAGGAGCGAGCAGGGAGCATCTCAGAGAGAGCTGGGTTTTTTCCATGAACCAGCCTCACAGAGAAAGTTCTGGAACTATGCGTCATGGTGACTGACAGCAAGAGATTATAAAGTATCCATGCACACATGGGATCAGGGGGAGATCGCCTGTGGACTTGATTCGTGCAGAAACAGGTGCCCGGCATTGGCTCATACGGTGTCCTTCAGCATTGTCCTCTGAGCGGGGCTTGTTTACAGCTAGCTTATGAGGGCCCAAGGTCTCCCCAGTGCTGCTTAAAGGGACATAAGACTGTGTTTCTCTATGTTTCTCTATATTTCTCTATGTTTCTCTATGTTTATCTAAGTTCCATGTTTCACTATATTTTGCATTGCTCTTTGTTTTATGCTTTGTAATATTCTCTAACTTGAATCCCAAATGTATATGAAATTCACTGCTTAGAATAAATATGCTAATAACACTTTGAGGGTGTCATTTGTCACTAGCATGAGATCACTGCTCAGCACAATAGAACCTGTATTTTGGGCTGAATTGGGTATTTTTGCTCTCAAAGGGCTGGCCCCGAGGAAGATTTTGCCCAATATCAAGACATTTGGTGGCAGCGGTGGGATTTGTGAAGAGCAGTGCCATGCTGACATGACAAATGGTGTGAGAGAACACAGTGTAGAGTGGGGAGCAGGCTGTCGCATTTCCTTGATGGTCTCACTGCAGCTCTGAGACTTCAAAAGGCAGCAATGTTGTGTCGGTTTGCCGTGGCCGATAGCTTGTGTGGTTAAGACTCCCTTCAGTAAATCAGTCGTGACTGACTTATTGCATGGGATTGGTGCCAGGGAGTACAAGGCAATAAACGAGCGGGAAATGGCTTTGTTTAAAGCACTCCGATGAATGGTTAAGAAAGATGTATGCTCAATTAGAAAAAGAATTTTATCATGTGGTTTCCCAAGTTTAAAGTTGTAATTTGGAATGCATAATGAGACGGAGTTCTCATCTCTATTCTGTCATGAGGGCAGGAAAGAAAAATAATTGCAAGAATTTGACATGCAAATTGTGAATAGTGATTTAACCATTGACTCAGCCCCAGTGTGCTAGCGAGTGGGGGCTGTAATGTTCGGAGGCGAAGGTTCGTCTTTTTTGATATATGCTTTTGAAGGGTTGGCATTCCTGAATAATGAGGAAGGGGAATGAGCCATGCTTAGGAGAATGAGTAACATCTGTGCTGAGAGCCTAAAGAGTTTTTTCTTTCTTTTGGCAACTGTAAAATTCCATGTGCTAATGGTGGCAAATTCTGTTTAAAGGAAACACACTAAAATGGTTATATTGCATTTTAGGCTGTGCCATGCTTATATTGGGTGAGAGACTCACTTAAAAGGAAAGTGAGTGAATGTTATTTGGATTTTCGATTTTTGTGTACTGATTTGAAATTGCAGAATCAGTTTGCAATGGTTGGGGGGAAAAACAATTTATATTTTTCTAAATTGCCCCTGGAGTATTTTTTGACTGTCCCCATGCTATGCCATGGATTTGTGCTGTTGCCTTATAAGTGATGTATGATTTGGAAATAGTGTCCTGTTGACTGTGATACATGGGGAAAAATGTTGTTGACACATTAAACAGCCCACAAGCAATAGAGTGTGGGTTGTTCTTGCAGAAAAAAAAACGTGCAGGGAGCTGCATTAAATATGGCATTTTTATTTTTTAAATGCACTGAACTGAGTGGTTATAGTTTGGCAATGGTACAACAGAATGAAACATCTGTGTGTGATAAGATAGCACAAAGATTTAATGGGTTGTGAGTTCTCTTGAAAGATCGCACATTACAAGAAAAAAAAGACGCTTTGACATTTTGCAAAATTACATGGAGTAGAAAAATGACAAGAAAAGTGCCGCTTTTGAAAAACAAGAGTCTTGCTGTGTGTGCAGAGCTTGTGCCTTGAAGCTGTCTTGGGCGAGGTGTGTGAAGGCAAACAAAAGCAGAAACAGTACAAGAAAGAGTTAATTTGGATGAACTGTCTGAAACGAGTGAAGCCGCCACAGTATAAGAGTTATAGGCAAAAGAGATAAGCTGCGTGGCGCTGCCAGGTGCACACGAAAGATAAACATGCCTGCATTCCTGAGGAAGGGGGAGCAAAAACAGAGAGCTGTTCAAAAAGTAAAGAATTTGCCCAGTAAACTGTGGTACGGAGCAAAGGCTTCATGCAGGATGGCAGACGGGCACATCACATCTGAACATTTACCTATGCATCTGTGAATGGGCCAAGAAAAGACAGCTGCCCATTCCAACAGACATTACTGTGCAAACCGCATTCCCATGTGATGTGATGTGAAGTGAAGTAAAGCGCTATTGCTGTGCAAGCTGCATTCCAATGCTCCATGTGATGTGAACTGAAGTAAAGCGCTGTGCACTGGAGAAGAAACCTCTAGGCGCTTTGAGAAGAGAAAATACACATCTGGCAAACTGCAAGCTACATTGCCAGGGGATGGAGTAACTGACAAAGACATTATGGCATTCCAGATGGAAGCAAAACTGACAAAAAGTGCTTAGCCGTTTTGCAAGAGACAACATGCAGAGCGGGGCTTTGAAGTACAACATGAACACTGCACATTAGCCATGATCCAGAAGCCACACGGCTTAGTGCAAGAATGAATGATTTGTTGAAGCAACAAAAGAAACTGGCTTAGACTATCGCACTCAAAGGGGTGGTTCAAAAACAGCAAACGCCCTTTGAAAAAATGACAAGTGAAAAAACCAGAGGCTTGAAAAGACACTGCTAAGAAAAGAAAGATAAATAAACAAAGCTGCTTGTACAACTGTAAGCGGTATTGGACTGAAAGACTTTACCTTTGAAAAATGGAGTGATGCCAGCAGGGCAAACTGAACCAAGATCATGAGACACTGGAAGCAAGTTGGCGCCTGGCATTGGTGATCGCTTTGGTGAAAAAGAAAAGCATTGTGCGACCTGGGTACTTACTATATGGCTTTGTAAAAGCACAGATCAGTCTGAGGTACCATTGACCAGCTATGATTGCATTGCACAAATGAGTTTGTGATTAGGCAGTTACACCCCGTATGGTTGAGTGTAAATAAGCCCCCAGAAACATGCAGAAAGGTGATAAATAATTGCAGTAGCAATGACAAAGTGTGTAGTTACCTGATGAGACTTTTTGAAGATGGGGGTGGTATTATGGGAAGGGGTGGATAACGCTGATATTGAACTTTTGATGAAATCCTAACATTTCTGTTTGTATTTTGCCTAGGCAAAGCACGACAAGACATTTCATAATATCAGAAGTTAATATGCAGTTTGTGGGTGACACTGATCAAAGAAGGGTCAGACGCATTCTCAGAGAAAGCGAGCCACTGCGACATGCTATTTCAACTTTAACGTGCCCTGCACCGCACTCAATGCTGTAACCTGCGAATAGTGTCCAACAGAGTATTAACTTTTGCTGAACTGGCACGATGCAGACTTGGCTAATTATCAAGTATTTGATGCTACACATTTAAATGACATGTTTTGCCCTTTCTTGTTTAAAGGACTATGGACAATGAATTGTGGACTGTAACATCAGGCACCACATACAGCTGTGTGACACAGCAATTGAATGCTAACACATTGAAAAATGGTTTTTAAATGCACTGTTGAGATGAATCTGAAAAAACCAAATGGTTTTACTCTTCCAACTGAATGGCTTTAACCAGAGATGTTTTGTTTTTTGAAAAAAAAAAATATTCTACATTGCACGTAGGCAGGAGAATGATTTATGAACTGTTGGGGCAGCAGAATTATGCAAGCAGGAGTGTAATTAATTTTGAGATAAGATGAGTGCGCACATCAAAGTCACCTGTGCGTAGGTTAAGATTCTTAATTGAAGTAATGCTGCCAAGTGTATGAGCTATAATTTGAAATGGTAATCTTTGAAACACTGGATACTTTTACAGCCAGCTTAAGGCAGGTAAATGAAACCATGACTGACTTGATGTTTGATTTTTATGACACAGAGTGTGACACGGTTTTTTTTGTTAAACCAACCAGTTTCATGTTTCTGTGGGGACAGCTGTCTCCAGCACACTAATGCAAAGAGTCACCTTTTGATTGTAAACATTTGGAATAATTCTTTGGAAAAGCGCTACAAATGAGTATCCACATGGAATTGCTAGAGTACTGGCCTGGCACATTGTCAGGCATCTTTTGTCACTGAATGGATACCATTTGTTTAATTTGTCTAATGTGATGTTTTTCTGACCAAGAACTGCAGCGAGTGTTCTCGCCAAGATTTAATGAACTATAACTTGACTAAATGAATTTTTTCCATGGTGTGATGAAACAGCCACTGCCGGATAGTAGTATGGTGTTTGTGGCTAAAGTTAATATTGTATATGGTAGATATCCCACTTGAAGAAGGGTATTCTCCAAGTCACAGAAGGTAGACACTGTGAACCTGTTAGATTTTCCAGTAGTAAGACAACATGTAAATTGTAGGCTGGTAATGCACACCTTCATTATTACAGTGCTACACTTAGACATAGATTTATCATGAGGCAATGTTTCCTTAGTACTACCAAGCTGCTACAAATGGAGTCCATTTCTATGGCCCATCACTAGAGTGCGCGTAGCTAGGGAGCTAGATTCATTAATTGCAGGAGCTTTATATGCTTGTGACATAGAAACTGTGCACAATAAGCTAGCCACTATGGGTTCTGATGCCAGCTCTGCTATAGAACTTCTGGCCTAGTGGGGCCCATTGATATGCCCAGCACTGCTACAAGTATTGACAGCCAATTGAAGATGACAGAATTTTAGACATGAAGACATTTTTGTCTGCCATAGGGCAGGTCAACAAGACTGCTAAATACACACAATGCATTGTATGGCAAACATTGTTAAATCAGCAGGTGTTGGCTTTTTACTGGGTGGGGGCAACCATCCTCCACACACTGGCACGCAGAGCTACAGTTACCAGCATACATATGGATTGAATTGCTTGCTTTTTGATTGCATGAATAACACATGCCATGCTTTGATGTAAATTAGTAGAATTGTTTTTTATTTAGACAACCTGGTGCCCATGGGTTCACCTTGTTCACGAAATTAGATGGTTTCTGGTTGGGTTCCACCTACCTGGGGGAAGTGTCTAGTCACACAGCCCATAGTCACGCTTGAATGCCCTGGGATCAGGGGGAGGGTAGGCCCTTAGGGTGAAAGGCTGCCAGGTTTTAGAATTGGTAACCATACATAAATGCAATAGTGCATTGTAGATTAGACTACACTGGATTGCCTTGACATTTTAACTGCATGCTGCTTTTTAACTGACAATCAGTTATACAAAATTGATTTAGGTATTTTTGTGTAGGCCATGTTTTGGCTAGAGTAAATGTCCATGTTCACTTGGCGTAGGTATTTTTGTGTAGGCCAGGTTTTGGCAAGGGTATATGTCACTGTTCACTTTGTGTACATTTTTGTTTAGGTAGTGCTTTACCTTGCATGCCACGCTAACTAACCGCTATAAGATAGTTTGCTTAAACCTCTTGCAAAGCCACAAGGTCTTTATCACTGCACTAAATACTATATTGATAGGTATTAGTCAGCATTTGTCGCACAAACGTTGAATAGGGGTGGAATGTAGTGATACACGAAATTGCAACCTTGCCAATCAGGGCTTTAGATGACAGCATTAGCCGCTGAAAGCCAATAGTGTATTCAAAGTATGTGCTAAAAATGCTGACAGTAGTCTGTTGTAGCACTTCCATTATGCAGTAGTGAGCTACAAGGAATATGCAGGCCTAGTATGAATTAGGTCAAATTAAGCATTGTTGATAGACAGGCAGGGAGGGCCCCTAGCTATGTAGCTAATAGGTTTTTGGAGTGTTTGGAACATCATGGCACCTATATAGCGCTTAGATAGCCAGTCTTAAGCGCTATAAACACTAAGCTATGAGTGCATGCCTTTTAGAGCTTGCAGATGGGGTTAATACATCCCTGCTTCCCTTAGAATATTCAGCCTCACTAACGTTAGTCCTGGCTCCAAGCTAATCTTCCTTTTCTCTGGGAAGGTACTGATAAGACATTCCTCAGCCAGCGCAGATGGGAACAAGGGAGGGGGTAGGAGCGAGCAGGGAGCATCTCAGAGAGAGCTGGGTTTTTTCCATGAACCAGCCTCACAGAGAAAGTTCTGGAACTATGCGTCATGGTGACTGACAGCAAGAGATTATAAAGTATCCATGCACACATGGGATCAGGGGGAGATCGCCTGTGGACTTGATTCGTGCAGAAACAGGTGCCCGGCATTGGCTCATACGGTGTCCTTCAGCATTGTCCTCTGAGCGGGGCTTGTTTACAGCTAGCTTATGAGGGCCCAAGGTCTCCCCAGTGCTGCTTAAAGGGACGTAAGACTGTGTTTCTCTATGTTTCTCTATATTTCTCTATGTTTCTCTATGTTTATCTAAGTTCCATGTTTCACTATATTTTGCATTGCTCTTTGTTTTATGCTTTGTAATATTCTCTAACTTGAATCCCAAATGTATATGAAATTCACTGCTTAGAATAAATATGCTAATAACACTTTGAGGGTGTCATTTGTCACTAGCATGAGATCACTGCTCAGCACAATAGAACCTGTATTTTGGGCTGAATTGGGTATTTTTGCTCTCAAAGGGCTGGCCCCGAGGAAGATTTTGCCCAATATCAAGACACCTTCCTCAAACTGTTTCCTACTACATTTTACACTCTGCCTACTCTACCATCATCCTCTGCCTCGTTCTCCAATTTTAGTCACACTAATACTGATGAAGTGCTATCTCTACTGATGAAGGCTAATCCCACATGCGCCCATCAAACCTTGATGTCCCTCAGCTAGTCAAGCCAATTGCCACTTTAATGACCTCTCACATCACTAAACTCTTCAATCTATACTTCGACTCTGCTTGCCATACCTATGTTTTCAAAATAACCATGGTCATCCCTCTCCTAAAAGGCAAGGGGCAGACCCGAACCAATCAACTAACTTTTGCCCTGTGTCTCTCCTTCTGCACTACTCTAAAGTGGTTAAACGGGTTGTGTTCAACCTTCTTAACAATTTCTTAGACATCTATAACCTTTGAGTCCCCCATTACAACCAGGTTTTCACTCCTGTCACTCCACAGGACCTGCTCTCATGAATGTGTCCAACTTCATCACATCAGAAAAGCGCTCCTATCCATCCTCTATCTTTATTCTCCTTGACCTGTCTGATGCTTTCGACACTGTCAATCACTCTATTTCTTCATGGGATTTGAAGTTGAGCCCTTTCCTGGATTGACTCCAACCTTGCACCTCACCAATTTGCTGTCTCCTGGAGCAACCACACCTCTCAACTCACTCCTCTAACTGTTGGTGTTCCACAAGCCTCTGTCTTGGGTGCGCTCCTCTTAACACTAAATACCTCTGCTCTTTGTGCACTAATCCCCTTCTTTGGGTTCTCGTAACCAACTCTTCGCGGATGACACCCAAATCTTCTTCTCTTTTCCTGAACTCACCTCTGATTTCTCTATCAAAATGTCCAACTGTCTCTTTGTTATTAAATATAAGATGTGTTTGCACTCTTTGATGTTAAACTCTACCAAAACAGAGAGGCCTTAGTTCCCTGCATGAAGCTTTCTCTCATCCCTTCCTCTGCCTATCCAGTTACCACCTGACACTCTCCCCTGCTCTTCTTCAGATAGAAAACTAAGTACCATCTAAGGCCCGTCTGACACCTTCTTCACTTTCATCCCCACAACTGGAACAACTGCTCACCTCAAGCTCCTAAATATTAGGAAAATCAGGCACCGACTTCCTTTCAACACTGCCAAGCATGTGTTAACCACGCTTGTCTTCTCTAAACTGGACTACTGTGCTAGCATCCTCTTTGGTATCCTAAAATATGCTTTCTGTCCTCTCCACAAGATCATTAACTTTGCTACTAAGACTATCTTTTAACACCCTTACTTGATGCATATGTCCTCATACTGTCACCAAGATTGATAGCTAATGATGCAAAACAGGGCCAGATTTTAAAAGTATTCTCTTGGTTCACAAATCTATCCATGGTAAGGCACCACTGTATATATCCATCTCTATCCAACTCTACAATCCTTCTCGTAATCTCTGATTTGCCTCCTTGACTACCCTTGTGGCCCCTTGCCCTCCCTGCTCTTCCTCTCACTTCTGCTCTTTCTCTCTTCTTGTTCCACTTGCATGGAATTCTCTGCCCCAGACATCCTGGAAACAATCAACATGGATTTGTTCAAAACCAAACTAAATGCCTACTTCCTCGTCTCTGAGTTACCCTCTTAACCTACCTCTTATCTTCCCACTAGCTAACATTTTTCCCTCGCACCAAACCTGCCTCTATCCCTCACTTCTTTTGCCTACACTCTAGCACTTCAGCCATCATGGTCACATTCTGATCCTGGCTTTACTGCCTGCCTGGACTTAAAAATGTCCAATGTTGGTTGCCTTTTATCTAAGTATGTCCACTTATGTATTGTCCCCGGTGACTGTTCCATTTACTTCCCTCCACAACCTGGTCAGAATGTCCTTCAAACTCATCCCATTGGAAAAAGTTCACTGCTTGCCATCAAATCTGATTTCCTATCTATTGTACTTTCTTTTTGTGATCAAAAGAGCATTTCTCCTCCTGTATATGAATAAATAAATACATACATTCATGAGTGTTTGTCTGATAATAGCTCTAGCTAGCTTTGTATGCTGAGCCCTAGCATTAAGGTAAGAGTCAGACTGGTTGACCATGTGGCTGCTTAATTTCTAAGGTCCTGAAGTAGTGGCATTGCCTACTAAGCCGGAAGTTAAGGTTGTCCCATTATTCTTAATTTCATAAATGTATTCACTTATTAAGGTTGACTCTCTAGCTACCAATTTTATTCAACAGCTATCTGAGAATAATCTTTATTTATGTATTACCTTCATCATGCCTTATTTCTTTCAGGATGAATTTCTTAATTCCCTAAAAGCAGGATACATTTACCCATGATTATGAACCTGCTTTGGATTCATAAAACCATTCTTACTTCTGTCTTATATAACCTTTTCATTTTAAAAAGTGGTATGCCTCAAATTGACTTTTGTTGCTCTTCCTAAAATACTAGGTCCTACCAATCGATGTTCCATTATTGGTCAGCAAAGAGACTGTCTATCTCTAAGTGAAGGGTAGCTATGCACATAATGGATGCAGGAGAACCCAGTCTTATTCTGCATCAAGATTTCAGGGCAGCTTCATCATTCTTAATCAGTGAGTCAGACATGCAGGGCAGCATTATACCAGGGTTATTACCTTTACCTTCGGACAATTAACTTATAGGGGATGTTCCTTGTCAGTTCCCTCTCTCTGAAAAGGGTTCCATCTTGTCTGTATGTTGTAATATGTACATGGAGAAAATGGGTGAGTTCACCAGTACACATATACAAACTGTAGCTTAAGGTGTCATCACTGACTCGTGACAACCATGTTAAGGGTGTCTTGGTACAGCAGGGAGAGGATGTCTTCTTGCATCTCTAACAATCATTTTATCAAGATCCTCTCTAAGCCCAGGCCTAACCGGTCCAGGGGTGGAGTGGCCCTGATCTTCCTTGCGTGGTTCCCTGGTACTATCATTTCCACTCAAGCTTACTCCTCTTTCAAATACCTAATCTGCATGCTTGATGTCTCTCCTGACTCTGGCCACCATCTACAGGACCCCTGGCCAGGTCTCCCTTCTCTTCTCAGAATGGGCTGAACTCACCTCTTCTCTCCTGGCCTTTACCCGCAAGATTCTGCTTCTCTGAGTCTTCAATATTCACCTTGACACCCTTGATGCAGCCTCTACACTTCTACGCAACCTCTGTGACTCATTCCCTGTCCATTCTTCCCTCCGGTCCAACGCACTCAGCGGGACACACCTTGGATGCTCTCATCTCTGCAGACATCCCCATCGCTAACCCTCAACTCCTCTCTCCTGGTCTGATCATTCTCTCCTGTCCTCTCATCTGGAGATCCTTGGTCCCCCAGCTAAGCCCTCGCCTGCACTGCCAGTCTCCTTCTCCATCATTCAATCCATGAAGCGAGTGTCAGCTGCTGCTTTTGACGCCACCTTCACTCCCCCTCATACTCCTGCCATTGACTCCCACTCTGACACAGCCCTTACAAACCTTCTACTCTCCATCTCCAACACTCTGGATGTCTGTGCCCCTGTCCTGTGGATTTGCATGAAACCTGCCTCCAAGTGCAACTCCTGGTATGACTCGCACCTGGCCTCTCGGAAATGCAAGTGCAGAGCTGCTGAGCAGAATTGGCAGGCTTCAAAACTGCTGCCTCCTCTAAAGGATATACAGACTTTTCATTGGCTCAAAGAAGAGGGTCTATATCCAAGACCTCATCTCTGGGGCCACTAACAACATGGCTGAAATGTTCAAAATCGGCAAGGAAATTGACAATCCTACTGCAGTCTCCATTTCTCCTCTGCCTTCCCTGGCCCTTTGCACTTCTCTGGCCTCCCACATCTTTACTAAGACTCATATAACCCTATCCACTCTCTCCTCTACACCCCACCCTTCTCCCTCACCCACTCTCAGGCATCCCCAGGCCCTCCCCCACCACTTCCTGCCTACTCTCCTCTTTCTCTCCCATATCACCTGATGAAGTTTCTAGACAAGTCTGCTCTATGAAGGTCTCATTCAAACAAGTGCTCCCTTGGGCCTCCAGAACTATCAAGGACAATATTGCCTCCCTTGCTCCAGTCTTGGCTGATTTCTGAAATCACTCCTTTGCCACTGGATCTTTCCTGTCACACCCCACGCACTCCCTTGTGCACCCTCTCCTCAAAAAGCATTCTGCCGACCCTTCCTGTCCAGCTAACTACCACCCTATCTCCATTACCCTGTTCCTGGGCAACTCTTGGTGAAGCTAGCCATCTCCCAGTTTATCCACCAAACTGAATTTGTTGGCTGTCTCCACGACTTCGATTCTGGCTTCAGAGCTGCCAGAGGCATGGTAAATGCACTCCTGAACACTTGTGAAGACTTGCTCTCTAATCTCGACTCAAACTCTCCTTCTGGTCTCATCCTTCTTGACATCTCCTCTGCCTTTGATACGGTCAATCATGCCACCCTCATAAATTGACTCTGTGATACCATTGTCCTCATGGACCTGGCTCTGGACTGTTTGACCTCCTTGCTCTCTGAACCACCTTCCCAGATTCAACTAAGCCCTTTTCTCTCCTCCATCTCACACTTTACCTGTGGTGTACCTCAGGGCTCTATTCTTTCACCTTGGCTTTTCAACATCTATCTTGCCCCACTAGCCCATTTGATCTCTACCTTCTCTCCTAACTTTCAGTGTTATGTGAATGACACTAAACTCTCCTTCAAGCTCCCCATCTCTGCCTCCTCCTCTTTCTCTTCCTCTCATACCCGACTGTCTTTCTGCTATTCAGACATTGTGCACTGGTAATGATCTCTGCCTTTATGCCAGTAAGACCAAGATGCTTCTCATTGGGACTCCAGCTCCTTCCTTCCCCCAACCATTTGCCTGCCCTACATGGGCCCCTTCCCCCCACCCTTCTGTAAGGCAAAAAGGGTTGGTGTGATCTTTGACTCCTGTCTCTCCTTCTCTCCTCACATTATGGACCTTGCCAAGAAGACTCACTTTCAGCTTCTCCTCCTCAGACGCATTCTTCCTTTCCTTACCTTCCCCAGAAACTCAATGTCTCCAGAACTCTGTTCCTCTCCAGGCTGGACTACTGTAACATAATCTTCCTCAACCTACCTAACTCCTCCCTTCTCACCCTTCAACTAATCCAGAATAGGAATTGCAAGACTTACCATTGGCCTCAAGCCCAACGACTGCATCTCTCCAGCCCTAAAATCTCTCCACTGGTTCCCGATTGTGGTGAGGATCAATCTTAAAACCTTCTGGATTTTACAAGGGTTTCTGGGGCCTGGGAATCCACTACATCCAACTCTCTCTCCCTAAATACCTCCCTGCTTGAGCCCTTCTTTCTTCAAGCTCCACTCTCTGCAGATCAGATGCTTCTCCAGGTAGAGAGTGAGCGGTATATCTCTCTCCTCCGCAGGTGCCTCCCTCTAAATGGCCTCTTTGCCCGCTAAGACTTGAGCTGTATCTCTTTAATTTCTGGAAACTTCTCAAGACCCTCCGTTCTTTTCCTCCTTCCATCTCTCCCTCCCCTGCCAATTACCTCTCCCCTCTGCCTCTTGACTGTCTGCCTGGTTCCTTCAGAATCGTACAGGCACCAGGCCCTCCCCTACCAGTCTGCCCCTGCACTTGGTCTCCTCTGACCCCCCACAACCAGCACTTGCCCTTCTGGACTACCTCCCCCTGCACTAGCCTAGCTGTTGCGGCACCCTCTTAGCCCTACCGGCCTGTTCCTCACACTTAGCAGGTGGACCTTTCTGCCCCTGCACTCTATCCTCCCTGGGCTCTGTCCACCTGGCCTCCCAGGGCATTCGCTTAACCCTTTGACATGTTCCCCCTCCCCTCTCCCCTGCACTTCTATTACTGCACTTGCGCGATCTGAATGCCTCATTGCCTTGTTGGGCCGTTTCTGTTTTGTCGCCTGCCTTGTCTTGTTGCACTTTGAAAAACATTGTGTTATAAAAACCCAATAAATAAATACATTATTTTACTGAATAGAGATTATTCTTATAACATTTTCACTTTATTCTACTGCTGTGTAGGGATGGCTTGTGTTTCAGTCTACCCTGGGTAACTCACATGCATATGTATCTTCAGTTAAGACTCTGTGCTTAATTCTTGACTATAAACACTGATTTATTTGATCATATTTGCGTAGGAAAATAATCTCCTTATATTTTAGCCAAACGTTGCTTCGATTGTGCATTCCCTGTCCTTTGAGGGGGTGGTCTTTCCATCTCTGACTCTGTGCCTCGTTTCTGGAACCTCGCAGAGCATTCTCCACTCTGCCGCCTGCCTAATGTCAATCATCCGTAGGTACAATTATGATGACTTTCTCATATGTGTATACAGGTTATGTCTACTAACACACTTTATTCTGATACTTTTCTTAGCAAGAATGTATATCTGCCTGAGAAGCTGGCAAAAAGCAGAGGTCGAGGTGGGCGGGAGCGGTCGGGAGCGGTGCTCCTATACTTTTTAGTTTCACCGTTCCTATACCTTTATTTTAAAAATAAAGCATTCTGGAATGGTTTAGTTTTAAAATAATAGTGTAGGAAGAAGTTGAAGCTTGGATTTCAGTGCATTGCACTGCACATTTCCATAAATAGTAGGTGTGTTTGTTTGGGGGTTTGGATTGTGTGTGCACAGCAATGGGTTTCGTACACTTCCACCACTGGCAGAAAGTATTAGCAGCTCAGATACCAAATGCCCCAATTGCTTATTTCAAAAATGCAAAATGGTGAAACCGTAAAAATATGTGTTTTGGAGCATTGTGCAAAAAAGAAAAGACGTATTTAAAATACAAAGCTTATGACAAAGTGACAGTAGGGTTTGCGTCAACCAATGTGTTTATTTTTTTAAAACAGTGACACTCGAAATGTCACCTGCCAGGACTTCTTTAAGGTCATTTGTCAGCCCTCTTTGGCATAGCAGTAGATGCTTACTAGTGGACATTAGACAACATTCACTCATAAATCTAACAGAATGAATTCGACGGAATTGCAATCAAAGGGCCTGATTTACAAAAATAGTTTCAATGGGACTTTCCCATGTTAAGCCATTTTTGTAAATCAGGCCAAAGGCAGCAAACGGGAAAAGAACACAGCATAGCTGGCCAGAGAACAGTGTCTTCCTTTACCTTTAATAGTAATTGTGATGCATTCGCTGCATTATATACATTCGGTGGGTGTCAATGTTATTTTAGACGTAAATAGCCCTGGTGGGACCATATTCGTTTTTATACAATGTTCACCTTTTCCATAACGGAGTGGACAAGTTAAGGAGAAAACGTAGGTCACATTACCTTTACTATTCATTTTTCGACTGCGGTATTGGAAAGTGTGAATCTCTTCCACAATGAATGATTGCAGGCGGTAATTAGACAAGATACCTATTGCATCCACCTGCTTTGACCACCTTTAATGTTTAGATGGATACAATAGGAAGCTATTGGATTTCTGCCAGGGTGGATATCCATGCTGGGGGTAAAACAGGCACATTGGTCTTGCAGATTGGGGAATAGAGGTGGACACGGCGTGTCTGGCCTGCTCCTGAACTTTGCTTGACACGTGTTGCAGCATGAAACAGATTGTAAAAAGTGTCCGTAAACACGTTTTCAAGCACTTTTACTTATCCTCTTCAGAACATGGCCTCTACTGCTTGCAATTAAAACGCACACATATTTTGGAATGATCTGAAATGAATAGCTCTTGCCTAAAAGCAAATTAATGTTTTACTTTTAGAAGCAAATACACAATTAAGGCATTCTAATTAAAGTGTTGAATAAGGTACAGTGCATACATCCTTTTTGTATATACAAATTAATTATTTTCGTCTATAGCAGTTAAAATAACTATAATTATATTTTAATTTTGTTTTGCTTCTGAAACCAAAAACTCAGATGTGTCTCTATATTTGTAAATGTAATGTTTCAAATCGGTACTGTAGAGTGCACATAAAGAGTCTTAGTTTAATTTTGACCTCACTTCTACAAGCAAAGCCTCAATTAGCTACTGTGTGAGGGAGGGTCTGTAATTTCACAGCAAGATGAACAACTTCTTCCTCGTTGCCTCTATGGACAATCCTTCTCGCCAATGCCCTATTTCCTGACCTACTTAAGCCATAAACGAAAGCACAGAAGCATGGAGCCCGCCTTGACAGCAAAATCGCAAACTCAAATGCAGTCTCTTCATTACTGATCAAACTTCTAAACATCAGGAACATCTCTTTGCACGTCACTCACTACTTAATACGTTAACCTTTAACCGAGTCCTCAGTAAATGTGAGCACTGCTCTAGCCTACTTCTGGGTCTTCCCCTCTACTGCTTTGCTCCACTAAGCAGTTGTATTTTCTTTCACAAAGCTTTGTTTTCTAAATCAGAGATACTACATGACTTAGGTTTGCAAGAAGTGGGGAGGGGGGTGGTGGGCTAACCCCTGTAATTCAAATGAATATATCACTACAAATCCCTGTCCTGCCCCACTAATCCTCAGCCACAAATGTTTGCAGTTCCTATTTTTTACAAACAAAATAATCAGTGCCATTAATATTCCTTATATCATATTCTATTGCTTGTAGGTAGGGAGAAATAGAAGGCAAAGGGCAAAAGATGGACACGAAAAATGATGGTAGAGTGAAAGAAGCAGAGCAAAGAGAGAAGTAGTGCAGGGTAGTGATGGAAATGGAAGGAATGCGTGTGGGCTGCCCCCAGCACCATCATGTTGTAAACACCATAATGAGCCTGAAAGCCCTGTTTCATTGCGTGTGACCGATTTTGACAGATAGTGAGCCAGGTTTCCTTGACTGGTTTTAGTTCATCGTTCCAAAGTCTCAACATGATCCTTTTTGCACTAAGAGTCACTCGTTATTTGTCAGCCTGCATACCGTTGCATGCAAAGGTGCTTCTCAGCATGGAGAACCTCGAGTAGAGACTGACTGACTCTCCTGGACCAGGCTAATCCAGTTCAAAACCTCTTCCTAGAACATTGATTCTTTATGGCATGACCACAGAATATGCAGCATTTTCAACTGAGGGTTTGCACCTAAACAGCGACTGTCAGAGACTGCTCTTCACACAGTAAATATCCTAATGCTTGCCAGGATGTCTTCAAATGCATCCTTTGTTGAATTAGTCTGATATGTATATATATTGAGCATGTTGTGAGGTTTTGCATAACATTGTACCCGTTTGTCTCAACTATATCCACTCTCAATTCTTACCACCTCAAATTCAGAGCGCTATGATCCTCCTATGTTATTTCCAAGATGCATCTGTAACTCCACGAAAGGTGGGACCCTTCCCCAGTGTTGTGCTTTAGTATCTATTGGCACAGCTTACAAAGGGCAGCTCACTTATAACTGTCGAAGAGTACCAATCACTCACATATCATAGATGAACCCTATCTTTCAGACCATGTGTTTTATGGTCTCTCCATCCTTGATGTCTCCATCCCATTTCATCTAGTTAAGGAAGCTCAAGCCTTTCCAGGTATGTATACATCTCCTTCTTTTTTCTATTCGATGTACAACTGTGTGTAGAACATTCAGAACAGAACTCGGTCAGAATCCATAAACATGCCCACATGACATCTCTATTTTGGATTTTTAAGGCAATATGATAGACATTTTCTGAATTTTTCTCCCTGATGTCAAAATGCATGATTCAGGTGTTTGTCAGCACCGGTCTACATTTTGAGAATTGGGATCCCAAACTTCACATTTTAGCTTCAGGATTATTCAGAGATTATCCTTACAAGGGTCATGTTTATAGGCTCACATCTGTTTCTTCAGCCGTTTCTCCGAATCTAGAGGTTGGAGTCTTACTTTTACTTTTTCCCTTTGAAGGGTTTTGTCCATCTTCCAAGGTAGGTCTTCGTTGCGATCCAGAATGCAGACCGATGCTACACTGCCCTACTTGTCATGAAAACCATGTTCAATTGCTTCTCATGTAATGTATGAACTCTCTGTAGAGTAGGTGCTAGTTGTTGAAAGTCTAGTACGTTGTCCTCTGGGTTGCATCAGTATTCCATAACACATGTAAAAAAGGGGTATGATCAGAGATGGTATCAATGCTACAATCATTAACTTGTGGAACTATAGTTCTGTTAATTGAAACAGATCAATCAAGGATAAGGAGTTGTGTGGTTCTGAGTAATACGTATGCTCTCTAGCAATATTTTTATATTTTGTTTTCCGGGTATCACAGAGCCCCAGGTTCAACACCATCTGCTGAATTGCCCTTCTGTTCACTAAGAGAGGAATGTGTCCACTCTGATCAGTCCAATATAGAATACTAGTGAATGTTTATGTATCCACCCACCACTATATGATCGCAGTGCATATCCAGAACCTACTGTGAGAGGATATTGAAAAGGCCACCATCATTCACATTCTGTCCATCCAGTTTGTGCCCATCTTCTGGTGGAGTGGGCTGGAGCCCCCACCAGCTGCCCTGCCGCTCTGCCCGCTGCCCTGCCACAACACGTACCTGGACGCATTCTATGATCGCAACTGCATCCAACACACGGTGAGCAATCCACAGGCTGCCAGCCAGCCCCTGCCTGGGCTCCGATCTGCAGCTCCCTGATTTACTTTCATTTCGCTACCAAATCTGTCCATATTGCATCGCACCGTCTTGCCCACATTTTAAAATGTTGGGTGCGATGCGGCCTCAGAATGAGGCTTGGCTTCTCCACATTGCTAAGCAACGGCCGGAATAAGGATCAGGAACATCCGCTGGCAGGCAGAAGAGCCGGCCCCAGCTAAGGCCAGTATAAGGCCCTGTTAGCTCCTGTGGCCATCCAGTTTGTGCCCATCTTCTGGTGGAGTGGGCTGAAGCCCCCACCAGCTGCCCTGCCGCCCTGCCCGCTGCCCTGCCACAACACGTACCTGGACGCATTCTACAATCGCAACTGCATCCAACACACGGTGAGCAATCCACAGGCTGCCAGCCAGCCCCTGCCTGGGCTCCGATCTGCAGCTACCTGATTTACTTTCATTTTGCTACCGAATCTGTACATATTGCATCGCACCGACTTGCCCAAATTTCAAAATGTCGGGCGCGATGCGGCCTCAGAACGAGGCTTGGCTTCTCCACATTGCTAAGCAACGACCGGAATAAGGATCAGGAACATCCGCCAGCAGGCGGAAGAGCCGGCCCCGGCTAAGGCCAGTATAAGGCCCTGTTAGCTCCTGTTAGCGCACTGGTAGTGCACAGTGCGGGAAATCCCATCTCCATTACTGTGATCTCATTGGCGGACGGGATCTCAATGTTGGAGCAGTGCCCTGCACGCCTGCATCCGCTGATCAGGCCTATCCACCCAAAGAGGCCTGCATCTCCTCTAACAAGACTCCCTTCCACGGTCATCTCAGCATAACGCCACCAATTTCAATCCGGCACCCTGCTACCTGCAGCGCTTGCACACACCACCCCCTTGACCAGCACCAGTTGTACTCTGATTGGCCCCTCCAGACTATATCCAAACCAAGGACCTGACCCCATGACAATTCTCCATAAGGTACTACGAACGGTATCTCACAATTTGATGCTATACTATCTCCTTTCTCACGGTGCCATTGTGGCTCTATATATATATAAGTATAAGCAAAGGCAGCTTACTGTACCTGCCCTCAACTGCATATTGAGTACTGGCCTACTGTACCTGCCCTCAACTGCATATTGTGTACTGGCCTACTGTACCTGCCCTCAACTGCATATTGTGTACTGGCCTACTGTACCTGCCCTCAACTGCATATTGAGCACTGGCCTACTATACCTACCCTCAACTGCATATTGTGTACTGGCCTACTGTACCTGCCCTCAATCAGACTTGCCATCAGACTTGCATTGGGCCCTATGGTCACTAATAGACCACATTTGACTTGCACTATGCCCTATGGTCGCTAATAGAACACATTTGACTTGCATTGTTCCCTATGGTCGCTAAATAGACCACACCTGATCCTTATTGTACCCTTTGGTCACTAATAGACCGCAGTTGACTTGCATTGTGTCCTTGTGCCTTGGCACTGTACCTAGCATGACAGTTGCATTTAGCCTGCCTGTTCTTGACCAGTTCAAATTGCTACTGAAACTGTACCTAGCCTGATAGTTGCATCTAGCCTGCCTAGTCTTAGCCACCTCAATTGCCACTGAAACTACACCTAACTGATTATTACTCAGCCACTTAACATGTAAACCCTGGGTCTTGCCTAGAGGTCACCCTGGCCACCATTGTATATCGCCCTCCTCATCACATTAGGAATACAACCACTTAAAATAAGCACCAAAGCTAACATTCTGAGTCTTCACACCACGTCCTATTCCACCCATCGCACCTGCCCTATCATGCTTAACACACAACAACCCAATACTGCACTTAAAATGACCCACTATCCAGATAGCACCACTATACAAAGGCCATGCAACACTACAGACAGAAACCTAAGACTATGTGCTCGCCTGTCCAAACTGCATGAGCTACCTGCCAAGAAAGCTGAACTACTAAAATTCCAAAATAAAATACAGTTACCCTTGAAGGGTATTGCAGAACCCACCAGGAAACAGGCCAAGCCCAACAGACCCAGAATAAACAACTCCAAACAGACAACCAAAGGTAATCACAACACCACCTGCCCTAACTTAGCAGAACACAAACCCTATCTCAAAGGTGCGCTTATAAACGCCAGGTCGCTAGTCGCACATGCCACAGAGATCTCAGATATCATTGCCACAGACAACCTAGACTTTTTGGCCATTTCAGAATCCTGGATACATGATGCGGCTGGCCCAGCACTATCACTAGCAGTCCCAGACAACTATACAATCCTACGTGCGGACAGACTCACCTCCCGAGGTGGAGGTCTA
Organism: Ambystoma mexicanum; assembly: GCF_040938575.1. Lineage (NCBI taxonomy): Eukaryota > Metazoa > Chordata > Amphibia > Caudata > Ambystomatidae > Ambystoma > Ambystoma mexicanum. Next base: position 825,552,832 of record NC_090928.1, on the reverse strand, counting down.
GCAATCATAGCTAAAACTAGCCTGGACATGAGGATCATCACTACTACCACTATGCAATCCTGCGAATGCCTCACGGTCAAAATAGCCATCGCCAACTCCCAAACCCTAAACATTATCCTCATCTACAGACCACCAGGTCCTATGGGAAACTTCGCTGAGGACATCTCGACATCCCTGTCCAATAACCTAAAAAATACATCCCAAACAATAGTGCTAGGAGACTTTAATCTAGGCTATAATGACAATAAGGACACCCAATCGACAGCGATTGCTCTGACCTTGAAAGAGCTAGGATTCTCCCAAAAAGTTGAATTACCTACCCACAACAAAGGTCGCATCCTTGATTGGATAGCAGAACATAATTGCGGAGTAAATATTACGAACTCTGTACCGCAGATCTGGACTGACCACTACCTGCTATTATTCACAGTGACAACTAACCGGGCCACTGTCCCGTCCTCAACCGCCCCACCTCTGCCAACGAGAAATAAAAAACTAATGACAGCAGAAAATCTGATGCCCGTTATAATACCTAAATTGAACTCACTACCTGACAGCATGGACCCTAATCTGTTAGTTGAACATTATAACGTAGCCATGAACTCAGCCCTGGATCACATAGCCCCACTCAAACTAAGAAATAGCAAACCAAAAAAACACCTCAATTCTTGGTTCACGCTCCATCTAAAAAATCTCAGGCTGGCCAAAAGAAAACTTGAAACTATTTGGAGACTCTCCCCATCAGTCAAAAATAAACTCAACCTCTCCAAAGCCTCCTCCCAATACAAGAAAGAAATACTATTAGCCAAACAAGAAACCTACAATACTAGAAAATCCAACTCAAAATCCAGTGTCAAAGAACTGTTCAGCATTCTGAAACAATTGGAAACACCTGTTGTACCCCAAGAAAACTGCACCAAGGATAAAAAATGGTGCTCTAGCATGCAACTTGCTTTAACAAACAAAGTAGCAAATCTTCAAATTAAAATTCCCATCAAGAAGGCATTGCTAATACCACACATCCCTCAGAGCCCAGCGCCACCGCCACAGCCTAAGATGGGAGCCCTAATCTGCTTTTCTAAGGTATCGATCATAGAGGTGGAAAAGGTCATCCTGGGACTTAAACCATCCAACTGCAAAGGCGACCAATGCCCAGCACAACTTATCAAGGATGCTGCGAGAGAACTATCGCCATTTATAACCAAAGTAATCAACTCTTCCTTTACCTCAGGTTCAGTACCGATCAACCTAAAAGAGTCCTGGGTACTGCCACTACTAAAGAAACAAACACTTGACCCTGCCATTCTGACTAACTGCAGGCCCATCACGACTGTGCCCTTTCATCTAAAAATCTTAGATAAAGTGGTTTACCTGCAAATTCAAAACTTCCTAGAGTCTAACCACCTACTTGGAACCCATCAATCAGGATTCCGCCCGCAACATGGGACCGAGACAGCGTTAATAGACCTTAAGGCCCAAATAGACGATTGCAGAGACAATGGCCAAGCGGCCCTACTTCTCCTCCTGGACCTATCAGCGGCATTCGACTTAGTGGACCACACAGTCCTCTGTAGTCACCTCGACTCGGCAGCCCACTTCTTAAAAGAGGCCATAATTTGGATCAAGTCATTCTTGAGTAATCGGACCATGAGAGTCTTCGCTCCATCAGCCTCAGCAGATCCAATTCCCATAACATGCGGTGTTCCACAAGGGTCTTGTGTGCCACCCACCCTCTACAATGTCTTCATGAAGCCCCTCTTTGACGAAATGGATCTTCTGGGTATCGCCTACACCAACTACGGAGACGATACCCAGATCCTCCTCTCTCTCTCAGGAGATTACGTCAAGGACCTGGCCCTAGTGAACAGGATATATAGCATAGTTCAGGCAAGGATGGCCACACACGGCTTATGCCTGAATGATGATAAAACTGAGCTTATCATCCTGGGCACCACTACCTATATATCCAAACTCAGCCCTGATTATGACAACTTCATTATCGATGGGAAAAACATAAAAGTAGCTCACAAAGTAAAAACCCTAGGATTCTACCTAGACGCCACCATGAACTTTACCAAACAAGTTAACACTCTAGCTTCTGCCACAGCATACACATGCAAACTTATCAGAGCGAGCAAACAATTCATCTCTACAGATAGTTGCATTACACTTGCCAGAGCCTTGATACTATCCAAATTAGACTATCGTAATGGACTTTACATTGGAGCAAATAAACAGACCATCCACAAAATTCAAGTGCTCCAGAACAATGCCTTGAGAGCAGCACTCAAGATTAATAGAAATGAGCATATATCCTCTACTAGAAGAGACCACAAATGGCTCTCCACCATAGATAAAATTCCTCTCAAAATCCCTCTCACCCACAAATGCATCAACAACAAAGCTCCACCTTACCTCATGGACAGATTACGCAAAAGAACTTCCTCCAGACCTACCAGAATAGCCAACGCTAACTGCCTCCAAGTTCTGCGTTTCAGACTTGCCACTATAGGAGGAAATAGCTTCCAGGTCAAGGCTTCACAGTTATGGAACTCCCTCCCCCATGACGTCAGAGAACCTCAGCCTTTCGCAAAATTTAGACAAAACCTCACTAGGTGACTGAGAGCCAATGATAGCTAACTACTCCACTTGCCACATTGTACATATCTGTATAACGGTCCATAACTGTATATAATTTACTGTAATATTGCTGATGTCTATGGCTACACTTCCTGCCTTTTCCTTGTACTTGCAATTAGCCGAGCATATCTGTAACCAAGCTCAGCGTATCTCTGTACCTTCATCTGATTTTTATGTACCTGTAACTAAGCTGAGCATATCCTTGTCTGCTTGCGCCCTGATACTCCAGGGTATGGCGCGCCATACAAATAATAAACTAAATTAAACTAAACTAAACTAAACACAATCACCAATGTGTATTCTGTCCCTACAGGTAGAATTTTCATAATCACAAATCTTGCCACCATATTGCTAAATTCTGTGTGATATGATAAGGCATTTATAACACACCTATACACAAGTGTTTCAAGGCAAGATGAGGCAAGGAAGGGGGAACAGAGGGAAGACAGACAACGATCTTATTAGGCCAGGTGTAATTCAGATCACGCAAGTGCAGGGGAAGGGGGAAAGGAAAGTGTGGGGGGTGGGGGGAGTGCAGTACATGGGATAATAAATAACAAGATAAATAAAGAGCGACCAGCTGGTGGCAAGTGCAGGAGGAGTGCAGACGTAAGTACTGGAGGGGGTCTGTAGGGATACAGAAAACAGTCCCCAGGTGCAGGGGGTTGCCAGGGAGGCAGTGCAGGTGTGCAACTGGCAGGGCTTGGGCCCGAGATCAGATGGATAGCCAGGTAACCAGTGTAGTCTCATCATCAGCCAGGACTTCTGCAGGGGAGAGGGGGAGACACAACAGAAGCAAAGAGGAAGGTTTTAAGGTGCTTCCGGAACCAAAGATGGTTCTCCTCAAGTTTAAGGGCAGCAGGGAGGCTGTTCCAGCGGGAGGTCCCAACTGAGGAGAGATATCTACCACCAACACGTAGCTTGAAGAAGCGACTGACCCTGAGGCAGTTGGAGATGGATGAGCGAGGAGCTCGAGAGGGAAGATATTTAGTAAGAGAGAGTTGAAGGTATTGTGGCTCCAGGCCCCAGAAGGCCTTGTGGGCAATGCAGAGGGTTTTGAACTTAATCCTCTCAGCCACTGGGAGCCAGTGCAGAGATTTCAGTCCTGGAGAGATACGATCCCTGGGCTTGAGGCCAAGGACAAGTCTTGCAGTCCTGTTCTGGATGAGTTGCAGAGGGCGTAGATTAGAGGCAGGAAGATTTAGAAAAAGGCTGTTGCAATAGTCCCAGAGAGGCCGGCCAGAGAGTGACAGGAAAGGAGGGAGCAGGTGTGCCGATGAGGACAATCTCAGTCTTACTGGCATTAAGGCAGAGGTCATTGGCGGCACATCACTCCAGGATAGCAGACAGACAGTCAGAGATGATGGAAGGAGAAGAGGTGGTCGAGGGTAGCCTGAAAATGAGCGGTGTGTCATCTGCATAGCACTGAACAATGGAGCAGAGAGCGGCAATGAGGTGGGCAAGGAGTGCCATATATTGGTTGTACAGCCAGCGAGATAGGTTAGACCCCTGGTGGACACCAGAGGTAGAAAAAAAGATAGTGGAGAGGAAAGACCCAAGTTCGACCTGGGAGGGTCGGTCAGAGAGGAAAGAAGTTTAGCCCAGAGAGGCTTGGGTTTGGGCAATTAGGAGGCAAGCTGCTTACAAGTTACTAAAGTATGTGTTATATAAGTAATATGTCAATACTGACAAATTGTATTGAGTGTATCTACTCTAGAAATGCCATCTGGGAACTTTATTTGTTATCAAGGTAAGAAAGGACCTTTGACATATTCCCAGGCCCATATAAACCATTAACACTCATGAACCAAGATTATAAGTGTACTTGTCATTTTTAGTGACACTCGAGGAAATATGTGTCATATGCAAAACAGTTTTGCTATCATAATATATGTACCTAAGCATTCACATTCAATAAAGCAATTAAGAAGACAAGATGAGCTACATCCTGTTAATAATATGTTTGCAAATATATCCTTTATAATCTTCCTAATACTATCCTGCTTCTAAAATTAAACACGAAACTGGCTGGCTTTCAATGCTCATACCCTTCCAGGGATGTCATTTAGGGCTCGCCAGAGGTCGCAACTGCGACCTCTGACGTCTCCCTTGTGACCTCTGTGGTCTCCCTTGCGACCTCTAAAAAAAAAGAAAAAAAAAAAAGTATTTTTTTTTTTTTTTTGTGATGCAAGCTCCTGGGCTGTGGCCAGCACCATGTGCCTCTTTACTTCTGGAGTGGCTGGCTTTCTTGTTCAGGCCTGTTGGATATTTTTGTGGAGATTTGGGGCCTGACGGTATTTTCTTACCGCCGAAAAATAATTTAGCAACAATCACTCCTTGTATTCAGATTGGGCCATGTACAACAATAATACAGTGGACATGCATTATTTCAGCACACAGACATGCGTGGTTGGTATGCGTGGTTGGTATTTTGGTGAGCATAATTCCTTTGTTTTATTTGTGGCCCCAATATCCAGAACCCCTTATTTTTGTTTAGATTTTTCGTGTAATCACTAGAGAGACCTCAGGCTTGCACTTCAGGAACACCACATTTTCATTTTTAGTGTGCCACCATGGGCAATTTCTCTCTGTCTTATCTATGGCAGCGAGCTATCATGTGGTAGTTTTCACTATCTTATATACGGTAGTGAACTATGTCCCGGGCCTCCCTTTTTGCCGACTCATAGACCTCCGGCAGACTACAACACACACAGTTAGTTATAATTGCTCATACTGAATTACATTGTGCACACAGCCGCAGCCAAATCATATGTTTAGCTACCTTGAAAATGACAATTGCACTGTCTAAACATCTCCCCACATCATCAGCACTGTATTGGTAAATATAAAACACACCACCCGTCTGCTTTCAGATATTTTTGTGCATTATAAAAGTTGCATTTAAACACGAACTCACTCTTTACACAAATAAATGAAATAGCACAGTAACAGCATACACTGAAAAGAGAGTGGCGGAGACAAGAACTCAATTTGCAACATTAAACACGTGAGTAAAGCACAGGAATCTCCTTTCCTACACTGACTGAATATTCTCGTACACACTCAGCCCCCACACCTCAGCGAGATAATTACCAGGCTTATTCAGCATGTAACTTCTTTGGCTGTTCTCCTTCTGGAGGGGTTCACCCAGCAAGGACAAGCATCTGCCGTCACTCGAACTTGTTGACTGGAAAAGCCAGTCTCTGCAACCAAGTTGAATCTGCTTTAGGAATCAGGCCTCCCCAGCTGTCAACCCCGTCCTTCTTCGAGCTGTGTCCAGATGTCTCTCCCTTCTCCCCCAGATTCTGCAGCAAAAACACTAGTCACAGCCTCTAACATGATGCTTGATGTGACGTGCTCCAATCAGAATCAATCATGTTCTATCCTCCTACTTTTAACAATGGCTCTTCTTGAACAGTTGCAACTGTAACAAGCTGATTTCCTGCTTATTCGAAGTCTTTGCTTCCTGCAGTTACTGTGGACAGAGCACAGGAAGGCAAAGAAAAAAAAAAAAAAAACTTGAATGTGTGTTTAAAACTGATTTTCAGAGTCTGCCTCTTTTTGCAGTGAAGACACATTCTTTTATTAATGAGTTATAATGATTAGTCTTGTTAGTGAGATTAGTTTGTTAATTACCAAATGTGTCTCTTGCAACATAGGTATTTCAGGTGAGAAATGGTGTGCATTTTGAAGGTACAGATGTGTGCTTTTAACTGTGAAAAATGTATTTGCATTTTATATGTAAAAATCGTTTTTGACTGAATAACCTGCCCTTACTTATATGTCCATGTTACACTGGCAACACATGTCTTGCTGTACCACATTATATCAATGCACCAAACCCATGCAGTGGCGCTGCACTTCAAAAAAATAAAATAAATACATGCTATACATTGATCCTGTGCAGTGGTGCTGTACTCTGTGCTCCCAAAACACGCTAAACACTCCTACAGGCCCCTTTAAAAAAAATAAGAAAAATAAGAACAGGAGTGCCACAAGTCTAACACTTTCAGCACTGACCCTAATAGAAATAGAATAGAAATACCAAATAATGTGTCTTTCTGGAATTCTATACAATAATTGCTAGATTCATTAAATGTTTATTTTAGGTACACTTCAGGGGGTGAGTCACTGATTCAGTCTGTTCTTAAACACCTCAACTCAGCCTTTCAACCTTCTGAGATCGATAAATGAGTACCAACACAGGTTGGGTGATATTGGGTGTATATTTTTTCTATATAAAGTGCTTAATTGTAAGTGCTATATAATAACACATCATTATCATTTGGTCATGGACGTCTGCTTGCATTCACAGTAATTTGGTAATATGGGCCTATACACACTGATCTTAACGATACATATGGCTATCCATACTTGTATGAAATGTGCATCACATTATAGTGATATCGTAACCATATTTTTCGTAGTGTTCAATGGTACTTCCTGTTTTGTCAACGTGAAAGGTGGTGTTCCATCGCTTCCTGCAATATCATTTCGGGGTGGGGTCAAATTACATAACTTCCTGTGATGTCATCAGGGGGTCAAGGGTCGTGTGATGTCACTTCCGCTACCCCTGGCATTTTGGTGAAATGACGTCCCTTTCCCTTTCATCTTAAAGTTTCCACTTCCTCTCTGCAAATTCATTCTTTGATTTGCCCCCACTACGTAGTTGACAGCATCCACTCTCTATGCCCAATATTCTCACTACTCTCACCAATAGCCTATTTGTACATAATACCACGGGCTCCACCTCCTGTCTCTGATCCTTCTCATACTGCCCCCTTCACTGGAATGCCCATACCCCAAAACAAAACAATACAATCTATGGAACAGGTAAAACAGACCACAGCACCATTTGCTTTCCTGGTAAGGAGCATTCCTAACTCATTATTGTCTGCCCCATGGACCATTCTGCCTTCCCTATCTCCAAGCTAACACCATTCCACACACGCAAAATGATGGAAATGTGTAAACACCTACCTCAATGCATTATTTAGTTTTCATAGTGTGTATGTCCTGCCTGTTATCAAGTGTCTTTTTTCACTGGTCCACTGAGGCACCACTTCCCCAAGTGGCTTGCTCTCACCTACAGAACAGTGGATCTATGCAAAGGCGCCCTGCATGGGGAATGCTTCCATTATCCGCACTAATATCTTCTGTATTGCTTTTCTGTTACAAGTGTATGACTAACTATCAAGTAGATACAACTGCAAGCACGCATGCATTCATAAATAGGAGTATGTGCTAAATATACTAACATTTAATGTATATAACATATCAAATCAATATTACACATAATACATTAAATGATTCAAACGTATAAAGGTATATTTTCCGAGCCTTCAAAAGTTACATTGTCAAGCCCAAGTGCTTTCAAGTGGCCAAGTGAGCCATTAGCGGGCAAAAGTCATGCCAGAGGCAGTAACGTGCTTTACTGTGCCTAATCATATGCTTGCATGAACATTTCCACAGAAAAGTGGCCTTATGTCACTTAGCAGTACAGTTAATCTAACTCTTCCCACATTCTCCAGCATCAAATTCTAGATTTCTATGGTGCAAGGGACGTTTTATGCTTATTGGCCAATAAGAGACCAACCATTGGGAGATGCAGCCCTGCGTTTAATGCTGATCTAAAAAAATAACTCTGGTAAAAACGGTGTAAGAGAGACTGAGGCTGGATGATCTTCTCAAGCCACCTAACAGCACTGGACTCTGGGCAGCTATTTGATGGTTACATGAACTAGTAAGGGTATTATGACTATCTGACAAAGCACCAGCATAATATGATTATACTGCAATGGCCAGTAGTCAACAAAGCATACAGGGGAATCACATGAATATTTACTGTAAGGGCTACTGGATATAAATTCTACACCCAAACTAGATGTGCTGGAAATAAAGAATATATTTATTGCTTTTAATCTTTCACCGGTATCACAAGCTCTCCATGGGTTCAAGAAGAATGCCATGTCAAAATCTCAGTACTCATATTGTTTTAATCACTCTCTGATGTTTCTTCTACGGGCTGCATATTTCAGGAGCAATAATCTCAATTAAATGAGTTCAAGAGGGATAAACTCCTTGGCATTGTAGTTTTTTTTAGTAAGGCATGAAGAACCTTCATTTTTATTTGTATTATTTTTTAAATGTAATGTGTATCAGTCAAATATTTGACTTTTCACATATCAACATACGACAATAAAATTAGTCTAAATGCAACTGCATAAAGTCAAAATTATAATCAAACCTAACCAGTTCTCAAGTCACACTCCTTGGCATTATTATACAGTGTAACGAAACCTAAACAATTCAACATTTTTAATACAATTATAGTTAAGAGCGTTTCATAACCAGAGGACATTCTTTGCCAAAAATCATCAATTTTTAGCCAGCCTGCATTGTTTGCAAAGCAATCTAAATGCCTGTTCCTGATGTCATCAACTGCTGGACATTGCATTAGAATATGCAGCGATGATTGAGCTATGTCCTATTTACACAGAGAGCATTGACCCACTGATTTATGTTCTCTGTTACGCATAGCCACAATGTCCCCAGTTGGCAGCAAGTTTAAAGGGAATCTCAGAAATCCATCTATCCATCTTGAATTGGGAAATGTTTTGCAGGTAAGATGGAATCGATCCCCTTGGTTTATCCAGAGGGACAAGCTATTGTGAAGTTTATAAGAGCGCATGGAATCAATTGTCAAAATCCAATCCAGTCTCATAATGGCACTCTTGACCCCCTCATGGATAGCTACCAAATCCTCCACATTACTTTCACAATTTGACAAAATTCCCAACACCTTAGTCTCTGTTGTTTGCAAGTATGTACTAGAACCCTCTTTCAACACAGATTGGACATCCTCATACAGTGTATATTTCTGTGGAGTCTAGATAGAGCGGTACAACTGCACCAATTTCCAGTTCAGATGTACACTCAACGAGATCAGGCCAAGTTCATATTGAAGTGTTGTCATTGGCAGTGACTATGGAAGATTTAAGACTTTCCTCCAAAGCATACCCTCGAGTCTAACCCAATTTAATTTCCAGGCCTGGGACTCCACATCCATTCCGTAGAGTAGGGTTACAATAATGTTCCCCTCATAGAAAATGAATAGAGGCACAAAGAAAAATGTACAATATTTGCCCTTAAGTCTCTTCATCTGGCGAATCAATTGATCGATCTTGCTCAGTTTACGACTGCTACAATAGAAAATGAAGAGATTTTGAAGCCTAGATATGTGACTTCTGTGGTCAAATTTATCTTCCCACCAATAATCTCCCATGTGGTTCTATTATTTTCAACCTATTGCTAAATTGAAAACTATTTGATTTAGATGGATTTATAAATAAGTAGGGTATTTTGTGTAGATTTGGGGTCTGGCGGTATTTTATTACCGCCAAAATAATGGTAATTTGGTGATGACTACTCCTTACATTTAGATTGGGTCTAGCCTCACTTCCTTTCAGTGAGCATTCCTTATTACATTATATAGGATCATTTAGTGGTATACATTTTTGTTGTTGGAGGTATTTTGGTGAGCATAATTTCTTAGTTTTATTTGTGACCCCAACATACAAAACCCCCTTCTTTTGTTTAGAGTGTTTGTGTGATCTCTAGAGACCTCGGACCTACATTATTCAGAAACACCACATTTTCATATAGAGTGCCACCTATGGCTGTTATCAATGATTTATCTACAACAGTGAACTATGTTTCCATGAAGTATTCACAATAACATGTGGCATTATCACTAATTTATTTACATTAGTGAATTATGTTTCCATAGGCCTCTTTTTGCTGATTCCCAGCAAGCACGCCCAGCAAGTCTATTGTATTTCACTCAGAAACCACACACACACACACACACACACACCTGAGTGGAATCACGCACACAACTATTTATAATTACTAAGTCTTACTTTTAGACAACTTATTCTTTCTGTTGTTTTATCTATATGGGAAAAATGACAAATGCACTACCTCAAAATCTTCCCCATGTCACAAGTGCTATTCCAGATGCACTAAGAAAAGAGAAAAACAAAAACACACTACACGTCTGCTTTCATGTATTTCTGTGTTTTATAAACAGTTGCATTTCAGAACACCATTTTACCCTTATTTTTTTACAGAAATAAACAGAAAAATGTACAGCAGCAGAACGAGATTCACTTTGCATCATCTGTAACAAAGAGAAAAAAGAAAACATGCAGCAAAAGAACAATATTCACTTTGCAACATTATAAAGTGTCAATTAAACACAGGGGATTCTTTTTTTTCTACTCTGCCTGCCTGCTGATATATATTAGGTCCTTCGTACAGCAGTCAGAATAATCTCCATTCACTTTGATAATTACCAGTTATCTGTAGTTCTCCCACACGCGATCTCCCTTGGCTCGTGGCCTCCGATGAATGGGCACAGGGTTTTCTTTTTAAAGTGCACAGCGAGAACATGCAGTTTAATCTGCAATCTGCAGTTCTCAAGCCGGTGAAAAGTGACCAGGAACCCCCAGTCTATGAAGGTCAGCAGTGCAGCTGGAGCGACTCCTCCCAGCAGCCCAGCAAAGGCGACCTCATAGCAGCTCCGCAAAAGTGAACTCCTCATAATTCTGTCAGAGCTCGTCCAGAAAATCTCTGTTGCTTAAGCAGCCTGTCTTCAGATGTACTTCCCTCCAATCAAATTAACAGAAAGTGTATTAGGTTGCCACCCCTGTTTCACAAACAATGGGATCTTCATACTGTAATAACTGTTTCTGTTTGATTTCCTGTTGCCTTTCCGTCCTTCACATTTCAGCGCAGCCAGAAAAATCAGAGAAAAATGCATGTTTAAACTGTATCTCAGAACAGGCCTTTCCTGCCTCCTTTTTCTACATGGAGAGCACATTATAATGTTAATGAGTTAATATTGTGTTAGTATTGGTTAATTAAGTCAGTCAATTAGATAGCTAATGTGTTCTCCTGGGAATGAGGCATTTCAAATAAGAAAGAAAAAAAATTCTATTATGCTTTTAAATCTGTGACCTGTCTTAATGTGCATATGCATGTGTTACACTGGCAACATCTGGCTGGCTATATGTGTGCCACATTATAGCAATAATGTGATCCCATGCAGTGGTGCTGCACTCCAAAATACAATACATTATACTACATAATGAGATTCTTCCTATCAACATAGGATCCTGTCACTGTAAACAGAATGTTGGATGCCATGTGGAGTACAGTCCAAAAGCACTATATTGCCCTAAGTTTCCCAACTCTGGGTGGTGCACAAGCTTGATTATCTAAAGCTTCATTTAAATCCTCCAGATAGAGGTTAAAGAGGCAGGCAGCGGAAAGCCACCCCGCCACATCCCTCCCTCTGTATGGATATGTTTTGTTAAATCCCCCTGACTATCAAGTCTGACCTGTGTGGTCGAGTTCTCAGGGAGATGCACAACGATTGATAAGAGACCCGAAGGAATCCCCCATAATCTTAGTTTGTTCCACAGACAACCTGTATTGACGGTGTTGAAATCTTTTGACATGTCTACTAGGACAATCTAGACAGGGTGCTGAGCTTCATTCCATGCCTTATCGCATATGAGGTTTAGAATAACACCATTCAGGGAGGTGGATTGGCCCTTTCTGAACCCTATGTGTGGTTTATTTAGGATTTTACACTTTTCCACTCAATGTTCCAGTTCCTGGAGGACTGCACTCACAAACAGATTAATATCCGGTCAAGAAAGGCGATCTGGCAATAGTTCACAGGATCTGCCCGGGCGCCCTTCTTACAGATTGGAATTATTATAGCATTGCGCTAGCTCACTGGACAGTGTTTCGAGCAGAGTATGTTGTTAGACAGCGTCAATAGAACTCTTGAATATGTATCTATGTCTGACTTTAAGATTATATTTGAGATACCACTAGGCTCTGCAGCTCTTGAGGATGATGAGTTTTTTTTTATCAGGTCCACTATGCCTTCTCTGGTGAGATATAAGGCCCAGGGAATATTATCCTTCCACTCATCTACCTCATGTTCCGAATTTCTATATATTTCTAGAAAATGATGTAACCAATCAGCTTTTGACACTCAGCAGTTCTGCAATAGGACTTGAGTCCCACTCTCCTGCTTCGTCAGGACTAAAAAGATTTGCAAAACGTTTTGTATCAGGGTCCTCAACGTTTGTTCACCTTCTCCTTGATGCTTTAGGAATCTAGAACTCCTCAACCATTTTCTGTGATACGCCAATAACTTCCTTTTTTCCCTTAAAATGTCTAAACTTGATAAAAACCCCTTCTGTAGCTGCCTGATATTCTTTTCAGAGTTCCTTTTTTTAGACCACATTTTAAGATCGAATGCATTCTTATGCTGTACACTGTTTTTAATTCATCTTTATTTATCTTGTTCCCCAATAAAGTCTCAGAAATGTGTGGGGGATCATGATAGTCCTAATTAGTCTGTCGACATCACCCGTATTGCTTCTAATACATTTTTATTCAACAGGGAACCCTCTCCTCTGAGTCCCCAATCCTCAATATAGGCATTCAATGTGTTCCCATATCCCTTGGCCACTGAGTTTTTACCCACCAAGGAACAACCTGACAAACACTGTGAATTCAGATCTCCGGCCATGACCATGCTCGCTGGACCTTCTGAAGATGAAATGGCCAGCAAAATTGAGGACAGATTTTACCCAAACATGTCCAAGCCACAACACAAGGGATTCCAGTATATATTTTGCTGCTAAGATTCCATAACAATTCCAATTTAGTTTATAGAGATTCTGGTGGCTATAAGTAGGCCACGAGAGCGGCGTCCACCATTAAAATCAGTGGTATGTTGCTCTACTATGTTATGTTATGTTACTTGGAATTTATATAGCACCTTATGTATCACTGGTATGATCTCAAAGCGCTGGTAGGATGAAGACCCTCAGGAACTGCAGTTCAAGTCAGTAGAGAGAGATAGTGTTGTAAAGTGCGTGGGCGCACCAGATATGTGTGCAGCTGGTGTGATTGTTGCATGATAGCTGCTTCTTAGCGGTAGGTGTGGTGCTGAGGAAATCAGTTGGATGTGTTCAGTCTGCAGGGTGGACACCCAGACTGAGTTCTGATTGCGTAAGGCCTGAGGAGACGCTTAAGCTAGCCGGTATGTGCTCAGCTAGCTGGGATTTATTAGGATGATGGGTAGTTCAAGGGGTCATGTTAGTATGAGAACAGCTAACACCGAATGTGTCATAGTATAGCTGTATTCTAGTTGAATGATGGTGCATAGGGGAGAGTAAGCGTAGTAGTGTGATATGATGATAATCAGTAACGTGCAAGCAACCCGGTACACTCAATGATGTTGGGAATACCTTCTAGATTCAACTTTAACCCAGTAACGCTACTAGGCATACTTTCTAAATTCAACTTTAACACAGTGACACTATTAGGGCTTACTCAATGATGTTGGGAATACCTTCTAGATTCAACTTTAACCCAGTAACGCTACTAGGCATACTTTCTAAATTCAACTTTACCACAGTGACACTATTAGGGCACACTTTCTAGATTCAACTCTAACACAGTGATGCTATTAGGGTACATTCAATGATGTTGGGAATACCTTCTAAATTCAACTTGAACATAGTTTAACACACTATTAGGCATACTTTCTAAAATCAACTTTAACATGGTGACGCTATTAGGGCACACTTTCTAGATTCAACTCTAACACAGTGACGCTAATAGGGTACACTCAATGATGTAGGGAATAACTTCTAGATTCAACTTTAACATAGTTTAACACGCTATTAGACACACTTTCTAAATTCAACTTTAACACAGTGACGCTATTAGGGTTTACTCAATGATGTTGGGAATACCTTCTCGATTCAACTTTAACACAGTGATGCTATTAGGGCACACTTTCTAGATTCAACTTTAGCACAGTGACTCTATTAGGGCACACTCAATGATGTAGGGAATACCTTCTGGATTCAACTTTAACACAGTAACGCTATTAGGCATAATTTCTAAATTCAACTTTAACATGGTGACGCTATTAGGGCACACTTTCTAGATTCAATTTTAACACAGTAACGCTATTAGTCACACTCAATGATGTAGGGAGTACCTTCTAGATTCAACTTTAATGCAGTAACGCTATTAGGCCTACTTTCTAAGTTCAACTTTAACACAGTAGCACTTTTAAGGCACACTCAATGAAGTAGGCCGTACCTTCTAGATTCAACTTTAACACAATAACTCTATTAGGCATACTTTCTAAATTCAGCTTTAACATGGTGACGCTATTAGGGCACACTCAATGATGTAGGGAATACCTACTAGATTCAACTTTAACACAGTAACGCTACTAGGGCACACTTTCTAGATTCAACACTAACACGATGATACTAATAGAGTGCGCTCAATGATGTTGGGAATACCTTCTAGATTCAACTTTAACACAGTGACGCTATTAGGGCACACTTTCTAGATTCAACACTAACACAGTGACGCTAATTGGGTAAACTCAATGATGTTGGGAATACCTTCTAAATTCAACTTTAACATAGTTTAACACGCTATTAGGCACACTTTCTAGGTTCAACTTTACCACAGTGATGCAATTAGTCACACTCAATGATGTAGGGAGTACCTACTAGATTCAACTTTAAAGCAGCAACGCTATTAGTCATACTTTTTAAATTCAACTTCAACATGGTGACGCTATTAGGGCATACTTTCTAAATTCAACTTTCCTTAATATGTGACTGTATGATGTACCACAGTAAGACTTTTTTAAGTAAGAGTGGTATGGCTTTCTGGCGTGAAGTAATTGCTTCAGTCCCCACCCTTGCCATTCTTACATTTTGGTTGGTTCTGGTTGACGGCAGACTACTGGCATCTTGCTTCTCCTGTGGATACCTTCAGATACGCTTTGTTGGAGCGCCTTTTGTCTTGGGCCCTTCGTCGCAGGGCTGCATGGGCAGAGGGCTGCCCTGGGATGGTAGGTAATGGCCTGGGTAACAGGGCAAGGCGGCCAATCAGAGCGGGGGTGGGCAGGCCGGGAGGCGGGAGGGAGTCAGGAAGAGAGTGTGGGGAGGGAGCAGGAGCAGCAAGCGTGACAATGAAGGTCCTGGGGCCTCAAGAGGAGTAATACACAAGGCCCGGATGGGCAATAGAGGCCAAAAAATAGCACACACTTACCGGGCTTCCTGGAAGAAAGGTGGAGCCCAGTGCTGCTTCGAGGCCATTAGGCTATGAGGACACGGTCCAGTTGACCAATCAGATCGTGTTGGGCGGGCCGGGAAGCCGGAGGGAGTGAATCAGGAAGAGGGTGCGGGGAGGGAACAGGAGCAGCAAGCATGGCAACGAGGGGCCTGAGGCCTCAAGAGGAGTAACACACAAGGCTAGGATGTGCAATAGAGGCCAAAAATAGCACACACTCACCAGGCTTCCTGGAACAAAAGTGGAGCCTGGTGCTGCTTCGAGGCCGTTAGGCTATGAGCACACTGTCCAGTGGACCAATCAGAGCGGGGTGGGAGTGAATCAGGAAGAGGGTGCGGGGAGGGAACAGGAGCAGCAAGCATGGCAACGAGGGGCCTGAGGCCTCAAGAGGAGTAACACACAAGGCTAGGATGTGCAATAGAGGCCAAAAATGAGCACACTCTCACCAGGCTTCCTGGAACAAAAGTGGAGGCTTCAAGGCCATTAGGCTATGAGCACACAGTCCAGTGGACTAATCAGAGTAGGGTGGTATATTTCTTTACCATTTTTCCTCAGATCAATGGTTGTGTCAGTGGCAACAATATGCAACATGGAAATTGGCTATAGATTGCACCACCAGAAGATGTCTAGAGTTATCAATTTGAAAGGGTGACTTATTAGGCTTAAGGTGATCGATTAAAATTAATATCATTTGTACATAATATTTTTCAGTGACTAATTGAAACTATTTGTTGTTAAATTCCAATAAACTTCACAGTTAAGTGCCCCTGATGAAGAGTGTGTTAAGTCAAAACACATTGGGCTCCCCATTAAATCAGAACCCGTGAAGAAAACAGAAATGTTTGTAATTCGTTTTCTCAAAAAAATCTATTTGTACATCTTATTAAGACAACTTTAAAGTTTTCTTATATCAAATCTTTAAAAACAAATTTCTATAATAATGTTCTGGCTGTCATTAGGCCTTTCGATAATGTGCAGGGGACAGGAGTTCCCAAATTCTTGGGATATTATTTTTTGGTATTGCCTATATGTACGGTCCATGTACCAGGAGCTGGCTTTCTCCCCCGCATTTTAAGTTCCATGTCTATTCAGATTAAAATCATACAACCAACTAAATAGAATCCAACAGTTGAATATCCTCACATAGGAATGTGCTGTCGACTACTTTAGTTTGCAATGTTGACACATATTACCTTCTCTTCCTCTCTTTGCATCTTCCTTCCTTTCACTTACGTCTCATGCCAGCGATTCTACATTGTAGAACTGCTTTCCGACTGGTTTGGGACACTACAATACACCTTGACAAGCAGCAGCCAATAAGTATCAATGAACAAAAGACATAGGCTAATTAGCCCTCTGTGTGGGCCGCACACCCTAATAACAACTGTTTGGCTGTGTACTTTTAATTTCCGTATGTGATGTTTAATATGAAATTCTAACAGTATTTTGCATAAAACAATAGATTTGTTGATAGCGAATGTTAAAGAAAACTCTGTGTTGCAGGTGCAAATAATTGCTAATGAATTTCGGACCGAAATTAGTCCTTCATCAGGCCATCTTTACATCATCTGATCAATATGAAGTTGTTGTACATATAAACCAAAACAACAACATTCCTAAATGTAACTGACATTGCCAAGTGAAACCCATGTCATTCAGAAGTAAATCAAATGTGTGTCACATAGTTGCAACCATAAAGGTGTGACACATTAACCAGATGAACAGGTTCCAAAATAAGATAATCATTCATGTGTTTGTAACATTTTGATCATGGTCCATGTACATTTCATATAAGGAAACAAAATTGTATTCGATTTGAGAACATAGGTCAGGCCACAGGACAGACATACAGAAAACAATAGTAGACAACATGTAGAGAAAGAAAAAACGAAACATTTGTAAGCTGCTGCACATAACATGTATGTCATTATCATGTTGTTATATTACTTAGTGATCATAGCACTGTGTTTTGTGAGAAAGTATCTCTAAATTAAATAACCTATAGGTGGTAACACCTAGCCTGTGATCCCCCTGAAACAGTATTCATAATGTGATATCCCTGAAACAGTATTCATAATCTCATGGGATAATCACCTCGACAATATGAATTGCATAGAAGCCCCTGTGAAAGCTGCCCGTGTATACTACCGGAAGAGTACTAACCTGAAATATCATATTTACCACCTTTGACTCATGGAACCTCAATGCACGAAGGAACATTCATAATCTGATGGAAGAAACACATTAGTGTTTAGCAATACATCTGTCTTTCATGTGGTTGGTGCATGTGTGCTATGCTCTATAGTTAAAGATAATTGCTGTGAGCGTATCTCATCTTGTCTTCAAAAGATAACAAATGTGCTGCACCGTGCAAGAGACACATTCGGCATGTGCGTTCAAGCTGTGTGGCAAAGCCTCTTGCTTGTGTAAACATCGTGTTGCTATGGCAACTACACAGAGAACAGCAAATGTCTGGCACAGGGCCTATTGTACGTGGGGTGGCCATCTTGGAATGGTAACATAACTATACTAAGTAGCAAAAGATAGAAATTTAGCATACAAACGGGAAACTGCCCTGATAGTTAGAAATCAACATTTAAGGCTGAACAACCCTGATGATATCGAATGCTGGAAGCTACAATAAAGTGTGGGTACTTCAAGTTCCAGAGTGAACATGATGTTTTAAGACCTTCAAAAAAAGGAGTAAACCAGGACATAAAATTAAAAACAAAAGGTCACAAAAATGGGAAGCACTAATTAAAATGAAAATCTTAGTAACACCCTTGGATTACGAGATAGAATGGAATAAATGCTAAATGACAGTTATTAAAGAAAACAGTTGAGGTCCCATTCCTCGTTAATCCCATTAGGCCTTAATGCATCAAGACGATCAATCTAATAGGCTTCTCTCTGTGCCCTAAGTCTCTTAAGGTCTTTTTTCCGATCTTCCGAGTTCAAACCTAAAAGTACATTTACACCCCAATTAGTGTACCAGCAATTGAGGTTTTTGAAAGAATAGTACTAGCTGACCATAAGAAATTACACTTTGGGAAGCCCAAGTACAACAACCTTAACAGAGGAGAATTATTACAGATTCAAGCATTATATGCGGATGAAAATATAATAATTCATCTGACAGACAAGAGAGGAGCACTGGTGATCCATAACACAAGTGACTATCTGTTTGAATGCGCATGACAATTGAACGACACATCAGTCTATGCAGCTTTAGACCATGACCCGACCAACAAGATTATGACCAATTTGGAAACAATTTTGAAGACAGCAGAATAGATGGAATGGATCTCACATACAACCAAATAATTCCTATTTACCTCATATCCTCCGACACCACACTTTCACCTGCTACCCTAAATACATAAAAGCTTGAAAAATCTACTAGATGACCAATAGTGGTAGCTTCAGGAGGTATCCTTCAACCTCTAGGCGCTTACATCGAATATTATCTTCAACCACTAATACAAAATACATCCACATACATTAAAGACAGTTCCCATTTTTTACAAACTTTGAACTTAGTCGAACTGACAGAGGAAGCCATCTTGTTCACCATCAATGTGTGTAGTCTTTACACCAGTATTCCTCATGACCAAGTAGATGAAGCCGTGGAGTGGTTGCTCCTCCAAGAAGAAGCGACAAGGACTTCCAAAGAGTTAATTATGTTGCTCCTACAGTTTATCTCCCATAATTCCTACATTAAGCACAATGGGCCTCATTATGAGTGTGGCGGAAAGGCAACAACAGTGCCGGTAGTGCTACTGGCGCCATTATTACCACTCCACCACACTACGAGTTTGGCTCGCCGGTGCCGGACTGCATGCCTGGTCTGACCCGGTGTGCATACCGGCACCCGCAAGCAGAACTCATGATTGCACCAGCATCGTTATAAACAGTGCCGGTGCAACCATGCTCCCGACCCTCATTCTGCCCTATTGGGCAGAATGGGGATTAGGAGGCCGGCCATAGCGGCACCCGCAAATGGGCAATTACTGGGTCCGCCAAACTCGGCATGACCCGGTTACTGCCCATTCGCGGGTTCCGGAAAAAAAACAACTCCGGCGGCAGCCGTGCCCTTAATAAGGGCACAGCTACCGCCAGAGTTATAGTGAGGGACAATGACACATTTTACTTACAAACATCGGAAACAGGCATGGGCACTACCATGGCACTGGCCTATGCCAATAGCCTTGTGCTTAGGTTTGAAGTGACACACGTCCTTGAACATCCAGTTTGGTCTAAGAACATAAAAACATGGGTGTGGAACATATCTTTGTAGTATGGCATGAAAGACTAAACTCACTTAATGAATTCTTTGGATAGATGAACACAATAGATTCAAGAATACAATTCACTGCTGAGACTGGCAACCCTGGCACTACTTGGATGTACATATGGATGTTCATGAATGCAAAATGTCCACTACATTGTTTACTGAACCTACTGACAGGAATAATCTCCTTCACAGGTTGAGCTTTCACCCACAGAATACACATAAGAATCGAACATATGGTCAAATGCTCAGGATTAAGAGAATAGTGAGTGACATGACTGAATGTGAAGGTCAACTATCAAAGCTCTGTACTAAATTCAAGGAAAGAGGATATCCTGATGATGATTTATGCACAGCAGCCTCTAAAGTAGTGACCGACACATGGGAAGACCTTTTAAAAAACAAGATGAAACAAGAGACACCCTCGATAGTGTTTGTTTTAAAATGTTCAATACAAAGGCAGTAAATGAAGCAAGGTGTCACGATGCATCAGAACATATTCACGAGTGATGAAGGGACCAGAGAACTTTGTGGCCTCCATCTTATGTTCGCATATCAAAGGAGCAACAATCTCAAGAACCTACTTGTCAGCACGAGGACTGGCAGAGGACAAACACAAACAGGAGAAATGCATGGCACCTTTCCATGCCTTAACAGTGGCAACTGTAATATTGTCAGTAAAGGAGCAGTAGTATTCCACCCAAGCACAGGAGAAGAAATTAAGCTCAGAAACTACTTGACCAGCCTTATAGAAAATAAGGTATATTGCATAAGATGCCTACGTGGCATTTACTATATTGGAGACACAGCAAGAAAGATAGGGGTGCGAATGAATGAGCACACATCATCCATAAGGAACAGGGACATGAAATCCACCGTCGCGAGATATTTTCATGAGGAAGATACAGTATAACTCAACTTGATTTCAATTACTGGAAGTCATTGGGCCTCATTACAAGTTTGCCGGTCTGGTAACATCGGTACCAGTAAGATTGCCAGTACTGTAGTTACCGGACCAGAAAACTACAAGTTCTGCTCGTGGGTGCCTTCCCGCCCACCAGGCCTGGTGGGCATACCGGCACCCTCAAACGCAGAGCATGTCAGATGCACCGGCACCATTCACGAATGGTGGCGCTCCATCCGGCTTCCCCATTCCCATTGAGCTCAAATGGGAATGGGGAAGAATATTTTCCGGCACCCGTGAATGGGCAATTACCGTGTCCAGCAGGGCCGTAATGACCCGGTAATTGCCCATTCACGGGTGCTGGAATTCTTTGCAAGCCTGCTGTTTTTGTCCGGAATTACATGGGTCTCACTTGGGGATGTCGGTTACATTTGGGAATGTTGTTGTTTTTGATATATATATATATATATATATATATATATATATATATATACATATATATATATATATATACAGCAACATATTGATCAGATGATGTAAAGATGCACTGATGAAGGACTAATTACGGTCTGAAACACATTCGCAATTATTTGCATCTGCAATTCCTATTTTTGATTAAAAATTCGAATATCGAGGAATCTATTTATATTTGGAAAATACCATCACAATCTCATCTAAAATGTCACATATGCAAATTAAATTTACACAAAGAGTCGTTATTATGGTGTGCAGCGCACACTGAATGCTAATTAGCCTAGGTATTTTATTTGTTGATGCTATAATAGCAGGCGTTAAATTCCCCAACCCGCAAAGGGACCTCGTAGTAAGGCGGTAAGGATTTACTGGTACCGGTAAAATACCGGTACCGGTAAACCCTTACTGCCTACCGTGTAATGAGGCCCAAAATGTCATTCAATCTGCCCCAGTGTGGCAAGCCTCACAGAGGAAGCTGCCTTTTGGAAACTCTACCCACCAGGCGTAAGTGGTGGGAGACCTAGGCCCTTTGGAGGAGGGAGGAATCTGTCATGACATGGGTCAGAATTTACTAAATAGGATTTCACCTTTTTGGTTTTGGCGAAACTTTGAGGCACAGCTTTGCTGAAACCATTGTTACAAAAGATAGCGCGAGTGAAAAGGGGTTCTGAACTGAGAAAATCTGGTTGGCATAGCAACCAGCAATGCTGTAGCATGAAATGGCCAGCTCATTACAGTCTCAGGCGGAGTCGGCTGCAGAGTCTTTTGGCTGCTGAAAACCAAGGATCACTGCTTATCTGCTCCTAACTTCTTTGAGACTCGCAAGTCCTCTTTCTATTGCCATTAATCAAACTCCTGAAAATACCCAGCATACCGCAGAGCGGGCCGTGGAGTCGGCTGCAGAGTCTTTTGGTCTTTGGGCTCTGCAGGCTCTGCGGCGCCGCTCCGCGCTTCGCATACCCAGCAACTACACTGACCCTGAGCCTGTGTACTACCTACACCATCCGGAAGACACCCTGTCATCCTACACTCCAGATCGCATGCCTGGCTCTAACTGCAGAGGAGCGTGCGGAACAGCGCTTCCCTCCTGACCGTCTTGCTGCGCCTGGAACGTCCGAAACTCCTGCGTGAGCCCATGCTACTGCGAATTTAATCTCCCCCCTCCTTCACGCTGCATCTAAAACATGCGTCTGCCTCGGGAGTGGACCCCTGCTTCTGTGCCCCACCTGACCTATGTCTTGTAATGAGGCAACCAAGGATTTACAACACTTTCCCTCAGCGAGACAACCCCGCGGCACCCTAGCTGGCGGCTCCACTCCCACAACCTTTAAACCCCAGACACTGAGCATAGAAAAGTGCCACGTGACACAGACCTGAACTCACGGATATCAGTACAAATCCACAAACTTGCCCTTCCGTCAGACCCACGGATCATTCATCAAAGCGACCCGCATCACCCCTTGCAACATAGGACAAGAGACTCAACAGAGCATCCTTTTCGGAGCTTCTCCACTAACCACCAACCGGCAAACCTTGCTGCTAGTCCACCGGGAGACCGAAAGGGCATTGTCCCTTGGATCCGGTGCCTTTCAGCGCTATATCCCCCAATTTTGATGGGAGACCAAAAGGATCTGGCACCTGGATCATGTAAACTCCTCAACATACCGTACAATGATTAAACAGCCGTTTTGGAGACCGAAAGGGTATTACTCTTGGATTCTAAGGCTCCTGTCCGAAAAGAACACAGCTGCACAAGTGCAGCTCTCCCATAGACCGATGGGAGACCGAAAGGATTTAATCCTTGGATCCCGTTGGCCCCTCTCAAAAATTGCACAGTTCTTTTACAAACTGCAGACTGACGGGAGACAGAAAGGACTTGATCCTTGGATCCCGCTGGCCCCAGTCAAAAGCCACACAGTTTCCATCCAAACTACAGACCGACGGGAGACCGAAAGGACTCGATCCTTGGATCCGCTGGCCACAGCCAAAAGCTGTACAGCTTTCATACATATTGATGGAACTCCTAAAGGCCCCCTCCCTTGGATCCTATACACCAAGTGGATCTGCTAGCATGACTACAAATCAACACAGCAAACAGTCCAACACTGTGGGACCCGAGACAAGACTACGAAGAAAACTAGGTGCCCACACTATCCCACAACCCCCCTTGGACATCCTTCAATTAAGATTAGAACAATCTCTGCTGAGGCCGAGCAAAAACAACAAACAAAACAAATATCTGGATGAACTATCTGTAGCTAAAGACAACCTCAATTTGACTAAAATTCAACAACATAGAAACTCTGAACAGCCAACTGTTCCTCCCTCCATGCTGCAGCTTACCAGACAACACAAAACCTCTGCCGCGCTCCCTTCACCACAGAGCAACGAAGGTCATGCTCCTATTCAAGCAATCACACCAAGTCAAACTAAAACAGATACTGAAATGGGGAAAATACAATCTAACGACGCTGATGACATAACCAAGGGCTCCACTGCACCCCCCACCTGGAGCAACAAGAATCCCTAGCTAATCAACCGTTCGTTATTGCACCTGAACCAAGCCAGCATGATGATGGCCAACCGAACCACCAATTGCTCCACGCAAGTCAGGAAAAACCAGCATACTTCCAAGAGTGCAGTACCAATCAAGATTCGCCAAGAGTACACTTGAATCAAGCAACTACCCAATCACTAGAAGACCAAACAGCCTATTCTGAGGGAAAGCTCCCTAAATCGACTAACTCAAAGAGCTTCCATCACTATCCAGCAAATCCGTCTAATCATTTCTACAAGAAAAAGCAAGACTTGTGAAACTTACTTGGCTGCAAACTCACAGAACTCAAAAGAGTGAACATCAAACGACAAGTGAACAACCCATCAGAGAGTTGCTCGACTCTCTATGGATATCACTGAAATATAATCAATCATGACCAATGTAGAAAGAAGAAAGGAAGTCTTTGGCAACATCACCTGCACAGAAAAACTGACCTCCACTTCAACCTCTCTTACGAAACCAATGCATCAAGACAAGCTCACCAAACCATCCATTAAATTCGAGCTGCAGAAGTCTAAACTGTCAATCCAACCATCAGACAATCATTTCAACTACGAATCAGATGACTCCTTCCATATGCCACATTTACCAATTGACAACCATCAACCACAACAGATGCCACCCCCCCTACAGAACAAAACCACCAAAATAACTGAAGAAGATCCTCCTCCTGATGACCATAACGCCAGGATACCTAGCACTATCCTGGACCTTCAAAACATGCTCATCTCAGTAATCTCGCACTTGATGATACCTTTCCTAAAACTACAAGAAAGCATGAAAGATAATAATTGAGCTTAATCAACTCTGCTTGCAATGATCCACTCAAAGCAAATGCATCGAAAACCTCATTAATAGCATCGAAACTCGCCTGAATATAGAAGCAGAACAATCTAACCAGTGGCAGCAAAGACTTTTTGACATTGCAAGATGTGATCAGAAAGAAAAATTCTTATTAACATCAGAAGTAATTGCCCTGCTAAAAGCCCATCATCAGCAGCAGTCACCTACCCCTATTGAACAACATGACGAACAAGCCAAACCAGTCCCCCTGATTCCACACCCAGTGCAAGAATGTGAAACTCTGCCACTACCGACACGACATCAACCCTTTAAGGACTCCATTGCTAACTTTTCAATCGTACAGCCAACATCCAGAAAGCAAGCAAGCAAGAGTTCTACAGACACGTACCAGATTTTTTCCCAGGGAGAGAAAGCCTGGGATGCCAAAGCAGCAACCAACAACAAATGCAAAAAGTAGCATACCGGCTCCAGAGCCTTTCTGCGCACCGTGAAAATTACTGAACATCCATTGCTACCGACAGCTCAAGATTCGGGGGACAAAACCCCTCCACAAACAGACAAAAACTCCATATGCCCAGCCAACCCAATCAGTTCAAAGAAAACGACCATTCCCCAACCAGAACACATCACACCAACTATCAAAGATCTTCTCAACCTAACGACCCACACAGAACAACAGAGCACAGGCACTAAAGCCCCCTCACACCAAAACAATGACTCCAGCCTCATAGTCATAGATGAGTACTGCATCAGCATTTCATCCACGATATCAGACACCTATGAAGAAATTTTGGACACTTCACTACGAGACATAACAGCACGATCGATCGAATCGCAATCTACAACCAAATCTCAGATAGCACTTCTGATTACCCAACCAGAAATCACATTGACACCAGTCTTGTCTCCCCTGTTTTTGTCAATCCCCTAAATCAAAAACAATCACACACAATAAAGATTGAAAACACAATCAACAGACCGGAGCCACTTATTCTAAACAGAAATAATGTTCTGTGACTCCTGCAAGCGATACCACAGCTATCATCAATCTCCACCAAAGACATAAACCTTGTGACAGTCGAGGACGATCACCACTTGGACAAAGCATGTATAGAATTAAGAGATGCAAACAACCTAGAACTAATTTATCGATGCGAAACTCACGTACCAGACTTGGCTTTAACTGCTGGCCTACAGAAGTAAACATGATCCCTCGTGCTCGAAACAACCAAACATCTAGACCTCAAGAATCGTCAAAACAATGTTCAATGACACAAAATCAAATCGAAAAACCAGCATCAAACCACCAACAGAGCCAGAGCATGGCTTCAAACAGATCATCCAACCGAAGTTATACACAATCCACACAACGTACCAGCCGATATCAACACCCAATCAGAAGAGACTATGATAACCAATGAACACACTCACAAAATCTATCATCCTACAAATCATAACCATCAACCAAACCAGAGGGTGTCCGGTCATTATTTCGAATAACAAAGGATCGAAAGCAATACATTCGAGTCAAAAGGACCGGAAAAAAGACTGAATGCTTTTTTTTATGTAGTTTTTTTTCATTTTGGTAAAGGTAAAATGTATGTTTTTTTGAGAAAAAAAACGGGGGTTTGGGTGAGGACCCCCCCAAAAAAAAAGTGCATTTGTTTTTTTTTCGGTCCTTTTGTTTCGAAAGTATTGTATTTCGAAACTTTGTATTTGAATCTTTGACCTACAACGAACCAGAGTATACTTAGTCGCTATGCTCATGGAACACAAGGGGCAACTTGCACCTCTTTGCGCAGCCCGCACCGGACCTCGAAAACTATCATATAATCTGTCACCAAGAAAGTTGGCTCACCGCAACACCCTGCTGCAATGGTTTCCTCTCCTTCTTAAACCCAGTGATTGCTAAAAAACAGGGAAGACCCGCAATGCGACTCTTCGCCCTGATCAAAAACAACCCAGAATGGAGCGTAATGAATATGGAAAATATTAACCCTTGGATGCAAATCACAGTTATAAGATTGCACACAACCATCACTACGGAGCAAAACGAAACTGACCATCCCAATAACAGAAAATTGATTGGAGTTGTCAACCTGTATTGAAATCCAGCAGTCATAACCAACGAAACATTAATCAACGGAGTATTCCTAATAATTGACACACTAACCGACAGGCATCATGAAATTGAATTCATATCTGCGGTGACCTCAACATCCATCTACACACCCCGCAGGGGACGCCTATAAAGCAGACCAAACTCTCCATTCAAGCTCGAAGGTGGATGAAAGAAATAGCCATACTGAACCTCTCCTTACTAAATCACGCAACTGATGAAGCAAACAAATTCATACCGACCTGGTCAAGAGGAAACTGAAGCACGATAATTGATTACATATTCCTATCAGAACAACTGCATGCATCAATATCAAAAGTACAAATGCTGCTCTCTTATAAAAGCAATCACAACCGCCTGGTAATACAGACTTCCCGACTAGCTCGACAACTGCCAATACACCACAAACACCTTTGGACCAGTACGAAAAACAAGATTAAGAATACCTCAACAAGCAATCCACACTCTGCCAAACGTCTTCCAAAATTCTACTCTGAACGCTTCAGAAAAGAACAAATAACAATGGATTCTGATCCTGTTCCAAAAACCAAATTGAGTCTACTCTGAAACAACACTCTCATACAACGAAGAACTGGCAGGAAAAAAAAACCTATTAAAACTGGAGAA
The DNA here is from genome assembly GCF_040938575.1 of Ambystoma mexicanum. Lineage (NCBI taxonomy): Eukaryota > Metazoa > Chordata > Amphibia > Caudata > Ambystomatidae > Ambystoma > Ambystoma mexicanum. Next base: position 825,525,219 of record NC_090928.1, on the reverse strand, counting down.
AATCTCACCAACAAATTCTCCTTCAAAAGGATGCCGAACAAATCATGAACATACACAACCTACTAAACAATCATTTGCAAAACCAACACAAGCTCACGGCAAATGTCACACAAGAAAGATAGACTCTCCACTTCTCTGAAATCTACAAAGCCCGACCCTCAGATCAACCTGCTACAATGCCTTGCAAAACCAAAAAGTGGAAAGTAAAAGCAGACCACGATGACTTTATGAACTTGATCAAAAAGCTCAACGTCTCCTGGGCCCAATGGAACCTCAAACTCAGTTATCAAACAAGACCCCCCAACCTGGGCGACGTTCATGTGCAATCTTCAACTCTCTAAACCAGATTTCGGACTCATGGCGGACTGCAACAATAGTTCCCATACACAAGCAAGGATCACGAGACGACCCCGCAAACTTCTGGCCCATCGCTCTACTCGACCCCCTTGGCAAACTATTTGCATCAATCCTTCTGAAACATCTAACCACCTGGGTGACAGACTGCAACAGATTCTCAGCCAGACAAACTGGATTCACTTCAAAACGTTGGAACCAACGTCAATCTGATATTAACAAACTTGATCAAACATGAGGCCATCAAAAACCAAACCACAGTTTTTTTTTAGCCTTTATCGATTTACATATGGCGTGTGATGCCATATCAAGGGAAAATGTATGGAAAAAACAGAAGGAATGGAAATGTCCAACAAACATCATCGAGCCAATCAAATTGCTATACTCCAAAACATCAATCAGGATCAGACTCTCAAAAGCAGGCGCAACTACAGCAACCATTGTCACAGCAAATGGCCTGAAACAAGGGTGCCCTCTTGTAGCAACTTTCTAAAACCTTTTCATTGAAGACATCGAAGAGCACCTACTCAGCACTCAAACGAATCCCCCCAAGATCAACTCATTTCCGGTTCCTGTGATGCTATATGCAGATGACATTATCCTCTTCGACAAGACAACAACAGGCCTGCAAACCAGTCTAACCTCACTAAGCAGATACATGAACATCAATGAGCTGGCCATTAATACAAAAAAAAAAAAATTAATGTCACTAGCCAAGATCCCATTCAAAAAGGGAAAACCTTTGACTCTGATGTTGGACAGAAAACAACTCGAAACCGTCACAACCTTCAAATATCTGGTAATCCCAATAAATCAATCCAAAACTGAAACTTAATGCCTCGAGCAAATCGAACAGAAATCACAGACACTAGCCAGACAATGATGCATTCTACATCGCAAATATGGAAAATTCTCCTACAAGCCTGTAATCGCTTACTACAGACACAAATTTATACCATCCATCACCTATGGCACAGAGGCAATGATCAATGCAAGCTCCGTAAAGTGGACAAAATACGAAGCCATCTTTTGGCGAAAATGTTTGCACCTTCCCCCATCGTATCCCATACAAAGAATCAGACACGAAATTGCAACACAATCGATAGACTTGATTGTACGCTGGAAACAACTGGACATCCTTTGGAAAATATTATCTGACCAGAAAACTCCAGCCATACAAATTCTAAGATACCACCCGAACACCTTCAACAACACAATCCTTCAAGACTGGAAGCAGAAAATCAAGCAAGAAATGGCAAATGAAGATATATCGGAGGAACTTCTAACTCACCGGCCTCAACACGCCAAAGCCAAACTTATGCGCAATGATTGGCTAAAGACGATCAAAGAAACCTACAAACAGGATCTACATTGTAGCACAAACATCTGAGTAATACATGAACTACCCAAATATATGGAAATATTTCCAGACACTAAAATCTGAACGACGTTCATGACAATCCACTTAAATACCATACCAACAAGATCCAACCTGGCCAATGCTAGCCTGATACCTTTCACAGATCAAAAATGCCCCTTATGCAAAGATCAAAGCATACCTGAGACTCTATATCATCTCGTGATGGAATGCCCACTACTGTCCACACAACGAGAGCAATTTGGAGCCTTTTTCAAAATCTCATCGCAACAAATGGAGCATGATGAAAGATGGAATGCAATACTAAACGGACAAAACAATAAACACATCTACACAATTGCTCTCTTTGTTCAAAAGATTCTGGATCTTGACAAACACTTACACTAACAAACTCACTCTCTGAGTCTTCTCACTACCCCCTTGGAAAAAATGAAATATTTTACAATTAAACTAAATCATTAAAAAAAGAAAACAGTCTCATTCCATGGTGGCTTTCAACCATCAACTGAAATAATTATTGTGGGGACTCCTATTGGAAGCTGAAGCATCAGGAACTATACTTGGGCAGCATTCCCACAAGGGGACTAGATGATTGGGAGCAATCATGTGACAGTATTAGCAATCTATGATTACTGGGTGGAGGTTTGGATTCCATTCAACATTGTTACAGTAATCTCCACCTCCACACCCCCTCACCAGCACTTCCCTACTTCAGACAATCCCAGTGGTCCCCCTCCTGCGCCAATAGTCATCCAGCTATGGTGCCCTTCTGAAGGCTCCCACACTTTAATGTGAGGCGTTAATGTGTTCTATTGCAGCCCAGCTCACCAGGCTGTAATAATGGGGAAAAAAACACTCCTGAACCGAGGCATCACTATAGCCTGTTGGTGAGAGTTTAGCCACCTTGCAAACTGTAAGGTGGCTAAACTCTGACACTTCTGTTGCATTGTGCTGATCGCAGGCTATGCATTTTAGTGGCCAGGTTCTGTGGTAGTGCATATAAACAGTTAATTCCTGCTATACGGTCTGCTCCAGTAAAGAATTACATACAGGCCACAGACCATGAATATCCGATCTGGGATTTGAGATATTAACATGAATATGAAATCACCTAGCAAAAGTTGCATTGCAAAGAATGCCAGTTGTGAACTGCTTTGCTTGGCGGGGCAAGATCAGCTATGACTCTCCTGACTACTGAATGCAGTGCATACCAGCTGGGATCAAAGAAGCTCTATGCTTTACAGTATATTATTGTGAATGTGTCCCCTGGCACGATTGAAATAAAATTGTGGGCCCAGATAGAATAGGGGTTACTTTTACAAATCCCATGAAAACGGGGGCTTCAAGAGGCGAGGGCCGGCAATTGATTGCAATGTGATCAATTGTAAGAAAAGACAATGCAGCTTGCTAATGCATTTTCTGGAAACTAATTAATGCTATAATTAATAATGCATTTGTCCAGGACACAGGAGCTCTGAATGAATATCTGTTGCCCAACATTATATGTTTGACCTCCACTATGTTATTTACACCCATCCCTTAGTGCTGTAAATGCTTTTTCTATGAATACTGTACTGTGTGATAATACTATTCTACAAGAAAGAATGAGGGCAACCCAGCATATATAAAACTGAGGTCCAATGGCTCATCAAAACAACATGAAAGAAAGGTCCGTCCGTTTGATGCTGTATGAGCATTCTGGCACTGCTAGACTCGCCCCCTGCAATATGATGCGTGCAGACATGTCACACTTTAGTTTGTACTTTAGTTTATACTTTTGCTCCATATGAATACATTCTGGAGAGTATGTGAGTTACTGTTCTGAAAACTGTGGATCGTCAATGACCACCTGTGCCTTGGCCCTTTTGGGTCCATCCCGACCTTAAAAGTTGGCACTCCATCATGGTTTCTGGAACTTTTCCTTAGATTTGACTTAAGAGAATCAGTGAAGGTGAACAATGGCAGTTTCTATGGCAGGCGTACTTGTAATACCCCAAGATATTAAGTAACCCACAACTCAGCTCTACCATCACCCTAAAGCACACATAGGAAAAATCCTGGAAGCCACAGACATCCGAGGCTGCACACGATTGACATCAAGAACGAGGTTCTTAACATAGAACAAGGTCCTCAAAACATTTGAAGTTTGCTGAATAGGCATGAGCCAGGGTTCTCTCCCTGATAAACAGCCATGCCCAACACTCCTTAGGGTGCTCCCCAAAAACATGTTATATGAATTGTAACCGCTCCCACTTAAAGCAATTTACAAAGTAAGTATCACTAAGCTACTGTATTCTCAGCGGTGTACATATGTAGATGGAATCACATTTGGAACATTTAGAATAATGTACCAGTGTTTATGGGCCACATTCTGAGTTTGGTGGTATCTCAGCAGTAATTCCGGCAGGATGCCACCAAAACAGAATTAACATTCCTGCCGGCTAATATCCCGGTATTACTGGGATATTACGGGCAGCGGGAATGCTGGTACCTACCCATTCCATGGAGGCGATTGCTGCATTTCTTTGGCAGTGGGGGCCCGATCTACCACCAGGCCTGGCCTTGAGGTAGATACGTAGCCCCACTGGTAAACTTGTGTTTCCCGGTCTAGGAAAAAATGCTGGTGGCGGAATTATGGGCAATTTTACCGGCTTTTTTTCTGGACCAGGGAAACTGTAATGAGCCCATGTTGGTTATATTGCACGTTGTATGAATGTGCATTGCTCTAGCTTCACTACTTTCACTGAAATATGAGAGGGAGGACCTTCTTGACATGGTCAATAGCCGCAGACAGTTCTCTGGTGTCAATACCTTAAACCGAATGGACATATTTCAGAGATGCCTTGAATTGGCCATACTTGGAGATGCCAACCCAAACCCAACCACATCACGCTTTGCAAAAGGCTTACTGAAGGAATGTCCTTTCCTCCTCAATGCCATTCATTTACATTAATATAGATGGTGAAGTACCTCAAATTATAGAGGAGTACTGTAAAAATATACATAATTACACATGCATTACCTTGATTGCACAAACCTCACTCTGGGTGCTTATCTGGAAGCGACTATGCATACGAGCATGCCCTGCATCAGGAGCAAACAAATGTAGGTGTATATCTTGCACATCTGAGCACACAATGTGTTACGACCATAAAACGTGTGATACAAATATACTAAACTATACATGCTAAGATTAAGATCATAAATGTAAATTTGGGCGTGCATTCGTTAGAGACATGTCTGAGCATACATGCATTATGAGCACAAAGCGGGCTGTACAAATATATAATATTACACATTAATAGGCAAAATCTCAGTGTGGGCACATATCTGGCAGTGACTACACATCCCAGCGTGCACTGTTCAAGAGCACTAAACTAACTGTGGGCACATGTCTGGCAGAGAATGTGTGTCGGAGCATATAATGTATACAGAATTGCAGCTCTCCCTATTGCGCCACAACATCTACTTATCCTAAGGCGTACTCGTGTCCTTCTCGGTGTGGGCTATTTCAACTTGTGCAGTAGTTGATTCTGGATGGTGTTTTAGAAATGAAGCGCTTTAGTAACCATTGGTGAATCTGTTGAATGGTGTATCCAGGGACATACAGTTCTTCCAGCTTCCCACTCCTCACTAGAGCCATTGCAGGGTGAGCAGTAAGAGCAATAACTGATATAATTACACTATAATACCAATGGAATTCATAATATGTTTACGCTCGTCTCAGCAAAGCACTATTGAACAGCGGTTGTACACTGCTGATAAGGGGCATTGGGTTGTGTGAGAATGAATGAATCACCTGGATTTCTGTTTGGTCTAGCACCATATAAGGATGAGACATTTAGTGTGCACCACCCTTAAACGCCACATTAACAGATAATCCAGTCTACTTAGTTTGGGGCGGCCTTAATGATTTTAGCACTTGTTCACGCCAAACAGAGTAAGGCCAGGACGTGTCTCATGAGCTCTCACTGGCTCCCTGTTGTGGACAGGTCTGTGCAGTTGATGGCAAAGTTCTGTCCTGGCCAAAACATGCTCCAAGGTTTAGTGATGTGAATAAACGACTACCTCAAACGCTCCCAGGAACATAATAGGTAGCTAAAATGTCTGATTGCATGGACAAGGGCAATAGAATTGTACATTTCCTGCCTCAGTCCCTCATCCCGTGATGTTGTGACAAAAAGAAAGAAAGAAAGAAAAAAGAAAGAAAGAAAGAAAGAAAGAAAGAAAGAAAGAAAGAAAGAAAGAAAGAAAGAAAGAAAGAAAGAAAGAAAGGAAGGAAGGAAGGAAGGAAGGAGGGAGGGAGGGAGGGAGGGAGGGAGGGAGGAGGGAGGGAGGGAGGGAAGGAAGGAAGGAAGGAGGAAGGAAGGAAGGAAGGAAGGAAGGAAGGAAGGAAGGAAGGAAGGAAGGAAGGAAGGAAGGAAGGAAGGAAGGCGGAAGGAAGGAAGGAAGGAAGGAAGGAAGGAAGGAAGGAAGGAAGGAAGGAAGGAAGGAAGGAAGGAAGGGAAGGAAGGAAGGATAGCTCACTGGTAACAGATGTTGTCATCCGGATTTGTAATTTTGCACAATATTCTGTGCCCACTGTGAGTCCCTTAACGACACTGATTGCGCTCTAGCTTGGTACTTTGTAGTCACTTGTCATAACAACAATACAAGGAGATATAAATGGTTTGCAAAGTGTTACTGCACTGTATAACTAATGGAGAAAATGAGCTGTGATCAATACCCCATTGTGCAATTTGCAGAGTTTTGATCAACACCCACCCTTATCTACAGTGTGTCCCACATTCTACTTGTTCAGCAAACACATGCAGCACCTTCCACATGTATAAACGGATACTGTATCCTTGTTTTGAGAGAGCTCTGAAGATATGATATACTTTATGTCACCCATGTTTCACACCACTAATGGAACATGACACATAGCACATCTTATGTTGCCTCAGGCTCCCCATTGTGTAGAGAGTGGAGAGTTGCACACATTTTCTTCACAGGCCCATCGAAGAGCTGTACACATATCTTTTTTCTTTTTTTTTATTGTGTTAGTTTACAATACACCTTTACAAAACATCATCTAAACCGGTCAAGAAAGTCAAATGTTTATTTCCTCCTGGAATGTCCGATCATTTCTTTTGTAGTTTTATTTTATTTTGCTCTAGGTTGATCTACTTTGTGTCACTGCAGCTTCACCCTCTTCTAAAACTCTGTTAAAAAAATTCACCACAGCACTGATATTGGACACCTTGTTTCCGATCATCTTTGCTGCCCACCAGTCCCCTGGATTTAATGACGGAATGGATTTATCATGGCTCCAAAAAAGAGAGTTCTCAGTTCTGTAAGACCCGTACAAAACAGCAGCAGATGCTTCAGAGTCTTGATTTGCCCTTGTTCTGTACAGAAACGACAATGGTTTGAAGTTGTTGATCCATTCTTCATGAGGCCATCTTCATTTTGGTGGAAGACTCCACAGGCTATACATTTCTTTTTTAGGTGAGCGTGCCTGCTAGCTATGCCCATGAGTAAGTATCAGGGGCGGTTGCTGTATTCATCCCTGATATTGGTGTCTCTCGAGTTGGATCGCCTGTGTTGTGTCCCTGGATGGTGATGTTAAAGTTTGTTCATTCTACGGCAGAATCGACCTTACACTTTTGATTTTGCCTAAGATGGACCAGCCCTTTTGGGAGCGGCCGGCTGGGTGGTGAGTCCGGATCTGTCTCGTTATCATGTTGTTGGGGTTTCGCCACATGTCTCGATGGACCTTCTATGGCTAAATAATTGTTCTCAGAGATGAGCCTTTCCGTTAAGATGGTAGACCCCCTAGTTTACCCGATGTTGTGTGGTTTAGATGTGTAGTAACCCCCTGTGGTCTTGGTTACTCTAGTTATGTCAAATCTCAGCATTAAGAAGCTTTCTGCTGCCTCCAGCAGCATGCTCCTAACTACTGGTGAGGGGATGTGAAGATAGATGCTCTCCGTTCTTATTTCATCCACAAATTGTAGAATCCTGAATCCTCAAATCAGTTGAAAAGACTTGATGTAGATTCGGTATACAGCATAATAGGTCCATTAAACACTTCCTATTCATTATTTAAGGATCTTTCTGATCTACGATTCTTTCCAATTTTACAGACCGAGAGGAGGACCTCAGGTCTTCATCAGTTTGATAGCATGAAGGCCTGTCAATAGATCTTTCCCTACCCCTTTGGTCACGGTTATATACACCGGCCTTGGGGGAGACAGTCATGGGGTCTCCTTGCTGAAAGTATGGTTTGCCACCTCGGTTCCCTAAAGTACCTCGTATAGGCCATTGTGGGTTTTCAACCGGGGTCTTTGCAAACATTACCTTAGGTTTCCCAGCAATGCCCCTTTTTCTCATTGGTCTTGTCGAGTGAACTTTGTTCTTCATATGAAATGTTGATTCCACTACTTCCAAAATGTGGGTGTTGTAGCAGTTCAGTTTTTTATCTTCTTTCCTCCAGTGTTAGAAACAAAGGGGAATTTGACTCTGAGATCATGTTTACCCTTGTTTTAGAAGATGAGACTTCCTTTGAATCAGTGTGATTCTCGCTAAACCGGAGAGGGTTCTGAGTCATTCCAACTTCTTCCACTGAGTATACTGACAATTGCATTAGATCGTTTTCCATTTGGTCGAGCAAATCTTCACTCCACGAGACTTCAGCCAAGTTACAATCTTTAATTCCTAAAACCCTCAGTACAAAACTTGTGGCTAGGTTTGTGGATGAGTGGTTGTTTTTGTAGTTTCATGTAAGGGATGTGAAATCGGGGGTTGGAGTCCTGATGCTTGATAACGAGAGAGCAGTTTAGGATGTTGTTTCAGTCTGCTCTGACAGGGGACATCATTTTTTTTTCCTTTTTAAATCGAAGATCTCATATTGTTTGTTTGTGCCCGCGAATGAGTATGATTCATCATCATTCGGGGCCCTTACTACGTTACTACGTTAGCCACTGGCAGATCTTTTTCCCGGGGTGATGCACAGATGTACACCCCATGAGGAGATACCTGTGTTACCTGTGTTACCTGTAGTGTGTCTCTAGGCCCTTTACCCACCTCTGGGTTCTGAGCCACTGGTGGGGAAGCCAAGAATATCTCTTCAGTTTCCCTGATGGGACCGTCTATGCAATCAGTAGTTGGTATTGGTTGATGAATGTAATGAATGTCAGATTTAACTGAGACTACTTCGTTTTTGCTCCACTTTTCCAAACTGGTTACATAACCTTCCAAAACAGACAGTTTGGTATGCGTCATTGCCAAGATGGTGGTATGATCCTGTAAGGTGTTGTTTAATGACTCATATAGTTTGGTGAAGGGAGCCATCACAATGTTTATTGATGACATTATGGTGAGCAAGTCGGGTTTTGTTTTGTCTGGCCGCTGGAAAGTCGTGATGATCTGGGTCTTCTTGCTGCTGTTTCCGGGGAAGATTATGAAGACGTAGAAGATGACAGTTGAATTCTTATTCCCTTTGTAACTTGGGCCCCCACTTTCTCTAAATTTCTTGACTGCTCTCCGAGGTCATCTTGGTTGGAGTCTAGCCTCTGATCTTCCATGAGGACCCTGGCCTACAAAGTGTGTGGTTCCCTTTTGATGTCATGCAGAGATTGAGGGGTCTGGTGTTTGGTCTAAGACCCTGCTTAGATTTTTGGCTGTTTGTGTTTCCCCTTGCTCATGGTTTGTGATGGTTCACAGAAGATGCTGGGTTTTTTATCTGCCAGTTTTAAGTCTGATCTTTCTCCCCAGGCGAATTTAGGATTTTTGTCTTGCAAACAAGTTCTTTCTTGGGCAACCTTGCCTTTGTAAATGGGGGGACCCATTCTGTTATTTTGTGAGTCTGCCAAGAGTTCCCCCGCTCCTTCCAGGATTTCAGCATCTGATAATTCACCTGTTGTTTCCAGGATGTTTTCCCGTATAGTTAGTTTATGTTTCAGGTGAAAATACGTCACAGATGAGGCCTCTACCACTTTAATGGTGTAAGGGAGGCTTCCCATATAGTCTTGGAACCCAAGTTTGGTGTCCTGGGATGTCCTGGAGAGGAGATTGGTACCTCCAGCTCCACAGGTTCCTCTAGTCGAGATGTATTCCCTCCTGGACTCAATTAGCTTCACAGAGAAGATGAAGTGCCCTTGCAGGGAGTGTTTGTGGTGACCATACATGGGTGGGTTGGATTGGATTCTGATGTCTCAGGTAAGTAGGGTAGATCCTCGATTGAGGGGTTGGTTGGGAATTGTGGGTTATGAACTTGAGCTGTTACTGAGATAGTCTTTCTTTGTGGAAGATGTTCTGGACACTACAAAGGGAGATAATTTCGAGCTCTTGAACATCCGTTCAGCCCATTTGAGGGTGGTGTGGGTAACGCAATTTTTGGGCTTTCAAAGGCAAAATTCCTTCCCTGGGAATCATTGTTCATTCATGGGGCTCCAGGTTCCCATTGGGGGTGTATGGACCCTCTGTCCCAAGGAGCACATACTCAAGCCAGAGGGTCTCCACTTCCGCTCTCACCCTGATTGATCGTAACTGACATGCCACCATGTTCCCTCTTCGCTTAAACCTCAGTCTCATCCCACAATAAGGGAACCGGGGCTACTTGATAATTGCCCATTGCTGTAAAAGCCTGGTCTGGCTCTGAGAGTGTTGGCAGAGTAGGTGAGTTTTTTACTTGGTTGAGGGAGTTCATATCTCTGATCATTGTGGTCATTGTTACGCTCATCAAAGGAAGAGGAAGAGGAAGACATGTTTAGCAAAATGGTCTTAGCGATGCGCTTACCAGTGTTTTTCCCAATGGTGGAGGCCTTTTGAGCTCCCCCAAGTGAAGGACAGAGTCGGGGGGGCTTGCGGCTTGGAACTCTTCAAGTTCTTGGTTACCTCCATCACCGGGCCTGCCTCCGTCTTCCTCCAGCCGATTGCCGAATGGCACCGCACACTGCTTTTGCGTGGCAGCAAGAGCAACAACACAAGCGGGGACCTCCCGCTATAGGCAGGCTGATATCGGTAAGCTGTTCACTGTTCACAAGCCAAAAGAAGTTTGCCAATCCACCACACTAGAGGAATGGACCTACAGCAGCAGTCACTTGTCAAGCCGCACTGAAAGGAGAAAGGACAGGGTGGAGCAACAGCAGTCCCAAACTCAGTCAAGCTGCTTCAGACGCAATACTTCACAGGCCCAGTGGAGAACATGAAATAAATCAGCCAGAGGCCACTCAACGATACAAGAAGTTTGATGTGAGGGTAAAGTGGCTTTGTAATATCGGCCGTAATTATAAATCTTGATGCCACCAACTGTTACCAGATGTTGGTTCTATTGGCTCCTGTCCTCAGTGCCCGATGTTCCTGTCTCCAGGTTTCCTCCTTTAAGTGATGTTGTTCCTCTCCCATCTTTACCAACTTTATCAACACTATCAGATCATCTTCATGATGTTCTCTCTTCACTGTATGTCCCTCCATGTCACTATCATGATCTGGTATCACCATATCTGCCTACTCCTTGAATGTTGGCACTCCGTCCTGCACAGCAGCTGCTGTTGACCTCTCTTCCTTGTGCTCCTGTCCTCCCACAATGCTTCTTCCACATTTTATGTTCCCCCTTGTGCCATCACCTCTACGATATTTATGTCTCCCTCTATTATTATTACATCCACTGTAGTGACTACCTCCTCTTGCTAATGCACACCATCTGATATTATAGCCTCCCCCTTCACATCTTAACTCCATCTACCTCCATTAGGACACTCTCACCTCATGATGGTGTCCCTGCTTATACAACTCCTCAATTTACCAGCATTTTGTGTTACGTTTGCCTCCATATGTTATAACCTCTTCTTTCGTCCTCTTTCTGTCTACCACCTCCTTCTGATCACTGTCAACCGTGAGATGATAACTTCCCTCTTGACTGTCGTACCGCTTCATGCACTTCACTGTTGCCATCTCTCAACAGTCTAGCCTTTACGTCTTCCACGGCTCTCCAGGCTCCAGACTTCTCCAAACATCACCCTCCTTACCTGCAATCCAAACTGATTAAATTAAGCTGCATTTATGTTTTAATATGTTTCCTCTTCTACCTAGTTGAGTCTCCAGGTTTGGGCCAGACCCTCTGGCTGATGATATTTTGATGAGGGATAAGGTTAGCGTGCTTCTCTGTGGGCAACTGTTTTTGTTTTGTATTGAAGGGGCGTACCCAAGTCTGTAAGTGGCATATCCATCATCTTTGATCTTCATGTCTCCCTTGTGAACCTCTCAGGGGATGCATGTGCTCAGTCTGGTTTTCTCATGTGTTTTGCTGTCTGGAAAAACAATGTGTAGCTTGAGAGATACCTACTTTCACTGGACATGTGAGGAAAAGGTGAAACTGGATCTTTGGCCGGACAATCCCTCTCTAGGGAATAATGTCATTGAAGCTCTACGTCCTGTGCTGAACTGAACATTCAGGAACTTACAGCACTGTATCTGTGAGCTCACAGAGTTTACTGTGGTTTCCGGAAACCCCTGGAGCAGTGTTTCCCAAAGTGACCCATGAGTTTGGTACAATAACTGAACATGTGCTACCAGCAGAATCTACAGGGAGACCCTTCCCGTTAAAGGAAATGCTCACTATTCAATGTTATGAAGTTGAGTCTGTTCAGACTATAGATTTTTGCAGTGGGGGTGTACTAAAGTTACTCTGTATGTTCCCCCTCTGGGTTTCAGGAGAGGCAGAGATGTTAGGGCTCGGTTTCCCAACTGGGTGAAGGGAATGCAGAAGGTCTATGCTCTTAGGATAGGACTGAGGCGTTGTACCATAATTGTCCACTGTCATATAGCAGGGATCAAGGTAGCGTGACTTGGCGATACTCCCCATACCACATTGACACACATCCACTGGGTCCGGGGGGCCTAACCCCCAAATCCTCAACTTGATGGGCCTCAGAATCAGGCAGCAGACTTCAATGCAGCAGTTACATATATCTTTGCAATACTTAGGGTTAATGTCCTTCTTTATTCATCATAGAAAATAATATCCTCAAGAAATTGCTCCATGCATTATCTTACATATTGCTCTCATTACAAGGTATGTAGATGGTTGTTTGCAACATTTCGTATTTAAGAGCAACTTTGCACCAAATATCCATTTTAGAATGCATAGTCCACCCTTTAGGCACAGTTTAGTTACCACAGTAAAATAAATATTTAATTGTCCCTCCTCTTAGTCTTCATAATGCATATTAAATGCAATGACAGTCTTTGCAAAGTTTACCAATACACCCTATGCATTTTTATTTGATTAAGTATTTACCATAGTGCGAACTTTGCCAAAAAGGGAACTTGATTTAAAAAAATATATCTCCAGTATTTAATAATTTGTCATTCTGCTTTTGACATAAATATGATATGATATGATATGGTATTTATAGCGCGTCTATACACAAGTGTTTCAAGGCACGACAAGGCAAGGGAGGGGGAACAGAGGGAAGACAGAGACAACGATCCTACTAGGCCAGATGACATTGAGATTGCGCAAGTGGAGGAGAAGGCGGAAGGGCGAGGGGCAGTGCAGTACATGGGATAGACAGTACAAAATATATAAATACAATAAATAAAAGCAATAAGTAAAAAGTGCGGCCAGCTGGTGGCAAGTGTAAGGGTCAGTGCAGACATCAGGTGTCTAGTGCTGGTAGTGGACTGAATGGATACAGAAACAGTCCACAAGTGCGGGGGTTGCCAAGGAGGCGGTGCAGGTGTGCAACTGGCGGGGGAGGGGAAGTGGGCCGAGATCAGAGGATGGCCAGGTGACCAGTGCAGATTCAGATTCAGCCAGGAGATCAGCAGGGAAGAGAAGGAGAGAAAGCAGAAGAAACGAGGAAGGATTTCAGGTGCTTCCGGAAACTGAGATGGTTCTCCTCAAGTTTCAGGGAGTCAGGGAGCCTGTTCCAGAGGTAGGCCACAGCTGAAGAGAGAGATCTACCACCAACTCGTTGCTCTGAGAAGTGACAGACTCTGTGGGAGTTGGAGGCGGATGAGCGAAGAGCTTGAGAAGGAATATATTTACAACAAGAGAGTTGAAGTTATTGAGACCCCCAGAAGGCCTGTGGACAGTGCAGTGGGTTTTGAACTTAATCCTCGCAGCCATTGGGAGTCAGTGCAGAGATCTCAGAGATTTCAGTCCACGGGAGATACGATCCCTGGGCTTGGGGCCAAGGACAAGTCTTGCAGTCTTATTCTGGATGAGTTGCAGATGACAGAGAGTAGAAGCAAGCATATTTAAAAAGAGGCTGTTGAAGGAGTCCAGCCTAGAGAGAACTAGAGCTCTGGAGACAGCTTCTGGTGGAAGGAGAGGAAAGGAAGACTAACTCTGAGGAGGTGCAGCTGGTAGTGTGACTTGTTAGAGATGTCAGAGATGGGAAGGTGAGTCTAGAGTGAGTCGAACATGACCCCGATGTTTTTAGCCTCACAGGAGGGAGCAGGAAGAGGACAAAGAGAGGCAGGCCAGTGAATGACAGGAAAGGAGGGAACACGTGTGGCGATGAGTAGAATCTCAGTATTACTGGCATTAAGGCAGAGATCATTGGTGGCACAGCACTTCTGGATAGCAGACAGACAGAGATGAGAGATGGAGAAGAAGTGGCGGGAGGGAGCCTGAAAATGTGTTGAGTGCCATCTGCATAGCACTGAAAGTTGGGGCAGAATGCGGCAATGTGGTGGGAAAGAAGTGCCAGATATTGGTTGAACAGCCAGGGAGAGAGGTTAGACCACTGGGCAACACTGTAGGTAGAGATAGAGATAGAGATAGAGGAGAGTAAGGACCCAAGTTGGACCTGGGAGGGTTGGTCAGAGAGGAATGAGGTCAGCCAAGCCAGGGCCTGATCAGTGATACCCAGATTATCTCAGAGACGGTTGAGCAGGATGGCATGGTTGAGGACACAGGGGCTGATGGAATGAAGATTGGAGAGCAGGTTTTCACAGATGTTCAGGAGAGCAGTTTCTGTGCTCTGGCAGCTCTGAAGCCAGACTGATGGTCATGAGACAGCCAACACATTCAGTGTGAAGATTAAGCTGGGAGATAGCCAGCTTTTCCAGGAGCTTGCCCAGGAAAGAAGTGCTGGAGATTGGGTGATAGTTAGCAGGGCAGGACGGGTCGGCAGAGGGTTTCTTAAGAAGAGGGTACACAAGGGAGTGCTTCAGGGTTGAAGGGAAGAGCCCAGTGGCGAAGGAGTGGTTGCCGAAGTCAGTCCGCACAGGGCCAAGGTGTCAATGTGGTCCTTGATGGTTTTGAAGGAACACGGTTGAACCTGTTTTTATGAGACTTTCATAGATCAGACTTGTCTAGAAACCTTGTCAGGGTAGAACAGGGGAAAGGAAGAGAAGGAGGGAGGAGAGGTGGCAGAGGAAGGGCCAGAGGAAGAGCCAGGAGTAGAGGGGGCAGGGTGAGAGAGAGAGAACAGGATGTCTTGAGTTTTGGAGATGAAATGAGAAGCCAGCGCTGTGCAGAGGGCCCGGGAAGGGACAGGAAGGGTATAGACTGCAGCATGATTGGCCAGCTCCTTGCAGATTTTAAGGAGTTCGGCCGAGTTTTTAGATGCTGCAGAGACGTGGACCTGGATGTGGGCTCTCTTCTTGGTGCGGACAGAGAGACGGTATTGCCTTTGGAGCAGGCGGCAGGCCAGTTTGCCAGAAGATGTACCGGAAGCACACCATTTCCTCTCAGGCACCCTGAACTTGTGCTTAAGGGTGGCAATGCCTGTGTCATACCAGGAGATGCACTTGGCTTTGGGCTTCAAGCGGATCCTCATGACAGGGGCAAGAACGTCAAGAGCATCAGAGATAGCAGAGTGGAGCATGAAGAAGGATGTGTCAGGGTGTGAGTCAGCCAAAGAGGTTGGGGGGTGAGAAAGTGACGGCAAAAGCATCAACTGGCACACACTTCATGGGTTGCATAACTGAGAAGGTAGGTGGCAGTGCTGGGGCTGTCTTGGCCCAAGGGGTGGAGAAAGTGAGTTGAGAGGAAAGGGGAAAGTGATCACTCCATGAGCGATCGAAAGGGGAAGGTCTGTAGAGATCAGAACATCCAGAGTGTGCCCTGCAGAGTGAGTCAGGCCAGAGGATAGGATAGAGAGTGAGAGAGAGTCGTAGAGGTTGAGAAAGAGTCCAGAAGATGGACAGGAAGCATCTGGGTGGATGTTAAAGTCTCCAAGAAGGAGATGTTGAGTGGTCGAGACCAGGAGGGAAGAGGAGAGGTCCGTCCACTCAGAGAGGAAGGAGGAGATCTGACAGGTGGCAGATAGATAGTAGCCACAGTAAGGGAATGGCTAGGAGAGAGAGAGAGCCTGCAGGCACGGCATTAGAAAGAGGAGTAGACCTGCGTAGGAATGACAGAGGCAGGAATCCAATCAGGGAAGATCAGGGCTACACCCCCTCTGGAGCGGTTGGACCTGGGTGCGGAGAGGATCTTGTAGCCATAGTTTTTAAAACTCGTAACAGAGCTGGCCATGAACCATGTCTCGATGAGACCGAGGACATAAAGGTCAAGTTCTTCCAGGAGGCGGCAGATGTCAGAGGAGTGTTTGACAGCAGAACGAGAGTTGAAAGTGGCAATATAGAAAAGGTTGCCATCCTTGAAAGACTTCTGGGGAGGGGTACAAATCAGATATCCCCTGCAGAGATGTAGAAAAAGCCTGAGGGGGTGAAAAAGAGGAAGGAGGAGAGGGCAAGGTAGCCAACGAGGAGACAGATGGGGGAGGCAATGAAGCTGTGGCAGGAGGAGAGGGGACCGCAGGAGCGGGAAGGAAATTCATGAGGCGCGGGAAGCATCTAGCAAAGAGGAGAAGATTGGCCTGAGGGCCTTCGACCAAGACAGTACCATTCAGGTAAACATTAATGATTACCTTAGAGGAGTCAAAGGAGGGCCTCCCACCGGGTGTCACCATTAATTTTATGATATGATATGATATGATATGGCATGCCTATACACAAGTGTTAGCAGAAAGCCCAGAGACCATATGAAGGGTTCATAAGTCTGGCGAAGAATCAACGAAGAGGATGTCGGTGAAGGTTTGCCTAGAGGAAGCAATGGTATATGTGTCAGCAATAGGGAGGCATGGTTGGAGACCAGGACATCCTTTTAAAACTTCTTCCTACCAGATTTTGTGGGGAGAGCAGGATATTTGATAGAGAAGTAGTTATAAAAGATAGGAGAGACAGAGAACGACATTCATGTGTCATATGACCAGAAGACAGCGTTCAATAACCCCAATCATTGATATAACAACAAAGATCAAAAAGCACGTTCATCATATGTTTAATAATTAACTATATGAAGTGCACCACTAATAATAACACAAGTAATCATTATTGTTATTAAACAGCATTACAAACGCATAAATCAAGAACTTGTAGGGCTGGAACTATAAACAACTAGAAAAAAGTACCCTTACTCGGAACTGGTTCTGTAGACGGACACGAGAACACTCTCATCAATTGTTGAAAATCAATGATCTTGTAGGTCACTGTTCTGAGTTACCTATCGATTGATACGCTTTTCACTCTGAAGTAAACTGCACCGGGAATGGGTGTGTGTGGCTTGCTAACATACCCCAGAGCAGAGCTGGAGGGGAGGTGAGAGTTGCAGTGCTGTAGCATAATGGGACTTTCTGTATGCTCTCTCCACCTGTTGCCCCTTCTGGCGTGGTGTAGTGTGTTGGAGTGCACAGGTATGTACTAGTGCCTTAAAACTTGGTTTTTGACCTTCCAGTTTTGTTCCTCATGCTGAGATACTTAAAATGAGCTTTGACCAGTCTTTCTACAGGTGCATTGATGTTTCGCCGATTCCAGGCAACCTAGTTATGTGTTAAGGTGCTGAAATTTGGGGAAAGGAGTAGGATGTCGAAATATCATGTAGCCAGTAATGTCGGAGAGTCTTAACAGGTAACTAAGCACATTTTGACGCAAATTGGTAAAAAGGTGTGGAATTGTATATGGAACAAACTAACAGATTTTATGCTTTATATAGAGAGAAGATAGAGATAGTGGTTGAGAAGAAGGAAATACATGTTGTGGTACAAACACTCTGCTAATCTCCTTCTTGAGAGCAGGGCTCAGAGTTGATTGCATCAACCTGGCCTCTGTCATTTTCAGAATGGGCCGTTCTAAATCGCCCTGCGTCACTTCCTGGTTTAAGTGCAATTGAAATAACATTATCAAATGTACTATCTTAAGATTCTGAAATAGATTTGATCAACCACACATACCATTCTTGTTTATCTTGTCTATGCCAATAAAAGTTGGTACCAGTGATTTGCAAATCCATATTTATCCTGTCTCCTACTGCACACGCTATCCAGACATGTTTCATCCTTGTTGGTACTTATCACTGAGGTACAGTTCGGTTTACTATGACATAGCCCACAAATGTTGCACCTCTGGCCATAGACGCTATCACCTATTGCGACATAAGGAAAGCAGGAATGTATGAGTTGAAGATGTTCCTTTAAGCTAAAACAATATATTAGTTCTGGGCATCCTTCCATACCATTGTTCCTTCGCCTGAAATTCACCTGTAATCTACCATAGTGCAACTATCATAGGTGGGTACACCACTTATTTTCTTTAATCACAGAATTCATCAATATATTTTTCATTTGTTCTTTATATTCTCATCTAAAGTCAAATGTTTTTTCATTTAGTGCTTGATATTTTATTTCTCCTGCATCTAGTCCTGGACCAATAGTTGTTATTATGCAATGTTATGATAAGTGTGTCATCTACGATGATTGAAGAGCTCAGTTTGACCTGCTAGTATTCTAACATTTGCTGCAGGTTGCACGCAAATATCAGAGGCGTGTACTTAAATTGTTCAGTGTTAGGATCGATTTCTCTTTTGCCAACTTTCCCTTCTTAGTTCTATGGACCCTCACACATTTTGCTTTTGTTTTTTGACCTGTTCTTGCTTTCGACAGGGAAGTGAAGTCTTCAGCTTCAGTCCCTTGGCTTTTTGGTTATGGAGAAAATACCCAGTTCTTCAGACTATCAGTACTGGAACACCACGTTTCCCTTTTGACTTTTGCACTTTTGTATCTTTTAAACATAGCGCACAACATCTTACAATGCAGTGCAATGGGGATACATTTGTATCAGCCAAGCTTTTTACTCTTGGGATTTTTGGTTACTTGTATATGTGCGTAAAGACAAGCTGGTAACAGCACATATATTTTTACCATTTTTTGTGTGACTTCTAGTGTGCACATTTGCGTTTATCTCGTATAGCTACTAAACGTGGCTAGAGCTATAAAATGTCCACTTTTTTCTTGGCCATATTGTTATTTGGCCTTCTTCCTGCCTTGCTAGGTCAGGAAATCCCATATAAGGTCATGCACGTGCCTGGGAAAGCTGCTGCTGTAGCGGGCTAGTCTTGCTTTTGTGTGTGCATCGCTCAGGAAGTGGAGGGACTTTATTGTCCCATTCTACATTCCTGAAGCCAGAGAGAGTAGGCGTGGGGCATGAGAGAAACCAATAGTTGTCCCCGATTGGACAACTACTGGCTGTTTGAAGGGTGCAGTTCCTTACCACTGGTGGGATTGGACTTGCTTCCAGGCTGGATTTTGGATAATAGGAGCACTCTTGCAGCCATTTCTCCAGATCAGCTTTGGAGCCAAGAATCCTCTGAAAAAGAACAACTGACTGAAGATCCAAAGAAGACTCCTGAAGAGTCTGAGCATTCCTTCCTGTGCATAGCCAGGTGTAGCCCTGTTGGTCTACGTGATCTGCGGAGACCCTGTGTGGTGCTTCAACCCCCTGGACTGATGGGGCCATCCAGTCTCAAAGTGTTCTTGGCGATTCAGCCGTCCTGAGCTTTTGGAAGAGTCCCTGGAACACTGAGTGAACTGACCAGCTCTCCAGCTCCAGTGGACTACCTCGCTAGAACTGATTTCCCACCGAATTTCAGCCTACCAGCTTCAAGGGATCTTCCTCTGTGGGGTCTTCTTCAACCATAAATGGAAGGACACCGCTGTCATCTGTGTGCAGTGGCCATTGCTGGAACTCACCTTCCCCCATCCTGTAAAGTGTCCTGAAGAGGTCTGCATCAGTGCTTTCTCATTTTCTACATCGCCAAGTGTTGCAATCTGCTCCTGGACCTGACCAGAAAACTCCTTACACCCGCAGCTCCTGGGTACCTCTCACCAGAATCAATGGTGGGAAAACCAACCTCCAGCAACCCCCAGTTGACCCATCCAGTTATATGGAAAAGGGGGGTAAGTAAATGTAAATAATTTGTTTCTTCCTGTCCTCCATAGAATAAAATTGAGAACCTGTCCCCTTGTATCCTTCCATGCTGCTGCTTTTTGGTCATCGCACCTGCGCAGTGATACCTGCAAAATAAGAAAACATTTGTACATGCCAGTAACTAAGTTGCATCTCTTCACTTGAAAAATCACCAACACAAGTGCTTTACTTGGATCAGATACATTCTGGGGGAAGCTTTGTGACATCTGGGCACAACTCCCCACTCTTCATAGGGACTGGACTTCTGAAGCTAGGGCAGCTTACTGCCTCATTTACTGACTTTCTTTTATTGATTTAAGTCAATGCATGCATTTTAAGAACCTATGGTACACTGTACATATGTTTACTATTGAGTGCTGTGCACTATTTTCACCTGCTTGTTTAATTTTTAGTGTGTGTTTTGAAACCTTGCATAAATAGTATTGATCTATATTTATATATGGGAACGTTTGTTCGGGATTGGCCCTGTGCTATCAGTACGTGTGATTTTGGGAGATTGATGATTTTGTGATTGGTGGACCCAAGGTCAGCATACCAATCTGGGGTTTACTGGCGATAGTAATATATGACAAACCCCACCCATTCGCCCTGGAACAGGGTGGAGTCTGGCCCTGTGCTATCAGTATGGGCACTTTAGGGAGATTGTCGATTTTGGGACTTATTGAAAAGTAGGACGTTAAGACACAAGGTCAACATACCAGTCTGGGGTATACTGGCGATAGTGAAATTTGACAAACCCCACCCATTCTCCCTGCACAGGGGTGGAGCAGCGTCCGGCACTGTGCTATCAGTATAGGTATTTTCGGAAGATTGCTGGTTTTGCTTTTTTTCGAAAATAGAAAGTTATGAAACAATAACACATACACAAGGCTATAACAGACCCCTGTGTGCATGTCAGCTACAGACCGGGCAAAGCCGGGTGGCACCACTAGTATTTAAGTTATGCAGTTTTTATAACAAAAATGTTATAAAAAACGAACATATACTGAATATTTTATAACAAAACATTTTATGAAGAATGCACTTAGGGGTGGGGTAAAGGGTTAAATCTTGTGGGGACACGGTTGGGGTGTTTTTTTTTTTTTTTAGGGGCGGGCATCCAGGGTTTGAGGGGAGATCCCCCGAAGAAATAATAAAAAAAAAATACATTTGGTATATTTTTTGTTATACAAGTTTCGTTCTAAGTGCATTCTTCATAAAACATTTCGATATAAATACATGTAACCATATTTAATACATTACTGTCTTACTTGAATTATTGTGTGCTATACTGTGTGGACACATTGTGGACCCCTGATCCCACTCACACTCTCCTGAGAATAGCCATCACTGCTTGCCATTGCTTCCTTTGATTGGGTTTTGACTAACCTCTTAGAGCTTCCCTGCTCACTATAACTAGGGTGGCCTCCTATAACATGTCCGCCAAGCCAGATTTTAGCACTCCATCTTAACACTGAGCCATTTTAACACCTATCCATATTAGCCATTGCAAAGTTTACAAAATCAGGAGCAATCATCCGTCCCTGAGGAGTAAATGTTTAGGGGACAATTCATGGAACAAAAGTGCGCCGAAAATCCCAGCGCAATCAGGCGCAAGGTGGCGCAAGCGTGAGAAAGCATGTGCATGTATACCACTGGTTGTGCACCAAATCCGTGCATGGTGCACGCGGGCGTACACGTCATCAAAAGTGTGCGCTACGCGTACAGCGAAAGCGCACATACCGCGGCGCACACAACAAAAGTGAGAGGAACAGTGGGTGTAACACGCGGAATGGGGAATAACGTGTGAAAAAGAGGCGTAACTGGG
The DNA here is from genome assembly GCF_040938575.1 of Ambystoma mexicanum. Classification (NCBI taxonomy): domain Eukaryota; kingdom Metazoa; phylum Chordata; class Amphibia; order Caudata; family Ambystomatidae; genus Ambystoma; species Ambystoma mexicanum. The sequence goes on along the minus strand of NC_090928.1, from coordinate 825,503,416 downwards.
GAAGTACTGCAGGGAACTACACGGAATGCCCACACGCACGCGAACAATCCATATTCATGGATCCGAATACGGGAAACCTGCACACGGCAAAAGACGCACATAGACGTCAACGCGTCTGCCACAGGAAGGCAGACGGAAGCGTCCCCGCGCACAGTATAAAAGTGCGCTCAAACAACAAACACGTATATACCGCTACGATGAATGCCCCATTTGTCGCAGCACTGATCATGGGACACCGCAGGAGGAGGAGAATAGCCAGGGCACGCATTCTTTCACCCCGGACAAGCCTTTTTGGGATGCCTGACGACCAGGTCTATGGCAGGTATAGGTTTCCACCTCGTATCATCCTAGACCTGGTCAGGGAGTGGGAAGATGACCTTACACCCCCCACCCTCTGCTCCCAAGCATTGAGCCCCCTGGAGAAGGTGCTCAATGTCCTGCATTTTTTGGCCACTGGGTCATTTCAGCTGACTACTGCCATAGTGGGGGGGGTCTCACAGGCCACGCAGTCACGCTGCCTACACCAGGTCTTGGCAATCATGACAACGCGCCCCTCAGTCCGCAGGCACATATACATGCCCAGAACACCCGCAGAAAGGCAGGCCGTTGTCCAGGACTTTTACAGGGTGGAACACTTCCCCAAAGTGCTTGGTGCCATAGATTGCACCCATGTGGCCCTACGTCCACCTAGGGTCACTGAGCACATCTACCGAAACCGCAAGCACTGGCATTCCATCAACGTGCAGGTGGTATGCGATGCAAAGGGAATCATCACCTATGTCTATGCAAACTACCCTGGCTCCACCCAGGACAGTTTCATATAAAGAATGTCCACCCTGAGCCGGGCCCTGGAAGCTGTGCAGCATGGCGACACATGGCTCCTAGGTGAGTACAAATGCCTGTGCACATGCATGCATGTCACACACACAAATATGCAAACCCCAATAATCACAACCATCATCACCTCTCCAGGGAACAGTCCCTACCCTCTGAGCAACCACATGATGACGCCAATCCGGAACCCCACCACACCACCCCAGGTAAGATACAACGCTGCCCATATTGCAACCAGGGCCATAGTGGAGCGCACATTCGGAGTGCTCAAGTCATGCTTCCGCTCCCTTGACCGCTCTGGCGGGCAGCTAATCTATGCACCCCCAGTAGTGTGCAGGATCATTGTGGCAGCATGTGTCCTGCACAATGTTGCAACACGGCAGGGCGTACCAGTGGACATGGTGGTGCCCCCACATCCCCAACCACAGGCACAGGCGCTGCCCATGGTAGTGGACAGGGCACGTGGCAAGGCAGCCCGGACCCAGCTTGTGGCCACATTTTTCACCTAAACTCCCACCCCTGCGGAGTGCACACAGGCCTGGCACATACCAGGTGACAATTGATGATGACAAAGAGACAGTCAACTGTCACAACCTTACCACTGTGAGAATGTTGCCATGGAAGTGCCACATTGTGTGCATCCCTAGCTACTTAAACATAACCAATCCTGTGTGAGCAAAAGGCACACATGCAAGGTGTGAATCACACAGTCCTGCAAAACAGGCCATGACTATCACTGCTATGTCACCCAAACCATCCCAAACCACAACATGACATGGCAAGCAATAGCTATACACCAACACAGTACCAATAAGGTACACATTGACATGTGAAAAATGTAAAGTGGCATCACACAATGATGCCTGACATGGAATCAGATGAAATTACTGACCAACAACCTCCCACCCAAAAGAAGCCACACCCAAATGCATTCCTACAGTTGTAGTTGTAACATAACAATGAATGCCTGTCTACATGCACATTGTGCATTGCAAAATCAACACTGCAGCTTCTGTGTGCCGTGCCCACCTCATGCAACACACTGCTCAGCGCACAGCATAGTGAACAGCCATTGTGTGTGACGCACACCCTGAGCATCACATCCAAGCGACAAACTGCATTAAAAAGCAAATTACGCATGTACAGGATCCACAATTGGTCATAAATCATGTGCTGCAGGGACACAGTGGGCATCAGAAGGCAAACAGAGTGTACATGTGGACATGGAAGGGTGGTTGTACATGTAGTGGATCATAGAGCGAGTGTGTGGGTCTGTAGGGACATGCTCTCAATACATGCATGTGCAATCAAGTGACAATCAGTTTCCTCTACACATCATATGTGAACATTCACCATGTGTACACCCCAGCATGTCAAGCCACAACTATTCCCTCACACCTGAAAGGTAAACACAAAACATGAACAGGCATTGATCAGCAGAATACATCGTGTACATAGGATACTGCAATTACAATGTCAGGGTGTGCATCACACTGTAGGGCAAGGCAACTGTCAACAACAAAACACCCCCCCTCCCTCACAAATCCCCATGACCCACTGAACAACTGCACCTGGGTCATCTAGCCTTCATCCTTGAAGTTCACCTGGCCACAGAATCACCCTTCCCCTTTGTCACCATCTTCCACCTTGTGTGCAAAAAGTGTCCAGCACCCTCAGAGGCCACCTTGACTTGCAAAAGCACCACATCAAAGAGAACCCAAAGCAGGCCAACACAGAAGCCAAGCAAAAAGCCTGCAGGCAGCAGAACAAACCAGAAGACCCTCCAGTAGATGACTTGAAGTAGCAGTACGTCACAAAGCCCAAGTACTACCACAATGACGTAACAACCCAGGTAGCACAATAAAACAATGTCACAACAGGATGTGTACCATGTGTGGTACATAACACAGAATAATGCACCACAAACTGATGTGTACTGTCACTGCTCCCATGTACAGGTGCAGGAGTGGCACGAACCAACCACCCCCACCATGGCTGGGTGCCTGCAAGGTCAAACTCACACAGTCCTCTGAGACCCTGGTGGGGAAGGAGGGTCAGGGATATGCAGTCGGGACAGGCATTGCTATACTGGATAACCGGAATGAGAGGAGTAGGATTCACATGGGAAAGTAGGAAATGCACAAAACGGTACTACTCACATTAACACATACACAAGTACTCCAAACCTGATCATCATGCACATAGTAACAAATTACTCAAATGGAAGACAAACAGAAACTTATCTCTGGGGTGAATGCTGGCCTCCTGCCTGCGCCCTTTCAGGTCCGGTAACAGGAGCAGTTTAATGCTGCAAAGAGATCCACAGTTACTAATCTATGCGTGCCTATAACACGCAAACACACCACCATAGATGCCCCAAATTAACAAAATACTCTACAAACAAACAATCTCGTGTGGATGCTTCGTACCCATACGTAACATTACCCCTGTGATGGTTCATACACAGTCAATGCAGTAAGTCATGTGCCGCTGGGTGTGTTGCAAATGGAAGACCAATGTGTCACGAATCACACAACATGCAGTGTTCCCTGGGTAAGCAGCCAGAAGCATATAGCAAGGAATGACTGAAGAAAAAGTCATGTTCCACCATGACCCAAATAAAGAAGGTAGTGCATGTGTCAAATTCTACATGGTAATGAAATGCACTGCACACGAGTCTGTCCCTTGCTGTCTGTCCCTGTTAGCTGCTTCTTTCCATGTCTCGGAAGGCTACATGGCTACTGCAAGTGCCTCAATGGACCATGGTAGACTGGAGGGTATGTGCCACTGGCCCTGCAGGTGCCCCAGACAACTTTCCCATCAACTAGCCATTAGTCCATCAACCCATCTCAGCTGTATTGTGCGCTTCAACACCAATATTCATCAAAGCTCACCGTCAGTGCTGCTACTAAGCATGAATCTGCAACTGGCCAGGTGGAAGGTCTGCTGCATTGTGGCCCCCCTGTCTTGCTCACCTTGCCTGGAGTCCTTTGAAATACGTCAGCTGTTTTCGGATGTATGAGCGCGATCCCTGTGCGTCTGCATGTCGGCACCACCAAACGTGTCCAACTTCCAGACGTCCAATGGCCCATGTCTGCTGGCAAAGGTGGTCCGGCGGTTCATCCCCCTGCAGAAAGGGCATGAAACACATGATTAATGCTTTAAAATCATCTGTGTGTGTCTCTTCAGGCATTACATGACTGGACCATGTCAGAGACGTACAACACAAATCACACCATCAGTCCGTCTTTCACAGGCAAACTGTTGAACACACCATCTACGCCAAGCACATGTACAGTATAGATAATAAACATACTACACAATGAATAGCAATGAATGTACACATCAATCATGAAACCCCCCATCTAGTGAATGAAGAACAGTGGTCAATAACACCCCTATCATCCCCACTAGGGGTGTTAACACAAGTTTCACAGCAGCAGACATGCCACAGATATGACAGTCCAGAGCCCTTGTGTAATAGGCTGTTACACCGAACCATGGGCTTACATCCTTGCAAGCCCATGGATAAGGGAAGCAGGAGTGGCATATGTGAGTCAAGGACCCCAAGCTGCAAACACATACACAAGACAAGCTTGAAGGGCCCAGCTGGAACAGACAGTGGATGCTCTCAAAAGCCACACAGCACCACACCGTCACATGAAAGCACAATAGACAAACAATTTTAAACTATATTAACTAATTACACTAACTATGAAACACCTACATTACCTATTTAAACTAACTATCAAAATGAAACTAAACTAACTGAACTAAAATAAAAATAAAACATGGCCACATACGACCCGGGGAGGGAGGCACCCAGGAGTGGGGAGGTACAGGGTGCTGCTCAACAACCACATGCGATGATGTTGAGGAAAAGAAAACCTCCATGGGCTCAACGCCTGCACAGCCCGACCTATGTGGGAGATAGATTGTCGTCTGAGTCTGGCTCTTCCTGGAAACCAGGACGTGGCACAGGAGCCTGACCACGCCTAGCTACAGCTTGCCCCTCGTCGGCAGCAAGTCTACCGGATGGGTGAGCCTGGATCTGTGCAGCGATCAACGTAGGTCTGCATGCAGAACCTCCCGTGATACACGTGCTTCCTCTTGCAAGGTAGCATGTGTAACACAGAGTTCCTCCTGCAAGGCATGGCTGGACAACTGCTGCACCTCCCGGCAAGCATGTAGCTCAGCCAAGATGGTACAATCAAGCTGCACAAACCTCTCCTCTGCCCGCTCCCTCTGGGACGTCAGAAGGACACCCAGAGTGGATCTGAGGGAAGCATAATCTTGCCTCAGGGCCTCCATGTGTGCCTCTGCGTGAGCAGCAATTGCTTTACGCAGAGACGACATTTCAGCCTGGCGTGCCCTTTCTGAGGCCGCCATGCCCAGCCCGAGCGAGCGGGCCGTGGACCGTTCCGCCTGCTGCTGGAGAAGCACCTGCCTAGCAGGGGGGAGCACGGATTGGGCCACACGCTCCATGCTCTCAGCGATGTTCTCCATTGCTGCCCCCTGCCGTTCAGAATTGGCAGTCATGTCTTGCTTCCACTTATTATACTGCGGTTGCGTGCGGTGACCGCGTTGCTGGGCCTGACCCCTGCGGGACCCAAGGACTGGGTGTCCTCGTTGTGTTGGCACCGCCCGCGGCTGCACGACTACATGCCCCCCTCGACGTGAGGGCCCAGGCACATCAGTGACTGGTGTGGAGGGTGACCCTGCATCCCGATCCACCACAGCCAGAGGTTCCAAGACTGTCTGACCCCTCAGTGCAGGTGTCGCAGAGAGAGGAGTGTCCACATCAGAATCACTCACCCCTGACATATGGACCTGATGCTCATCCAACTCGACATGGACGTCAGAGTGGTCATCAGCGCTGTACACATTTTCAGCCAGAGACAAGATGGACTGTAGCACATGGGGGGTTTTCGTGGCCTACCACCCCACGACCCCCACTTGTGCCGGGTTGCTGTAGTGATGACAACCCTGTGCCTGGTATGACAACACCATCCTCTGGCTCCATTGTGTCATCATCTGAAAATAAGAGAGAAAAAAGGTCACTACACATGTTAGAAGCACACAACACACACACACACAGACACCAAACACATCAAGCAGACATGTCACACACAAAACAGAACCTGCCATGCATGCTGGGTCAACTTGAAATTGATTCTGTGATTAGGCATATTGAAAGGGGTCAGTTTGCACTGAAGTGCACTGATGCAGTTCAGCAAATATGTACGTTACTCACTATCTACATGTACAAGAACTTCATGATGTGTGTCAGAAAATGTGAAGGCAGTGCAAGTTCAACTTCAGGAATCACGTGCAATGTGCATTCAATGGGTAGCATGTCTAAAAGCAAACCACCTCTCCCCCCAAGTGCGAATGCAGGGATGCCTAGCAAAAGGATGAACATAGATAGACCTGTGTATTGACAGACAGTGTTGACTAGCATCAACGGCATCATGTGAGTCAAGTGACAACACAGTAAATGATGATGGGACAGTAAGCAGGACACATGATAAAACCTCTGAGTACACCCACGTGTGAAGAAGACACTACACCAGTTGGACAGAGTCATTGGCCATTAAACAGGCTGAAGCCTGTGACCCACACAGACTTTCACACCCTAAACATGTGTGTGACGCAGGACTGAGCCACAGTGGAAATGGGAAGGCTGATGAAATGCCATGCAATGTAGGTCCCCCTGGACTCGTACTACAATGATCATCCAGTCAAGGACACATAGGGGCATGAGTGGAATACACATGGAGCATGAATGGGCACTCATGTCCCTGCGGGGCATCTGACCTCTGCACAGTCCAAGTGAGACACGCTTCATCCAGTACAAAGGATGTACCACACAACATATGTCTGGCAGATTGGCTGCTGGAAGTTAGCATGTACACAGGGCGCATGAACAGGGAAGTACTCAACGGCAAAATTGAAGCATGCCAGTGTTAAGGTGGAATTGGGGTGCAGAGGGGGGTGGAGGGGCAAGGGAGCATGCCTACATGGAGTACCCCCATGCAGGCACAGGATACATGCACGTCAGTCATGCTATGACATAGTCCCTGGGTTAAGAGGAAGGTCACGCTACGCTACATGCAGAAAGGCCAGTGAGCTGGAACATGGACTTGAGGGGCATCCTGGTGACCAGCATGTGAGTAGGGTGCAATAGTGGTGATGCTGACAGTCCCCGTCTGCTCCACATGTCCACCATCCAGCAGAGCAGACATGCATCAGGGAAGCATTGCATTACTTGAACATCAGAACCATGTACACATGACATGTAGTGGCAGTCATGCACATCACATCACACAAGTAAAACACACATGTCAACAACAAACACGCAGCAACACTCACTGGACTGGGCTTCAAAGTCCGGCATCTCTCCCACTCCTTTGACCGATTCAGATGGTATGAACTCCGCAACGAGTGACTCATGCGGAGTGAGGTCTTCCTCCTCAGGTGCAGGCCCACTGCCAGTCACCAGAGTCAAGTTGTAATTTGATGCACGCTTAGCCTTAGCACTGCATTTGAGGTCATTCCAATTGTTTTTGCTCTCTTGCGCCGTGCGCACCTCATGGCCGAATGCACTCACATGTTCCGCAACTTGCTTCCAGTGGGTATCACGGTGGGCAGCCGTAGTCTGACAATTAGGACCCACGAGCATGTCACGGCTGTGGCCCAGCACGTAGTCCATGAGGCAGTCCAGTTCCTGGTTGCAGAATGGCTTCTTCCTGGATGTGCTGGAGGTCGTGGCTGTGTGTGGGGTCCCAGCCTGTGCTGCAGGTGCAACCTTCCTCCTCTTGGATTGTGGCGCAGACCCTGGCTGGCAAATGCCACCCTGATCTGTATGGCCAGTAGCACCGGTGGATTGAGCCATGGGAGTGGCAGGTGGAGGGTCGACCAAAGGCCTGACTTGCGTCAGTGGCAGCTGGGTGCCCTCTAATGGACCCTGCACAGCAACATCCGCTGTGGCAGGGTCATTGACCACGACTGTCCTGGTTGGCAGACTCACAACCGGGGTATTGTTGGCTGCATCTGCCCTTGACCTTGCCAACACCCGGCTGGTCAAGGCAGCAGATGACATTACTGCCCCAGGGACACGTGTCTTGGTAAGGGCAGCCCTGCGTGCACCTACAGTTTCCCTCCTGGCCTGTTGGAAATTTTCCAAGGGCTCTTCAAGTGCCAACGCAGCCTGCGCTGGCAGACCCTGAGCCTGGGTGGTGATGTCCAGAGCTGCAACTGCAGCTACCACTACCCTTGAGCCCATGGCAGTCGATGAAACAGACTGCCGGGTCACACGGGCGCCAGTGCCAGATGCAGAAACTGTATCTCCCGGAACCACAGGGGGTGGTGGCAAGACTGCAATGACACATGGCACAACATCGTGCTCAAGTGGCGCACCCCTGCCTCTTCCCCCTCTGCGGCCACCATGGACACCCCCTACTCCCTGGTCACCCCAGCCACGTCCCTGACCATGCCTGCCACGAGGTGGATGCACAGCTGAGGCGCCCCTCACCTTTGGTGGTCTCCCAACCATGGCACAGATGGAGTAGTGCTGGCACAGATGTAGGAGTGCCAATGGGAGGTGTACACCACAATTGTCCTGGGCAATTGGGGTGAAGGGAGTGGGATGCAAGATGTTAACAGCCCCCCTGCACCTGCAAGGCTGTATGTGACCCTGGTGATGTAGTGACGGGTCACGCAATGCTGAGGCACCACAAAACTGCAGTAAAAACGTGCATGCAACCCTGCAGCCTACGTGCGTGGAACAACCTCCCGCAGTACACCGTGGCAATCAGTAACATGAAAAACGCATACGTATGGGACACGCAGGCTACTATGACCTCGAAAACGGTTGCGATACACAGGGGCACCCACAGCGGGAAAAATTGCATGCGCGACTCACCGTCTGACTAGCATGATAATGAAAAACAGGCCTAGCCAATACCCCTGCCAAAAGAAGAGATACGTCCTCAATCCGCTGTGAAGTTGTGATGGGGCCAAAACAACACGAAGCAGCAACACACGTCGGTCGCCACGAAAGGCACGTACAGCGAACTGCTGGCTCACCTTTAACCCATGCTGAGGGAAATGCCCGCGTGCGTCATGTCACTTACGCGTAGGCCCTTTCCTCGGATCACACGCATTCACACGCGGACGTGGAGTTTTTTCATGCACGCTGAACCACTATGCCCTTAGGCGCTAAGGGCCTTTCCTCGAATTACACTAAGACGTGCATTTCTTTCACGTGCCAAATCACTCCGTATCAAGAAGACCACGCTACTGCCCAGAAGGCTGAATTACTGCCCCCTAGAGCCCCAAGCACACTCCCACCTGCCATCTGCTGCTGCCTGCCTGCCTGCTGCCCACGTGCCCTGCTGTTTGCTGCCTGCACATCAGCCATCTGCAGGGGTGCAGTTATTGTGACCACCCCTGCTGGAACTGAAGACTCCCGACTGGGATACCGTCGCTCCACAGCCCAGCCCCAGGACCCAGTTGCCCACTCACACCTGCCTCTGGGGTTTCCATGTCGGGCACACCACCATCTGGCACCACTGGCAACCCCCAGCCAGAGAGGCAGAGGGCCACCAGCTTCAGTGCCAGGGAAGTTGGTGTCCTGGTGGAGCAAGTCCTGGGGCAGTATGATGCCCTCTTTGGAAGTTCTCACGCCGACTATGAAGGATGGACCAGGATCTGGATGGACATCGTGACTGCCATCAACGAGGAGGGGGTGGCAGTCCGCGACATCAAACATGTCAAGAAGCGCTGGGAGGACTTCAGGTTCAGGACCCTCGACAAGGCCCAGCACCTCATGAAGGCAGCGGATGCCAAGGGGCGCCAGGGCCACCTGTCCGACCACCAAATGAGGGTCCTGGAACGCATATGCCCAGCGCTCCATGTCCAGGTCCTTGAGAGGCAGACCCGTCTGGAGTCGAGCGGTAAGTGTACATGCATACTGATTGGACGCTGTGCGTGTCATGGTGTGCCAGAAGTGTGCAGGTTGCACATGTGTTTTTGTAGGGCCATGTATGGATGTGTAGGTACAGGGGCGTGAGGCTGACACATGCAAGTCCTCTCATGTGTGAGACACATGGATGGTGTATGTGTGGGTAAGCATGCAGGCCAAATGCCGATGTGGGAGCACACTTGTTTGAATTGCTGTGGATGTACGTTGGCATGGTTGTGGTGTCACACATGGATGTTGGTTCCAGCTGCATGTATCTGCACTGTGTACATGTGCATGTGTGTGTATTTGACAAGTGTGTAACTGTGATGCAACATGGATGCATGTGACACTGATATGTAGAAGGCTGAATGCCAGATGTGACATGGATGGCGATCTCATCACTGCGACAGTTGGTGGAGATGTACACATGCATGTAAGTGTGGTGGCGTGTGTGCATGTCTTGTGCACTCCCCGTGTTTCATGTGATGTCAGGCAGAGAGGGTGCTGTGGAGCAAGGCGGCAAGGATCGCACCGGAGACGCAAGGCCCGGCTCCCTTTCCAGGTTGTCATCTCGTCAAGGAGTGAGGAGTCCGGTGCTGCGTCCCAGGCCACAGCTGCCGAGGGTAGGTCCAAGAGGCGGAGGCGGAGGTCAGAGTTGGACTCCTCGGCAGCAGAAGGGGCCGCTGAGACCCCACAGGGTCCGATGGAGGAAGATGGCACAGAGTCATCCAGGTTGGTGGGGGGTTTGTTGGAGGAGGAGGCCATGGAAGGGACAGACACGGGGTCTGGAGGTGGGGATTCCACTGGTGCTAGTGGTGCAGTGCAGGGACAGGAGGCAGCACAGGCCCCCGCGGAGTTGCCTGTGTGTAATCCTGTGACTGCATCATCCCGCACCAGCAGGGATGCCTATGTCCAGCCCCGTTTTCAGGAAGGGGATCCGTTTACAACAACTGGCCTTCCTCTCCCTGTGGCTATCCGGGACCGGGTTGAGCCTGTCCTGAGTGGGATGGTGTTGCGTCAACGGGGCATGCAAGGTGACCTGCAGTGTTTTCGTGAGGACACTGCACGTCATCTCGAATGCCTCGTTGACCGCGTTGACCTACTGGGACGGGTCACCAGGGCCGGATTCCTCTGTTTTCTGGACCTTGTTCTGACCCCCTCCTCACCTGAACCCCCTATGGGCCAGTCATCCTCCATGCCATCTTCCCACCCATGTATCACCTGGGTACCCTGTAGAGCTGCCTCTGACCCTGCGGCCAGGCTGGTGGAGGACACATCCCTGCCACAGTCGGGAGTCGGACGTCCAGCAGGGGTGGCCACCTAAACAACTGCACCCCAGCCTGAGGAGGACATGCAGGCAGCAAGAGCCAGGGCACAGGCCCAGGCACAGCAGCAGCAGCAACAAGGTGGGAGCCATGATGGCTCAGGGCTTTCAACATCGGAGGGGCAGGCATCGGCCAGAGGGCAGGAGGATAAAGAATTGGAAGTGTCTTCCGTGTGGCAGCGGTTGGGCCAGGCCATAGATGTGGAGCGGCAGCGGGCGGAAAAGGCACGGCTCACAATGGTCAGGGCGGAGAACACCATGCAGAGGGCTCTGAGGCGGGCCGAGTGCCTCGAGGCAATTCGCAGGGAGTTGGAGGTCCACATGTCATCGTCCCTGCAAACCCTCGGGGCCATGGAAGAGGACCGCCTCTGGGACATCGAGCAGGAGTTTGATGATGCCCTGGCCCGGGAAATCGGGAAGTGAGCCGTCGGACTAGCCCGCTGCCATTGTAAATATTTCTTAGAGTTAGGTTTCCTTTGCCTTTTCCTTTGATTTGTGGTGAATGGACTATGCCACACACATTTGTATATAGTTTTTTTGTTAGGTAGTTTCTTAGGTAGGTTTCATTTCTTTCGTTGGGCTCATGGACCCTTGACAATGGATTGTACATAGTTGGACAATGGATTTATTTGAACTTTTTTATTTGATTTTGAACATGGATCAATGGATTTTTCTTTTGGACAATGGATTGTACATAGTTGGACAATGGATTATTTTGAACTTTTCTTTTGATTTCACCATGGATCAGTGGATTTTTCTTTTTACGTTTCCTTTGGATTTGCGTTGGTGGAGGGAGAGTTTGGACTATTTTTCTTTCGGATTTCTTTGGATTGGTTATACTTTTCATTTACTCATCTTGTGCACATGCTTTTCATTTCATGTTTGCTATTTTGTTATGCTTTCATGTCATTGCTTTATTTTTGTACATAATACATTTTTATATTTTAGTTCCATATGTGGGATTTGCTCATTGGGTTAATGCATGTGAAAATGTGGGTTTACACAATCAATGCCAACCAGTGTGTGTGTGTGTGTGACGGACATGTGCTGATGTACATAGTTGACTTTTGGTTTGTGTCTTGAGATAGGCATGTCAGTGTGGGGTGGATTGGGAAATCATTGCGTCTCAAGAATGGGATGGCGTGCTGTGGTATTTTGGTGTAGAAGTGGGCCATGATTGTGCATCTTTATTTCATGTAGGGGGGGACATGAGTGAGGGGCTGCTGGCAGGTGCCCCTCACTGCTGGGGGGTGGGGGTGCAGGGGGACATGAGTGGGGGACTGCTGGCAGGTGCCCCCCACTGCCGGGGGAATGGGGGTGCAGGGGGACATGAGTTGGGGCCTGCTGGCAGGTGCCCCTCACTGCTGGGGGAAGGGGGTGCAGGGGGACATGAGTGGGGGCCTGCTGGCAGGTGGCCCTCACTGCTGGGGGGTGGGGGTACAGGGGGACATGAGTGGGGGCCTGCTGGCAGGTGCCCCTCACTGCTGGGGGGGAGCAGGGGGACATGAGTGGGACATGAGTGGGGGCCTGCTGGCAGGTGTCCCTCACTGCTGGGGGGTGGGGGTGCAGGTTGACATGCATGGGGGCCTGCTGGCAGGTGCCCCTCACTGCTGGGGGTGGGGGTGCAGGGGGACATGAGTGGGGGCCTGCTGGCAGGTGCCCCTCACTGCTGGGGAGTGGGGGTCAGGGGGACATGAGTGGGACATGAGTGGGGGGCCTGCTGGCAGGTGCCCTCACTGCTGGGGGGTGGGGGTGCAGGGGGACATGAGTGGGGGCCTGCTGGCAGGTACACCTCACTGCTGGGGAGTGGGGGTGCAGGGGGACATGAGTGGGACATGAGTAGGGGCCTGCTGGCAGGTGCCCCTCACTGCTGGGGGTGGGGGTGCAGGGGGACATGAGTGGGGGCCTGCTGGCAGGTTACCCTCACTACTGGGGGTTGGGGGCACAGGGGGACATGAGTGGGACATGAGTGGGGGCCTGCTGACAGGTGCCCCTCACTGCTGGGAGGTGTGGGTGCAGGGGGACATGAGTGGGGGCCTGCTGGCCAGTGACCCTCACTGCTGGGGGATGGGGGTGCAGGAGGACATCAGTGGGGGCCTGCTGGCAAGTGCCCCTCACTGCTGGGGGATGGGGGTGCATGGGGACATGAGTTGGGGCCTGCTGGCAGGTGCCCCTCACTGCTGGGGTGTGGGGTTACAGGGGGACATGAGTGGGGGCCTGCTGGCAGGTGCCCCTCACTGCTGGGGGGTGGGGGTGCAGAGAGACATGAGTAGGGGCCTGCTGGCAGGTGCCCCTCACTGCTGGGGGGTGGGAGTGCTGGGGGACATGAGTGGGGACCTGCTGGCAGGTACGCCTCACTGCTGGGGGGTGGGGGTGCAGGGGGATGTGAGTGGGACATGAGTGGGGGCCTGCTGGCAGGTGCCCCTCACTGCTGGGGGGTGGGGGTGCAGGTGGCCATGGGTGGGGGCCTGCTGGCAGGTGCCCCTCACTGCTGGGGAGTGGGGGTGCAGGGGGACATGAGTGGGGGCCTGCTGGCAGGTGCCCCTCACTGCTGGGGGGTGGGGGAGCTGGCCAAAATGAGTTGGTGATCATATTGCAACGTGACATGTAGCTTGGCTGGGGGGCATGCCCATGGTGGATGGGCTGCCTGCGGGACATGACCAGGGGTGCAGGGTAGTCCCCTGTGGTGTGGGCTGCCTGCAGGGGCCATGGACGGGGTAGAGGGGACACCTGGCAGGACCCACAATGCCAATTTACGTGTGGACTCCCCGCGCACCCCACTGGATACACGTACCCCACTCTGACAGTGAAATCGCGTGTGAAACTACACACGCTCCCCCGAAATACACGTACCCCGCTCTGACAGCGAAATCACGTGTGAAACTTCTGACAGCGAAATCACGTGTGAAACTTCACACGCACCCCCGAAATACACGTACCCCTCTCTGACAGTGTAATCGCATGTGAAACTTCACACGCACCCCCAAAATACACGTACTCCCTGCTCTGACAGCAAAATCGCGTGTGAAACTTCACGCACACCCCTGAAATACACGTACCCCGCTCTGACAGCAAAATCTCATGTGAAACTTCACGTGCAACCCAGAAATACACATACCCCACTTGCACAGGGCCAATCGCGTGTGAAACTCCCAGCGGACCCTAGTAATACACTTACCCCGCTCGCACAGGGCCAATCGCGTGTGACACTTCCCGCGAACCCCAGTAATACACGTAACCCGCTCGCACAGGGCCAATCGCATGTGAAATTCCCGTAACTGGCACTGCTGCAGGGTCGCTGCACCACTCTCCGCCACAGCGGTTTGGAATTTAAAATCCATGAATACGCTGTGCGCGGAAATGGATTTTAGCACACGCTGCTGGCGCAGACTGTCGCACGCGCACACTGTGCGCCAGCCGCGTGCGCCACTTGTGCACTGTATTCTATGAATTACCCCCATTAATGTCAGAAAATGAGCAATGAAAGGATTCTTATGTGTTTTTCTGCACATGATTTATTTATTTGTGCATTTGTAAAGTGCACATAGCCCAAAGGCATATAGGCGCTGAGACTTAAGAAGTTGGTTACAAGTTTCTGGAGCTTCATTAAAACACATTTACACAATAGGTTCACATAGATACGTTACATTCAAAATTACATTCTTACTTAGCAAACCGAAGATAACAACAATTACCATCGCCAGGGGCTAGGTATGCATAGTGTTAGTCCTAGCGGCAGCAAAGGAATCAACAAAAAGGCTTTGAGCTGAGTGGCGAGGTGTCTGTTGTGTAAGGTCAAGCCTAAATAGTAGGGTTTTTAGATTTTTGCTGAATGACCAGAGGGATGTGTTTTTTCTTAGTTGTGTGAGGAGGGAGTTCCACAACTCAGCTGCTATCACCGGAAAGCTTTCCTAAAAATAGGCATGATAAGCAGGTTGGTGTATGAGGACCTAGTAGGTTTGTTGGATTGGGTTTTGCTGATCTGGTTGCTAAAATAAGCTGAAGCATTATTAGTGAGACATTTGTGTGTGGGCATAAGAATTTTAAATATGATCCTATCATGGACTGGGAGCCAATGGATATTCCGCATAGTAGTCGAAATGTGTTAATTACTAGGAATATTCAGTGCCACTATCATGGCATTATTTTGTACAATTTGTATTTTTTTGATATTTCTGATACTAGTTCCAGCAAATAGTGAGTTACAGTAATCAATCCTAGAGAGTACCAAGGCTCTGGCCAGAGTAATGGAGCTGTCCGTAGAGAGGAAAGGTCTACTAGCTCTTATCAGTTTAGACATATAGGCAGCAGAATAGACTATGGCACTGACCTGTCTATTTAAAGTGAGGGAAGAGTCAATGTAGACGCCAAGCATTTTTATTTCGTTGGTGACTGTGATAGTTATGCCATCAATATTGATGATTATGATGATGCAGGAGATGAGGCATCTGTAACCAACTGACTTGTGGCAATACAAGATTGCATGTAAATTAACTTACTATGCTGGAATGGTGAAAAGACAGAAGTCCTGCTCCTCAACTTCACCCACAGGTGAAGATGATTCATTAATGGACCGGCAGCCAATAGGCTTTGCATTTCGCTGCACTTATCTGAGAGTTTTTAGGGATATTGAGTGCTGCTCTTAGAGCGTTGTTTTGGAACACCTGTAGTTTTTTTTATTTTGCGTTTGTTGGTACCCATTTAGAGGGCATTGCAGTAGTCTAATCTGAATAAGATAAGAGCTCTGGCCAATGTGATACAGCTGACTGATGACAAGAATGGTGTGCAAGCGTTAATAAGCTTAGATATGAAGACTGCCACAGTAGCTGTGGCGTTAACTTGTCTCGTTAATGTGAGGGCAGAATCAAGGTAAATGCCCAAAGTTTTTATTTCCTTAGAGACATTGATGGTGATACTGTCAATCTTAAAGGATTTGAAGGCATCTTCAAGTTTGTTTAGATGGTGTTGTGACCCTATGAGGAATAATTCTGTCTTTTTATCGTTGGCCCATCCATGCCTGGATTGTTTGGTAGATTTAATTTAGTGATTTAGAGTTGAGGTCATAAAAGGCTGTTATGGGTATGAGTTTTTGGGTGGTATCCGTGTAGTTAATGTAAGTGACACCTAGATCATCAAGAAGGTCAAATAGAGGTTTTGTGAAAATATTGTATAGTGTAGGGGATACGCAGAATCCTTACAGTACTCCACAGGTGACAGGGGCTGACAGCATTGCTGCAGTTGGTGAAAAGGCTCTCATAGTTCTATTGGTAAGGAAGGACTGTATCCAATGTATGGCATTAGTAGAGAATTGAGCTTCTGAGAAAGGGTGATTACATAGTACGTTGTTGTTGACTAAATCAAAGGCTGCTGATAAGTCGAGCAGAATGAGGAATGCTAGTTTGCCATTGTCTTTGATCTCATCCATTTGTATTTTTAGGCCCAATAAGGCTGTCTCAGTGCCATGTCCTGGTTGTAAGCCTGATCAGCGGAGGCCTAAGAGGTTGTTAGTTTCTTGGTGATTTTGGATTTGCAGGCAAGCTGCTTGATCCAGTATTTTGAGGTGGAAAGGAACTGTTGTTATGGGATGGTCGTTGCTGGGTATGTTAGGGTCTAAGGTGGGTTTCTTAAGTAGTGGAAGAACTCATACATCTTTGAGTATGGTAGGGATGGTGTTTGTTTCAAGGAGGTGTTGATTGATGTTGTTATAAAGGGGTGAATTTGGACGCGCACTCTTTAATGAGAGAGGTTTGGCATATGTCGCCTTGGCATCTGGAGGGTTTGAGGCTTGTGATAAAGGTATAGTCCTTTATTGTTTGCATTTCAATTTCATCAGCCTTCCAACTAAATCACTGTTTCCCTTTATGCTTATTTGAGTCACCCAAGCACAATACTTTAGTTTTAGATATATTCATGATCATGAAATAGTTTTGTGCGTAGATGAGGAGAGCTGTAATAGATCGTTGGAGGCCTATCTGTGTTTTGTCCAATAACAATGTATCATGTGCATAGGCCAACAAAGAGACCTGACCGATATAGTTTGTTTGGGGAACATTTCTAACTGCCTTAAAATGACCCTTCAGGTCAGCCACATGCAGATTATAAAAGCATGGGGAACAATGCACAGCCTTGTTTCAGACCGCGATTAGTCAATCTATAATTTGCAAATTCACCTGAGATACTAAATCAAAGGTGTTACTGTAATCAATGAAGCAGCAGTACATCATCTGTCCGTGGTCCATTTCTGCTATTATGTACTGCATAGCACATCGATTGTTGAGTGTGGAGTGATTTTTCCTAAAACTCGTCTGAAAAGGGTGCAATAATCTATTTTCCTGGGCCTAGCAAGTCAGTTCCTTAAGCAGTATTGCCGCAAAAAAGTGTTTGCAAGGTGTCCATCAACGCAAGTAACCTGTAATTGGCCTATCACCCTTTTTTTCGAAATACCGTGGACCAAGATGGATTTTTGCTAGCTCTCCGGTATCGTAGCCGTTCTGTCCACCACCGTAAAAATGTTGTAGAGCACATTTGCCCATCCCTGAGGATTTAATTTAAAAAGGGAATTAGGAATACCGTCCAGACCAGGGCACAGGACGGTTTAAACCCTTTAATGATGTTCACCAAGTCTTCTTTATCAAAATCCAAAGATGTTTCCTTGCTGTGGCCCCCGTAGTCTCTACTTAGTTACGTGTTGGATGAAGGTTGATAATACAATTCACCGAAAAAAATCACACCACACCTTCTCAGTAATGGTATTCAGTTCTTTGACCGTGGAGGAGGCAACAAATGTGTTGTATCTGGCCCAAAATATATGGTTGTCATTTGATTTCAGTAAGCCTGCAAGGTATAACCAATTTGCATTATTGGCTGAATGCCTATGTTGGCAGAGCCAATTCTTGTACCCAGTCTCCAGATTTAGGAGTTGGGCTGTTTCTAATTTCAGCCCTCTGGATCCGGCAGATCTGTTTCATATGGTAAATTGATGCATCAAATAATGGACTGTGTTTTTGCCCTGATCCCAGGTTGAGATTTAACTTGTGATGGTAGACCAGCTGTAAACATTTGGGTGAAAAATTCCTTCAGCGACCACCCTTCCTGAGTCATCTCTGTTTCAACCTCGGTCTGATTCATATCAAGGAAGTTGTTCACTGCATTGATCTTTGAGCCTGATCATATAATGTGTGTACCATGTTGGTTGACAGTTATCCCACGGTTACGCCAACACCCTGTTCTCTGAGGCTTTTCTTTTGTAACCCAGCTCAACAGGGCATGGTCACATGATTATTTCAGATTGATAGTGACCTTACTACACTTTTCCAACATTATCACAACCAAGCAGACATAATCTATGTGTGATTTAAACAATCCATTTGTCCAAGTGTGTGTTACAGTATCTTGGTCAACATTTAAATCCTGAAAAGGCAACAACTTTAGCTCATTACCACTGATTATAAAACTTCCAAGAGTGTTCCCTTGCAGCCCCCTTGCCCACCATCAGTCTTAAAGTGCAAGTCCTTTACATTACGCTCTCCAGCCAACAATATGTGACAGTCGGGGAAGTCCTTATACCATCCTAGAATGGCTTCACTAACTGACTTTAATATTGACTTTGAGAGTTCACCTGAGGGAGGGTCATATACATTCATTATTAATGTTCTAGTTTCAGGGCTACTGAGTAAAACACATTCTGCTAGTACATACAGTGAAAAAAGGGGCCCTAGGAGGGATTTCAGGCAATATCTCGTTCTCACCCAATTGGTACTCCTTCACTAGGGTGTCCGTGCTTAAAGAGATTGCCAGTGAGACTATTATCTGGTACCCATCAATTTCAAATGCATTGCACAGCCAGGTCTCCTGCAAAATTAATATTTCTGAGGCCATAGCTGCAGCCACCCCTTGTGGATGGTAATGGAAAGATCTGTACCCCAGAGTGTGCTGGGAGAGATCCAGCTAATAGAATCTTCCTGCCCACTTGATCTGTTAGATCCTGTACCCTCACTGTCCGTGGCCCAGTAGCACTCAGAGGTTAACTGGGTGTCCACAGGTTTTCTACCTAACTGTTAGGTCATTGGGTATCCTTGTTCCAAAGGCAAATAAGCCTTACCCCATAGTGCCACTGGATAGGAAGGCGCTGCAGTATCGCCATGAAGCATGTTTTTAACTTTGTGGCATGTTGTAAGGGTAAACCCCAGTTGTTTAAGCAAAATTAATTTCATTTTTAACAGCCCCACAATGAGTGGAGAACTGACCTCCACGAGGGCCCAGTTCCTGGGTATCCCCATTTTTGGCAGTTCTGTTTTTAGCATGTCACCTGAGGCAATGATACTCGGGATCAGTTCTAACAAACAGGTCTAGTAAATGTGACCAATTCAGGAAGGGTCTGAACTCTGTGGGGCTGCTTTCCTCAAGAACTTGTCTGCCCAATTCAGACAAGTTGTGTAGCAGCAGCTATTCATAGATGGTGATGGAATTAAGAGCACTCCTGGCTTTTAAAGAGTTCTCTGTGATTGTCTTGACATATGGGCCATCTTGAGCACTGTTAACAGGCAGCTCAGGAGAGCTGGCCTTCCTCCTAATAAATTAAACCCCACCAGAGGCCACTTGAGGTTGATGTTCGAGGAAACTCTCCCCAATTGTGTCATCTGCTTCCTCATGGTGATGACGAGGCGCCTCTCCTGATGGTTGGATCCAGCGATCAATAGGTTCCTGTAAATAGGCCTGTCGCGTGGATGCCTCTGATAATGTTTTGGTAACCATCATTTTTGGCTTAGATGTAGGAGCCTTAGCAGTGACCAGTTTGAGATTATACTAGATGTTGTTGCCGCTTTCCCTTCTATGTTTGTATTGGCACATTTACTTGAGTTGTCAATCATAACAGAAATCCTTGGGGTTTGGGGAATATGAATTTCTTTGAAGTCCCAGTCTGAGTCATCTTCATCTGGGGTAACTCGCAGCATCATATTATATGGGAGCTTGATTCCGGCTTCCACCATGGGCATCACTATTTTATCAGGGAGGGTGGTATTACTCGCCTCCACCCCTTTCTCGAAACGGGTTTTAAGTAAAGCTTGGCCCAATGCAATTTCAGATATAAGCACAAACATTGCATCAATTTTGTTAATAATTAGTCTGTATTGGTGAGCATTGCATTTTGTGCTGAAACTCTCTGGAAGTTTGGAGTAGCGTCATATTCTGAATCAGAATCAGAGGACCCGGAAGAGGCAGGGGTGATGAATATTTTGCAAGGTCCGGAGTGGCAGACAATGTTGGACCAATGATATTGTTGTGTGGCCTACCCAGCGGGAGTGATTTTCCCCCTCCCAGGGAGTCTCTGAGCCCAATTACCATGTTCAAAAGTGAGTTGTTGTTATTGATTGTGAAATATGAAGATTGAGCCATGAAGCCCTCATTAGTCTAGAGGCTAGGTTGGATTAACGTTTGCTCAGTATTAGTCTCCAAAAAGTTGCTCTTGAGTGTGTTAGAGGCCTCCTGTAAAGTTCCCAAAGCGGCCTCCACCCTCGCCTTTTTTGTCCAAAGTCAGGCATTGGGCCACTCCGAGCTGGGCTCCTTGACCTTTTTGCAGCACCATTGTTGGTGCTACGCAAGCTATATTTCCTCAGTGCATGGTGTTTCATTCTTAGTCACTAGGAGTATTTATAAGAGACTGAGTAGTCTCACCTCTCTCCTCTGCTATTTACGGCTCCACCACAGACCAGCATAGGCCACTTGCACACACTGCCACACCTAAGCGTTGCAGCCAAAGTCAAACAGGATCACCTAACACCCCCCCGTCCCCCTCCAGTACTGATAAGATCCTAAAGACAGAAAGGACCAAGTTGGGTGAACCAAGGAAGTCCAGAAACCACTGCGGGGAGCTGTCTGTACACACTGCAGTACATCCCGTGTCAGACCGTGTTCTATGTTAAGGATTTCAATCAGGCGACACACACCTTGGTCTCGGCCTAGTATGTAGCGCACGACTGAGATGCCTTTCACCTTATTCTATGCAGATTCAATTTGAGATGGTACACAACTCGTATCACACCCCCTTTTTTAAAATACCCCAGGTCACAATGGACCATGAACCAGGCTGGTTTGTGAAATGCAATATTTATTTATTTATTTTGAAATTCAAAAGAAATCATGCAATTTCTAATTTGGGACAGCAATCACCAATGGGGTGATAATCACAATGAAAATGGAATCAAGACACTTGGTTACCCTTCTCCTAGAACATATAAACAGAATGATTGAATCAGAGTACTTTTTGATTTCAGGAAAGATAGCACCCAAGTTAAGGTTTCCCCATGCAATGCAGAAAGAAGCAGCAGGTAATCAGGAATAAAATTCAGGAGACAGAATAAAAATCTGACCTTCCCTTACAGAATAAGAGGCAAACACAAACTTTAAGCCCTCAACAAAGGCCTAAAATAACACTCAGAAATGGCAAATAATTCATTAATGCATGGTTAAATTATGATATACATATGTTTTATCACAATAGCATGTATGTTATGTCACTGGCAATCACAAGGCAATGGAGCAGCAAAATGCATATAATTCGAAAACGAGTGGAAAGTTTAGAGCATGCTGCGACAAAATGACATGTGGGAAAACTTGTAATTTTCTCAATTCCCGCTTTAAATTACCCAAACGGTATTTAATAAAAACAGGTGAAATACTCTGATTTGGAGTGAAGGGGACTAGGGGTATATCACAGGGACACTATAGAAGTGATGTGCTTTGAGCAAAATGAAGCCGGAAATCAGTTGTGATAAGAACAGTTTTACTTTAAACTGGAGTATTCAGACTAGACCACCAAAGATAGACACAGTAAGATCCAAGGTTGATTTGTGAGTTCAACCCTGTCAACCCAGCGCCCAACCCTGGCGTAAACTAGTCTGATCACTCGAAATATGATTAATGGTTTAGGATTACACAAGACAAAATTGAAAAGAGATGGGGCTAGCACTTAAATGTTAAGGATAGGAAACAAGGATAATTCTAACAGTTTCAACAAGTTCTCAGGATAAAAATATTATTGCTTAGGTAGTGGGGTAGAGACAAAGGCAAGACAAGGTAGGCTATGTATTTCTAAGGGGTAGGGATTTTACTCACAGTACACTTTCTAGTTTTGGGATTTTTGGACAGTCAACAGAGCCAGGTCACCACACGGCTTTCACGCCTTACAGCAAACAGCTGGGCACTTCTGGTCACTGGATGTCAAGGACAGCTAGATGGCAATTTTGGTCAAAGGATACTAAAGGTCAGCTAGATGGCAGGATGGCAGCGGGCATGCAATTAGTGGTCAGCAAGCCAGGCTGGTTCAGGATGCAAAAGGCACCACAGCCTTCCCCTTTTTAATGGAAGATTAGTGGGTTGATTCTGGATCAAATGCCTTGCTGGCGATAGGATCAGCTATGCTTGGGTTTTGCAGTGGGCTCTGGAGTAGGGTCAGCAATACTTTGGCCTAGTAGTGGGGTCTGGAATCTGGATGGAGCAAATCAGGAACGCAGCGCAGGAACTTAAGGAAGAGTGTCTGTCCAGAGTTTTGTCAGGGACTCTTATTTATAATGCATAGTGACATCATCAAAGTATATGGCTGGGCAGGTTTAACTAAGCACGCCTCTAAACCACTGGATTGTTCAGGGGTGCTAGTCCCCACCTCGCTCTCAACTGGTTGGATTTCAAGGCAGAATGTCAGATTTATGATGTGAGTTTTACAATGTTCAAAAACCTCCCACAGTTATGTTAGCTAAAATCTGATTTTGCCACAAATGGTACATTTATACAGTTGAATTCTCTTAGCAAATTACATAAACAGGTTACATATTTTATGCAGACTATTCCACTCCAACTCTGAAATCTATGAGACATTGTTTCTCCCTTTTAATACTTTTTGGTAATTTTGAGTAGGAAAGATTCGGCCTAAAATTCTGGAACTTTATACACATGTGCGGCTTATCATAAGGCAGGTAAGTATCAAAATTCACAATGGCATCATGGATACTTTCCTTATAATCCCCAATTCTTTGCCATTTCTGGTCACAAGGTTGAATTCTACAATGTCTCAAATTATAAACCAGAAAAATCACTTTTAAACTGCGAGATTTTCACATTTTTACAAAGTCCTGCTGCAGAGATAAAAGTCTTTACATTTTTATTAATAAATAGTCTTTGGAAGCAAATGGCAGTCCTTTGTCTGTCAATGGACAGTTTTTATTTTCTTCAGCTGCCACCAACTGTCATTTCCTCCAGAGTAAGATGTCCAACCTAGTAATTATCACGGAGGTGTTAGTATCTACTGAGACTTTATGGTGTTTCCCTTTCTTGGGGGAAAGCCTTAGCTCTGCCAACTGGAATAACCTGTTTTGCAGCCATAGTTATTTTCCTGTTTGCAGTAATTTAATTGAAGTACAGATGCACTGAAATTGATATGGCCTAGATAGCTGGAGTTTCTTTGAACTACTGATCTTTGATGCTTTGTAACCCAAAAACAACGTGCTTCCTGTGAGGGTAAATGAAGTTTCTTTGCTGATTTTCAGAGACTACCATTCAGGGGTCATCCTTGGTTTTGCTGAAGCACAATGGGGATATGAATGGACATGGCAGGGCCTTATTAATAACAGTAGTTTGAAAAAGAACAAATGAAGATAGCATCAGAGCAGCATCATTTTTAAAGGTGAAATGCTACCTTTTTCAATGGGGACTTTGGGCTTTCAGCAAAGCAGGCCTGCCTTTTTCACTCTATTTCTTTTGTATATGTAAGAACACACTAGCAAGCTTCCTCAGTGTGCCCCTTGTTGCATCCTGCCTAATATGTGCGTGGCAAGATGGTGCAGGCATCTTTTTGTTGCTGCACAAGGAGGTTTGGAGGCCATGCTGCTCACTGGAACCTGCACAACCATTTTGCTGTTTCTGTTGAAGCGCAGCTTGGTTTTGGAGAAATTCTGTTCAGTGGGTCAATGTAGCCCACAGATTACATAAGGCTGGGGAGGGTGTGAGTTGCAACACTTATGCCACACATCATTCAGGGGGGCCTCAGTTAGAATAGGGCCTTAGCTCATCTTAGCCCAGCCCTACCCACTGCAGTGACTCAGCGGCTCAGCACAGTCCAGCACAGAGGTCCCGTATCAGCTATGTAGCCCACCTCACTGGCTTCACCAGTCAGAATCTGGTTAGAGAAGTCATGCAACTCTATAATTATTAGAGAGGTAACAAAATGCATGTATATGTGTACTCATAGGAAGCTTTCAGAAGATCGCCTGGAGGCTGCATGGGGGCAGCTGCTCATAGTTGGTTGCTGCCGCCTAGCTCCAGCTTCCACTCCACTCTCTGACCAGCTTCGTGCTCCATCTGCTAAGGTAGTTAATGTGGCTTAGAGGAGCCCGCTCCACAGTGCGTCTGAGCTTCACTCTCTGTGGGGTACAATAGCCAGCAGCCTCCTCATGACCCATTCCCAGTATGAATCGCCGGACCCAGAGAACTGAGAGCATGCATCTACTCCCCTCAGATCCCTGCATGTCTGCAACCTCCACTCTTGTACGCAGTCACCAGAATCATAGGAAAGCACCTCTGAACGTTGATATGTATGTCAAGCAGCATCTCATCCTGTACTCACTGCTCAAGAATGAAGACATTCTGTTACAGATAAGACAATAGATCCAATTGACCTTGCATGCTGCAATTGATGCATTTTCATTTAAAGTTGCTACTGGCCAATTGAATCTTCATATATGAAGACATTAAGTCTAAATATACCTCGTAGGATACTTTTGTATTTCCCAGAACAGTAGTAAGATCTCTACACAAGGTTTGGGGGCAAGAACTGGCTTTAAGATTTGCCATACCCATCCTTCAGCTTTCGGTGTTTTAGCCAATCCAGGCCAGTCTATCAAGGTACTCTGAAAATGGCAGCACTTTTGGTCGAAGGACATCTGCAAGCATTTATGAGAGAATGGAGTGGATTATCCACTGTGGGACAGTTGGTGTCAGAGAGCAACCTACAGATATGCCATCTAATACCTCTCGATTCAGGAGTGGTAGTAACTCTAATCCCTCAGATGCATTTGTTGGAAATTGTGATGCAGTAGAAAATCCATGACTACTGCAAGAAAGCGCCGAAAAATAGCGATAAAATAATATTGACACATCATAACGTTTTTGCATGCAAGCATAGTGCTGACGATTATGTGTAGAAAATATTAGAAAAACAAGCATGACAAACAAGGAAATATCATGAATTAAAAACTCTAACTTCCCACGAAGTGAATTTACTAATTCTCTGCTATATATGCATGACCTGTCAAGGCTTGACTGGTACAATCTCTTTGACTACATTGAGAGTGCTTAATTTGCTATTTTACAGTATGGTCAAAAGAGGATTAATTTCTAATGTCTGCATTTCACTGTAAACTCCACAACTTTTATGTGGCTTTTCCCCAGAATTGCAACGAGCTATCCTGAACATTCCATGATTTTAACTGTCAGGCATTTGGGTCTTTCATCGTCCCCACCCCAACATATTTTGATGCAAAATAGTGCTGAAAACTTCAAAGTAGCCCTTCTTTACAAATTGATATATGCAATATGCTGTTTAGGAATCCATTGTACTGCAGCTGTACAAGACTACTAGAACGTATTCATATATTAAAGCTAAGAAGGCCAATGCTTTTTAAAATTAACATTATTCAAAATGTTTTTATGATGCAATGTAATGCACTCTTTGCGAACATGTCCTTAATGCATATTTAAGTAGGACTAAAATATGTTGCATTTAAATATGTCACTTTACAAGCATTTAAAAAACAGTTAAAGAAATGTGAATATGTTTTACGCTGTATTTCCTGGTTGTGCATAACAGGTTACGCGAACAACTATGGTGGCACTATATGATCATTCACATTGAGATACATTTGAATCTCTATTTGTTCCCTACATTAGCTTCAAATAACGTTAAGTGCCATTGTTACAAAAGACACCATTTTGTGACCATAGACGAAGGGCATTTTGCTTGTTCGTCAGCATTACAGATGGGTGGCGTGCCCTACATTTCCGATTTATGTGTAGATTCTTCAGCAGCGCATAGGGAAACTGTACATTTTCATTGGGCGAAATATACAGTTATAGTTGCAGTCAACCTAAAAAAGGCAAAGTACTGAGATACCCATTGATTTAGAACAATATAACAAGCTGTTTACATGTTTATGTGAATACTCAGAATCTTACCATCACCTCCAGTTATTTATCATCTAAAATATGTAGCACCATGGCCGTTATGTTCCTTTTCTACGAATGTGACACACAAGGGTGTTTCCTCTCACCCACGATTAGAAAATGATAAACTTTGCTAAAATGGACCTGCCAAGTGGAAAAATCATTCAGTGACTAATCGAGAACAGGGCGGGCTTTTGGTACCAATGAATCCTAGATAAACTCATAACTGGCTTCCAGGATTTACATAATGATTAATTTCCATTCATGATTGATGGATCTTGTGAAGACTATCAGCTTTGTGGAACCATGAGAAGCACCCATTTGTGCTGTGCAAGTCCAATTTGGAAAGTGCAGCATCCCCCCGCCCCGCCGACTCCACCACATCAACTGGCCATATTTGTAGGCCAATTAGCAATGAGCCCATGCATGTGCTGTGTACCCTCAGCAGACACTACTCATCCTACAAAACGTGTGTAGGATGGCCATTCATCATGTTTCATGAGTGTCTCGCTAGTCCACAAACGAGTGTGCATGATAACTGACAGCATGTCATTATCCACCCAACAGGTTCACAGTCAACTCAGCCAGATTAGGCAGGTCCTTCCACTTCCCAGAACACCTCCACTGGAAGCAGCGCACCAACCTCCACTCCTGCAGAGGACAGCTTTGGGAATAGCAGAGAGAGGGTAGGAGCGAGGTACCAGAGCACAGTGCAATGTGGCATGTGTAATGCCCAAGCAGGCTTTCATGGGCTAGAGGCCAAGAAAATTAATTGTATTTACATTACACTATTTCACTGGGCACTAGGGAGGTGGGTGGAAAGGGGTCAAAAGGGGTTCTGGGGTCGTGGGAAGTGGGTGTGAAGGGGTGTTGGGGATGTGGGAGGTGGATGGGAAGTGATGTTGGGGATGGCCGCTGGCTGGGAAGGGGTGTCGAGGATGGTGTAGGTGAATGGCAAGGGGTTTTCTGGATGTGAGATTTGGGTGGGAGGGTTCGTGAGGAAGTATGCTCACCACAGTTGTCAATAAAATACAAGTTAACTTGAAAAAATGTAAGGACAGTGCTTTTGGTGTGAGGTTGATAAGTTCAAAACATGTGCATATAAAAAAGTGTGATGCATGTGAAAAGTAATGTGTCTAGAAATAATGTTCATTAAGTTCTTGCCACATCAGACACCCTTCCCTGGCTTCCTCACACTCACTGTGAGGCAGCACTGCATCTGCAGACAGTGCATCATTGTCTGCTGGGTGAGGCGTGTCCACATCAGGGGGCATTTCACCTGAGGCAGAAGTTGTGCAGCATGGCACGTGCAACAAATATCTGGCCAACCTTCCCCTGCCTGTACATTCGCTCCCTTATGGTATGGCTCAGGCACCAGAATTGTGCCTTCAGCAGGCCAATGGTCTGCTCAATGCAAAGCCTGGTCCTGGCATATCCGTCATTGTAGGCCACTGCCTGTGGCATATGTGGAAGTGACATCAGCCAGGGGACCTGGGGGTAACCAGAGTCACCTGCACGAGCACAGGGCACAGATATCAGTTATAGTGCATTGAGGATGCGTGACATGTTAAATGTTTTGTTGGTGATGCACTCGTGTAACATGTTTTTCATTCCCAGTAATCAAATTTATTACTGGGGAGAGATCAGACAGAATCTGCGGACCGATAGATACATCATTGGTGTAGGTGAGCAGCTGGGAGGATGTCAGGGGGAGATTAATCCTTGTGAAGGTTCGGTGAACATAGGATTAGAATGAGTAGTCCTTTTCAGAAGGGTGGAGCACCCGCCACAAGTCCACTACTTCCAGAGATCTGAACAGGCGTAGAAGGCTGAGCGCCTGAGTGAAGTCTCCAGGGGTGGTGGGGGTGAGATTTATCTGTCGTAGGGTCTGGTACTCCATTGAAGTCTCCCCCAATTATGACTTGGCCTTCTATGAAGAGGGAGAGGAAGGAGCCCAGTGAGTCATAGAAGGCTGCTTGCCCAGAGTTGGGGGCATATACTGAGGCAAAAGTGTACAGGTCTCCCAGCAACAGGCATTTGACTGCCACAAATCGGACTTCCGGGCATGTTTTTGTTTCCAGGACCTGGGGTTTTAGGTCCTTCCTGAAGAGGATTGCCGTACCTCCTTTCTTAGAGCCCCCTGAGGCAAAAAAGCTGGAGCGGGTAAGATCTGGAACGGAGATGCCGAAAGTCTGCCAGTAATAGGTGAATCAACTGAATCAGAGCCACCGCTCCATCTTCGTCCTGGAGCTTTTCTAGAATCAAATTGCGTTTGGCAGGGGAGTTCAGTCCATTGACATTGAGGGAGAGAAATTTTAGGGTTTGATGCTCCTGAGCTAGGTCCATCCGCACTGCTGTGTCTGGCGGGGAGCGGTCGGAAGGGTGTGAGTTAACCGCCATCTCGAGGAAATATTAGGAATGCATCACCCTGCTCTTGGGGTTTTAACACGCGCCCCCAACTGGATGCAGTAACTTTAACTGGTGGAGGGGCCGACATTGTAGGTTCAGCCATTCCCCTGGCCAACTGGGTGAATCGTATAGGTGAAAGTAATGTGGGATTACAAGGACTCATAGGTGGAATGTACCTTGGAAATGGGCATGGGCCGTGGGTAGGGCCCGCTGCATTGATTGTAATTGTTCGCAAGCTGGGTCAAGGTTGGTGAAGTTCCTTTGGGAGAGAGCTGGGAAGTCGGCGAGAGTGTGAGGCAAAGTTCCATCGGTTACGGTCTAGCACCTGACTACCTTCTCCTGCTGCTCCGTGGTACCTTCGACCAGGAGGACCACCTAGGTTTCAGGAGGGAGACAGGTCCCGGTCAGTAGTGTCCTCCGATCTTGCTGATGTGGCCTCTTCAAGCGAGGAAGGGTGCATGATTTTGTTGGCATCCTCAAGGTGGCGGATTCTGCGTAGAGTGCCACTGTATGAGAACTGTAGGGCAGTCAGAAATAGCCATCTGTATCGAATCTGATGCCCCTGAAGAAAGAGAGCCAGAGGCCGGAAGATTTCCTCTTTTGGAGAGTAAGTAGCGAGAGGTCTTGGTAGATCTGGAGAGGTGAACCCTGGAAGGAGAGCTCGTCCTGTGAATGGCTGATTGGTGACATTGCCTCCTTTGTGCTGAAGAAGTGCTCTCTAGTTATGACATCAGGGGGAGGTCTAAGTCCACTCCCCGACGTGGGTGCAACCCGTGGGTGCGATCCAGAAGGAGTTGGGGGTTGTCCAGTTGTGGGAGCAGGGATTGGAAAAAGTCCCCCACATATTCCGCCAGGTTTTTGTCCAGAACAGAGGATGAACTCCCACAAATTCGGAGGTTGCTTTTTGAAGTATGGGGATTTTCGAGCAGAAAGGTGCGCAAATCTGCATTTTTCACAGAAATAATTCCATGAATCAGGTATGGGATGTATTGACCCACTTTTGCTCTGCTAGGCTGAATCACTCTGTTATGATGGGGCCAGAAACAGCAAAATGGCCGCAAAATCTTTGTGCGCGACAAAACCCCTGAAAATAGCGCTTTTCAACACACAAAAAGACAGCTGCCCAATCTGCCACGCATGTTGTCAGTGGTGGAACAGAGCTCTCACTATTGAAATGTGTCACTGGGCCGTACAACAATTGAAAGTGGAGTGCAGAAGGATAAAAGCAGTGCTTTGCTAAATGAAACTCCAATATTGATTTAAATAACGTTTGCTTTGCTGCTGAAACTCCAGAATGCCGGTACAGAACAGCTTTCAAATATTCAAAATTCTTGCTGGGTGCTACAATTCACTTAGTTTAAGAAATCATTGTGAACTTACAAGGTCCTGAAAGGCCGAGAGCATAAAGAGATTTCCACAGCAAAAGTGGCCTGACTGTGAATCTGTTAAAAAATCTCTGTGCAGCAGAGGGCTAACTGTGATGACAGCTGTCAGGGCCTGCCTGATTAAACTTTAACATGTATAAACTGAAAGTCAAATGGTTGCAATCTAAGAGGCCTGTTTCTGATAGTAACCCATATTGTAATTGTTTTGATCCCATGGGTTTAAAATCTTGAATGAGAATTCTAGCTGTTATTTGATACAACAAGTTTGTTTTGTGCTAAGGAAAAGTCAAAAGAGTTAACAATTAAATTAAACCTGGCTGAAGCTGCCAAACTGGAATAGCAGGTTTTCTCACAGAAGGAAGGTCTTTCCCCCAGCAGGAACTCCCTGAGAAATGTTAATTGCTAGGTTGGGAAAGAACCTGGTCTACAGAGGCAAAAGGAACAATGACAAGCTGCAGCTCAGGAAATTCAAAGTGTGAAGACGGTCGTAAATGGCATCTGCAAGGAACAAACATGGGGGATGGCTCATGGGCTTCCAGGGAGAAACCAAAGGGTGGAGCCAAACAACCATTTGTTGCTTAACATGGACAAAGAACACATTTTAAAATGACTGATAACTTACTATTTAAAATTGTGAAAAATATAAAAATAACAGAGTTGTTAATTTAATTTCTGGCTTCACGGGTGAAGAGGCGCCAGAACTGTGTGACATGTTCTGGACAGCAATGGCAAGAAATATGATTTTATGCAAAATGTATTTCCGCTAGAATTGTGAAACTTTATACACTCCCATGTTAAACACACACACTTGTAGAAATTTGCTTAAAAAATGGACATTGTGGCCATAGTGAAAAGGGCAGAATTCTGTGGAAAGCGGAGACAAGATCCCACAGCTATAGGGTTTTGAGGTATAGCTGCTACGTAAAATATGTAATCTCTATATGTGATTTTTTATAGAGGTTCCACATGTGGAAATATGTATTTTGCCAAAAGTAGATTTTGTGTTCCAGAGGCTGGGGGTGGATTCTCAGCCTCATACAATTACACCATAAAGGTGACACTCTGCTTCTATCCTCCTATCAAGGCAAAGAGTAGACTCTGACCCAATCATTTTCAAAAGGGCAAGCTTGGCTAAACCGGCCCACACACCCACTTTATGATGTCATTTCAGAGCATAAATAGAGACAGCTCACCACACATAAAGACAGACAGATTCACTCACTCTCCTGATGCAGGCGGAGCACCCTGCTGCTGAAATCTACATCTTCCTTGCTCCAGACTCCAGAAACTTGGCAAAGAAAAGGCCCATTGCATAGCTGAACCATTCTCAGCTAGGCCTCAAATTCTTAAAAGAACCCCACAAGCCTATGGGGAAGCATCATAATACAGCCGGGCTGTGCTGTTGCTGCTTGTCAGCTGAATTGAAACATCCTCAGAACCAAGAAGGGCAGATCAGATCCAGTGATGTGCCTTGCTGACCCTGTCCAGTCCTGTGCCGTGCTGTGACAAGAACGCCTTGCTGACCCTGCCCAGTCCGATGTGCCTAGCAGTCTTTCCTAAACCAGATCCAATCCCCTGACCAGAACCGACGGTCCCATTTAAAAACTTGTCCAGTGAGTATAAATAGGAAGAATTGTGTCACTAGCATATGTACTTTGCATTGTCTTATCCCTATCCAAACCATCCTATCTTTTCTCCAGAACCTGTATTGTTAGAACTATCTCTGCGCTGACCCTTTTCTCATCTGAAGAAGGCGAGTTTCCTTAGCAGGCAGTCACCCTGATCAAGTGACTGTGTTCCTGTGTGGTATTCATTTTTCATAGTCATCCTCTAGTGTAAGAAACCCATTTGTCATTTTTAAAAGTGCACTCCTGTTTTCCATTCTCGCGCCTATCTCGAAAAACGACCTTCACTAAAACATCTGTAACTCCCTCTGTTTTTGTGATAGAAAATAAATGTCAACTGCTGCTTGTAGCTAACATCCATATCTATCCATAGCACCCACATCAATGCGATTCACCCATTATTACGAATATCGCGCAGTGAAAAGTTTGTCGCAAATTTTCATTTTGGGAAATTTTTACATGTGTAAAAACAGCTTTTAACTGCTTCCGACTTGAATTTTAAGATTTCAAATGTCTTCTTTGTATTAAATCATTGCTTGTGTTTGTGTGTAACTGTGCAAAGTGGCTCCCATAAGAATGTATAACAATTTCAGCAATTTTGGCCATATTTGGTGTTTTTGCCCAGGCCAATCTAAAGGTAACTTTAAAAGCCATTCTGACAGCTTGACGGTCAAACCCATTTTTTTCTTGTGTTTGCCGGGGGAAAGTGGGATTGATATTCTGTTTGAATTCTGCCCTTCCTGAATACCTGCTCTCTCCTCTTATCTCTTTACATTGCCTATTGGGGGTTGAGGGGTGTGCAGGGGAACCTCTAACCACAGTGCTATCAGATCTGAACCAACACAAAAGTATTATTTTGTGTGCTGAATTGTTTTGCTCACTACTTACTCCTCGTGTATTAAAGATATTATTCAGTGTTGCATCACCCCATTGGTTACTGTCCTGTACCTATTAAAACTTATTGTGATTAAATTTTAAATACATAAATAAATATTTACCTTTGCAAACCAGCCTGATTCCTGGTTCAGTGCACTGGGGGAGGGGTTCCAGGAGAAGGGTGTGATGTGAGTGGTATATCATTCAGAATAATGAACTTTTAGACAAACATTAATAAGGATTTCAGTTGTGCACTACATGCAGAGCTTGGACTTGGGTGTGTGCCGGATTGAAATCACTTACACAGGCTATGTATCTTTCACCTTCCGCAGTCCATCACTGACCAGCGATTGACCGGGCAAAAGCTTGTTTTTGAGAAAAAACAATCCATCTCCACAAACATGTCCCGGCCCCTTGCAGAGCCTACATTTATGACATATGCTGTGGATAACCCCCCAAACTCGCTCCCGCTTTTGAAGTAACAGATACATACCCCACGCATGTGTGCCAGTCTGTTTCACCCACACTGTTAATCCCTATGCAAAAGCTATAAATCCCCTTCTGTGGTTGTATACTGAGGGGCTGATTCTATGTAATGAAACAAGACAATCTTCACCTATTTCACTGCACATAAAGCTATGGTTTACATGTTTAGGCCCATGCTGTTGGTTGAATATTATCCATTGCCAACAACTCACACTGATGTATGATATGGTAATTTACTTATTCAATATAACGCAAGGTATACGATCCAGATGCTCGATGGTTTTCTAATATTATGTAGATTCACAAATGTGTTCAACTAATATACTTTTCTCATATGTAAAATATTGTAATTAGAGGGTCACTCATTATTCAATGTACGTACAGTCACAATGATCTAGTTTTACCTCATCCTAATGATTCACACATGACCCCACAAAGTGAACAGGACACAGCTCAACAGGCCGCAGGGCCTTCTCTCCCTGCCTTGCAGCACTGCGCACTCAGCGCCCACTATCCTCCCCCCTCATGATGGGCTGATGGCTGAAGGCCCTTTTTCTCACTGATGTTCTGATGCTACAAATGTAACCTCTCACCCTTCTGCTGAGTATCCACCCTCCCCTCAGCCCCCCTGACTCATGATGCCACTATGAACTTGTCTCATACCCCCAGACTAGTTAAAGAAATATGGACAATAAGCCCCTCACCCTAATGCCTTTTGAAGTAGGATTGCATGCCCCCCCATCAGCGTACCACCATAGCTCCCCCAAGACCCCTGATCCCATGTGTGGCAATATATATATATATATTCTCTTCACGATAATAAACAATAAATAATTGTCCTATGAGACCTAAAGGAATGGTTGATGAATGGGACAACATAATCTTGTGAATAGGTTAGGCACCTGGACCCATGTATTCACACTTTTCTTGTCCAGGTGAGATGTCTAGTAATATATTTTTCATATGCCGAAGTGGATAGATATTGTTTAGAGTATGTGTGGCCAAAAGGGCATTGCTATGTTACATAAAGTGTAACAGCTCAGACATTATCTGACCCTGCACTCTATCCAGAAGAGCCCTGCTGACCCGCATTGGCACCACAAGGACCTCCGCCAATCCTAGAGCACCAGGCATAAAGATTAGATAGTGTCTAGTCTTCACCATCCAATCCCCATGACTTATGTGCCCCCTATAGTTTACATCACTGATGACGTTATTTTGTAATGAATGTGAATGTTTTTCTATTGTCTGGCAGAGTGCTCTCAGAGTTTGCAGAGTTCTCTGTTTGCCCTATTTGGTTTTGGATAAACTTTACTTTTTATCTTCACCCGCACTTGGTCCTGGTCTCATTCCCTCCTGGGGTGTGTCCATTGCTGACTCTCATTGTGGAGATCTCACTGCATTTTTGGTTGACACTCACTTTCAAGTGGTGACCCGGGACGTGATTTTGTCCTTTTGTTCCTTTAGGCATGAGACGTCCCCGGCCACAGCGGAGACCCAGGGCGCACCCCCTCAACAGAACTGCCTAGCTATGGCAACCGGTACACTAAGACGTGCGCACAAAGTAGGGCAACAGGGTACGGGTCCCACTTTGCAAAACCCACCGTAGCACTCGCCGGAGCTGGGGGCGGCCATTGAGTGCGAGACAGCGCCTGGACAGATCGGGTCGGAGGGTCTCGGATCAAGATGGACATGTGAGTATCAAGTACGAGCAACATTAAAATAAGCCAGAGGAGGGATATAGGTGTAGCATGCGGAGTCAAATGAAGTGAAGGGGAACTAAAGGAGGGTAAAGGGTAATATAGCTAAGGGGGTCTTGTGGGTTTAATCTATTCTTTCCAATTCATTTTGCATATGGCCATTAGGACAAGTTAAGGAGATAATGAGGTGAATGAGGAATATGGGAACATAGCTCAGCAAGGGGGTGGAAGGCGGCGCTGCATAGTGCTATCTCGACTAGTGCTAGGTATAAAGAGAGAAAATTAGTGGAATCAGTAGGAGTCTCATACAAAGGGAGACTCGGAGTAGTACAATTAAGAAACACTTTATTCTTTTTCCTTTGGGCAGAGGGGAAATGTAGAGGGGACAGAAACAGAAAAGGACATAAAGGGGAAAATGGCAGGGGTAAAAGGTGACAGGCAGGGAGGATTTATGTTAAATGTTGCATGTGATATGTTTTCTGGTTAATGTCATGTGATTGTCTTACTGTGTTTGTTGCGCGTAGTGTATACGGACCAGCCATGACAGAATAAGTATTGTATTACTGTTTTACATATGTTGTCATCGTAAGTGTGACAAATTGGAGAAAAAATGTAATATTGTGACACAGAACTGGTATACAAAGGCATAACATACTGTAGTATTGTAAATTGCATTATTTGTAACGCAACACTCATAAGGTGGGGGAGAAAGTGTTGGGGACAGAATGGGTGCAGAAACACCATTAGCCCAAATCTGTCAAAGCTTGCCAGGTTATGCAGAAAGAATAACAAAATACTATGATCAATGGATCACAGAGTTAAAAGGGGAAGGCCCACCTCAGGTATGGCCCAAAGGAGGATCATTCGATAAAAATAGCCTAGACATGGTAGCTGCATGCCTGTATATGAAATATGAAGGCAAACAGTACCACAATAGAAGAGAGATATTAGATCTGTGGAGGCTCTTCGAGGAAGTACCTCCAATTAAGGGAAAAGAACCAATAAAATAACAGAACTCATATCCCCTGGCAGTAGGTAACAGTGGGAAGGAGGGGGACGAAAAGGAAGGTCAAATAGAGATTACACGACTATATCCCCTCCTGCAAAAACCGGTACCATCTGAAGGGTACAGTGACCCAGTGTATGTGTGAAAGCCTACACCCCTGCCCGCACCCCAACCCACAGCACCTCCCCCAACCGAGTGTCCAAGACCAGCAATAGACATTGAGAAATTCACACAAGATCTAGACTCACAATTAACAATGGCCCAAACTGAACTATCCCGATTGAGAGATATATTCGCACAAGGAGGGTCTGGTACCTCTAGAACAGAACAGACACAAATGTCACAGTTACTTGACAGGTCCACGGAAGAAGGGTGGAAAAAGGGGAAATACTGTTCCGGATAAATGATACACCAACACGAATAATATAGATCAGGAAACAAACGGGGGGGGCAGAAGGAGGGGACATGGCATCAGATAGAGAGGAAGAATTTTGGTGCGACATTGAAGAACAAGAGCAAGAAGAAAGGAGACTGGGGATTGCAGCATATGGGGCACCAGCTGGAGTAGAACAGACTCCCTTAGGGAAGGCGATGGAAGAAGAGTGGAATGGAAGGTTGACGAATAGAATGGGGCGAATGACGATACTAGGGAAAAAGGGAACAAAGGTAAGTACAGGAAAGGTAGCCAAAAATAAGTTGCAGTTACCACTGATACACAGGGGGGAGGACGACCCAATTACATACCCTGGTCGCAAATGGTTAAGGCACATTTACTAAAATGGTTGCCCCCAATTTCAGGAGGGGCAAGTAAATGGATATACACATTTGAGAAAAACACTGCCGGGGTTCCCTTGGCAATAGGCGATGGTAAAAGTTCATTAGTGTCCGCAGTAGGTGACCAGGCTGACAGGGTTTGTACAAAGGCAGGTTTTTGTGGAATAACACTAGACTGTGGCCGCCATGATGGAGCATCCTTTAACACAGTAAGAGCAAGGGCATGGGATGCACTAAGAGACACATTCCCTGACACACCAGATTTCCAGTCTGTAATACAGTGTACAATGGGTGAGGAGGAGGATGCAATGGCCTTCATTTTACGGGTACAGGAAATGTGGTGGACGTAGATGTGCATGGCTTGGGACCAATCGACCTCCCTGTTCTACTTCATAATCAAAAGAGGCCTCCCAAAAGAAGTTCTGAAGGCTCTTGATAAAATAGCAGGGATAGAAGCCAAAGGCTGGCCCAAAATACAGAGCATCATAGTACATCATTGCAAAAGAAAGAGAGATAGTACAGAAGAGAGTGGCAGACGAGGCTAAATTAACTCAGACAAAACTAGTGAAGGTCACAGCAGCAGTAGCCGCCCTCCCCACGGAAAGAGAATGAGAGGAGGAGGAAGGGTCGATAGCAATACAAGCCAGCATGGCAGCAAACTGGGAAGGAAATGGACAGGAGCAGTGGAATGGTGAGGAACAATATGGAGGGCAACAATGGCAAGCAAGGAGCGCCCGTGGTGGAAGAGGTGGGTACAGCGGATCAAGAGGTGGTGGATGCGTGTACGGAGGGTATGGAGATCAGGCTCCCAGAGGAGGACAAGGGAATTGCTGGAACTGTTGGAGGTGGGGGCATTTCTAAAGATAGTGTCGAAGCTGCCCCATGAACAATTATCAAAATGAACAGCAGTATGGCCACCCCCCCCCCCCACAGGGAGCCCACATGGGCTGCCAATGGGTGTTGGAAGGAGAGAAGAGCAAGCTGATCACAGATGTTCACCCAGCACCCCGCAGAATGTACAACAACACCCACAGTTCCGAGAACACATGGCCCATGTTCGGGTAACCCCTTCGTTACAATGGCAAACAGTGTCCCTGCGCCCTTCAGAGGAGTGGCAGTGGTATCAGGCAATGTTTTTTTTTTTAAATGTTTTTTATTCAGCTGGGTAGCATAGGTGCAGGCGAGTTACACACAGGGTATGTACAATCCAAGCAAAGAACAGGCATTGCAGTTGTATAGCATGAGTGAAAAATATCAATTTACACACATGGGGGATACATACAAGGTGGGTGCAGGGCTGAGGGGGAGGCAATTCAGGAGATAGAAGGGGAGTGACGAGGGGATAGGACTGGGGATGCAGGGTCTGAGTTCGTATCAGCAGGAGACATGAATGTGCAAAACTTTAACCAGATATCTCTAGGTCTGGAGTGGGTGGCCCGTTGTACTGCCCAGGATTGCTCAGAGTCCGAAGCCCATGTGACCACCCTGAGCCACTGTGCATGAGTAGGAGTGGTAGGCCGGAGCCAGCAGAGTAGGATAGAGCGCACTGCGAGTTGCATACAGAGGCCAGCCAGTATCCTAGAGTCTCAGTGCAGTTTTGGGAAATCGTAAAAAAGACACCTCATTGGGGTTGGGGAGATAGGGTGTTCGAGGATAGCTGAAATAGTAGCGCATACTGCATCCCAGAATTGAGTGAGGCGAGGACAGGACCAGATCATGTGGATATAGGCAGGGTTGTCGCAGCCGCACCTGGGGCACCTCGGGGAGAGGTCATTTGAGATGCAGTGCAGTCTGGTCAGGGTGTAATGGTACCTGTG
This sequence comes from Ambystoma mexicanum, assembly GCF_040938575.1. NCBI lineage: Eukaryota > Metazoa > Chordata > Amphibia > Caudata > Ambystomatidae > Ambystoma > Ambystoma mexicanum. The sequence continues at coordinate 825,465,002 of NC_090928.1, read as the reverse complement.
GAGTAACTTGAATTGGATCAATTTAAAGCGGGAGTTGAAGGAGACCCCATGGGTGCGAGCACACATATGGGCCCAATGTTCCTCGGTCATTTCCAGTCCGAGGTCGACCTCCCAAGTGTGTTTTAATTTGAAAAGTGTAGGGGGTGATCTGGTCTGCACCAAAGTCCGGAGATTTTGCCCCTCATGGGGGAGGGTGAGGACAGTTCCGTGATTGCAGACTCGTTGGGTGGTAAAGCAGGGAAAGTCGGGTATTTGTGTTTAAGGATTTTCCGGAAGGATGAATATTGAAGCCAAACGGAAGGTCTCCTCCCCAGAGACAGCGGGAGGTCAGGCCACTCTATGAAAATGTCCTGCTCAAAAACGTCCCGGAGCAATTCATATCCCGCCTCCGCCCGCCGGCGAACGACAGAGGCAGGCACTTGTGGGACCTCCGGAAGGAAATTCCAGAGTGGTAATTTACCATGAAAGGGATGGGTGATGCCCAACAGTTGCCGCGTTTTAGATAAGGCCATTGATGTGCAGATCGCAGGGTCAAGTGAGTTCAATACCATCGGCATAGGTGTAATCACCAGCGAGCGGATGTCACGGTCGCTCACTGATAACTTTTCGAGCGTGACATGGGGTGGACGGTCTGATGTATTAAACCAATATGCGGTATGTTGGAGTTGTGCCACCAGCCAGTACTTAAGGAAATTGGGAGCCCCGAAGCCGCCATCTTCGATCGGGGCAGCTAGGGTCTTAAGTTTAAGCCGGACCTCGCCCGAGTGCCAGAGGAAGGTGTTAAGGGTACGTGTCAACACCAGAAAGAACCCGCTACCCGGCCACTGTGGGATATTGGCAAATCTGTACAGGAGCTGGGGTAGTACTACCATCTTCAAAATTCCTATCCTGCCAGCCAGCCAGTGCGAGCGGGAGTTTGCTCCAGCCCTGTGCCTTTACTGTAAGATTGGTAAGGTATTTTTGGTAATTCTCTTCAAAGACCCGTTCAGTTTGACGTGACACTACAATACCTAGGTAGGTAAAGATAGATTGGGCCCATGCGAATCCCAGGATGTCTGGAGGGGGGGGGGGTGCTGGCAGTGAGTGGAAACAGAGTAGATTTAGAACAATTCACTTTGAGACCGGAGATTCGACCAAAGAGGACTACATCTTTCAAAATCGGGGCCAGATTAATATCAGGGGTACGGATGAAGAGAAGGGCATCATCTGCATATAGGGAAACTATGTCAGAGGAACCAGAGGTACGCAGACCCCTGTGTGCATGACATTGGCGAAGCATGTCCGCAAATGGCTCTATTGCCACAGCAAAGATTAGGGGGGAAAAGGGACAGCCCGGTCTCATGCCCCTAGCTATTTGAAAGAGGTGGGAGCACTGGTCTTCAGTGCAAACCCTAGCTACAGGGTTAATGTAGAGCAACCTGACCCAGGAAAGGAAGGTGGGGCCGAATTTACATTTGTCAAGCACACGCCAAAGATACTTCCACGAGACAGTGTCAAAAGCCTTTTGCATGTCAAGTGTCGCAGCTACTGCGTGGACGCTCGGGCTCACCCTGCTTATGATGTTGAAGAGGCGCCTCAGGTTCAAGGAGGTAGAGCGTTCTGGAATATATCCCGCTTGGTCAGGGTGAATGATGTGTGGCATGTAGGGTGCAAGGCGTAGGGCAAGTACTTTGGCAAAGATCTTGACATCACAATTGATAAGTGAAAGTGGACGGTAGGAGCCACATTAAGTAGGGGGTTTACCTGGTTTTAGCAAGACTGTTATTATGGCTTCGCGGAGCGAGGGGGGGAACTGACCTACTCCCACTGACTCTTCCCAAGGGGCCATCAAGTGAGGGATTAGGAGCGATTTAAAGTGCTTGTAAAATTCGATAGGGATACCATCTGATCCCGGGGACTTGCCTGAAGAGTGAGTCTATAGCTTCCGAGAGCTCCTCGGGGGTGAATGGATTCTCGAGAGAGCCGATGGTCTCGGGGGAAAGGAATGAGAGGGGGAGATTATCCAGGTAGGTGCCAATTTCCGATATCGTGGCGCTGTCCGTTTGAGCATATAGGGATTCATAGAAGGAAAGGAATTCAGAATTAATATCTTGGGATGACGTGGCCAGGGTACCATCAGGTCTCTCTATTCCGGGGATGGGGGGAGCACCAAACTCTCAGCGGAGAAGTCTAGCCAGGAGACAGCTTGGGCGTTCACCCTCGCTGTATTTCCTCGCAAGACCCAGGTTGTCCAAAAACCGTAGTTCACGAATTGCAAGAGAGCGGAAGGTGTCCAGTTCTGTACTGATTAACTCAAGGGTTTCAGGGGTTTGGTGAAGCGTGCATTGGGCTTCAAGAGCAGACAGCATAGCCTCGCTTTCTGCAATCTCCTTTCGGATAGTTTTGCCGTTTTCCTTAGAGAGGGCAATACCTCTGATATAGGCTTTGAAGGACTCCCAAAGGGTGGCCTGGGAAGATACCATGTTGGTGTTGATCTCGAAGAACTCCTCGTTTGCCGACTCCAACTCAGAGCTGAAAACTGGGTCGAGGAGGGAGTGTGGTTTCATTCTCCAGTACCTGGTTTGACCGCAGTCTGGGCCCCAACCTAGGGTGATAGTCACCAGTGAATGGTCAGAGAGATTTCTGGATAGGATCGTTAGAGAAAATATATTCTTTATAAGTATATCAGACACTAGCCATCTGTCAATTCGGGAGTAATAGTCGTGTACTGAGGAGTAGAAGGAGTAAGAGCGTGAGTCGGGATAGAGAAGCCTCAATGCGTCAACAAGGGCCAGGCGGGGGAGAGACGAGAGTGTGGTGTAAGCAGTTTTGGTAAATTGACAGGGTCTAGAGCCAGATCTGTCAAGGTCTACATCGAATATGGTGTTAAAATCACCTCCCCAGAGGATTGGTAACAGTGAGAAACTATCGATGAGAACCGTGAGGTGCAAATAGAATTCAGGATCATCAATGTTGGGACCGTAGATGTTTAACAGGTCCACCTCTTTGTTTTGCAGGATACCATGGAGTTGCACATATCTACCCTGGGGTTCAATCAGTGTAGCTATGGGGTGAAACTTAAGGCTCCTGTGAATTAGGGTCATGACCCTATGGCTCTGGGTAGAGTAGTTAGTATAATACCTCTGAGAGCCCCATGTGTTAGCAAACATTTCGCAGTACTCAGTGCGGGCATGCGTTTCTTGCAGAAACAGGATTTTAGCCCCATGACGTTCGGCCTGGAGCTGTAGTAGCCTAATTTCCTTATGGTTTACCAGCCCCCGCACAATCCAGCTCATAAATGGCAAGGTGTCTTCACCCAACATACCAAGGGAAGCCATCGGGGATTGCGGGTAAATGGCATAGTGCCCCCCATGATTGGTGTGCATCACAGATGGATCTGCAATAACATTGATTCCACAGTGTCCCTCACTCTAACTCCCCTGCAGATACCAAGCCTTTTTTAACACAGAACCGAATACCCCCCACCCACTCCCACATCCCTCACCCAAACAGAGGAATGATAACCCCATAACTAAACAACCAAATCCAAACCAATGGCATCAACGCCTGGCGGCCTGCGAACTGGCCTGGCAGCGACGCTCCGAATCGGGAGGCAATATTAGGATGAACATGGTGCCCAGAGATGATATCAGGCACCACCCGTGCAGGACCCTTTCCGGGTAGATAAGGCACAGTCGCATAGTCGGGAAACAGATTGCACAAGATTGGGTTAAATAGTTCCTTAAGCAATGGGATCATTACAGTATGTGGGTTCAACAACACATATGAAAGAGATGTTATGATAGTTGATGTGCGCTGGGATGGGGGAATCCTTTCAGCAGGTAGTCCATACTGTAGCAAGTTAATGTCTCAATTCCCAGACAAAAAAGACAAGGAGCTAAACAATGATAATGTATGTTGCGGATGTGAATTCGCTGTAATAAGTCAAGGCCCCAAACATGGGCAACCAGGTAAGAAACATAGTGAAAACAGTATGTGTTGCAGGAATGATTCAGCCAGGGAAGTGTTCATCAAGGAATCTGGAGGCCTCCTCCGGGATCGTGAAAAAATACACACGGTTAGAGTGTTCGATCCTCAGCTTAGAAGGGTATAGCATGGCATATTGAACCTGCAGATCTTGCAGCCTCCTCTTCACGGCTACAAAGGTTTTGCGCTCTCGCTGCACCACCACCGTGAAGTCCGGGTATAGGTGAATCCTTGCTGTGCCCAAAAGGAGTTCACCCTTTACTCACACTGCACTGAGGAGGGCATCGCGATCATGAAAATTTAGGACTCTAGCTATGATGGGGTGAGGTGGTGCGCCCGGTCTAGGTTTTGCCGTGAGGGCACGGTGGGCTCGCTCGATTGCAAACTGAGGAAAGAGCTTTGGCGAATCTAGTAGTTGCAATAGCATATGTTCGACATAGTCCTCCATAGGTTCCTGTATGCCATCTTCGGGTACTCCGATAATTCAGAGGTTGTTGCACCTCGAATGGGATTCAAGGTCCTGATTTTTCTTCTCAACCTCGGTGACCCGGCCAGCGAGTGCCGACACCACAGCCCTGAGAGAGCTCAAGCTATCCTCGGTAGTGCTCACTCGCGTCTCAATCTCAGTAACCCTGCCATCAGTCTTTTCTATATGGGCCTTAATGGAGGATATAGAGCAGTTCATGTCGTCCAGCTTGCTATGAAGTGTGGTGAAACCCTCCCGAATGTACTCCATTATTTTTTGGGATTCAGCCGGGTCTGATGTTGACGTGCTGGGTGGCCCCACCGAAATCTTTGTAAACATGTTGATCGAACTTTGTTTCTTTCCAGTTCCCTTAGTCATGATGTCAGGAGAAGAGTAGGATCAGTGACCCTGGAGGACGATAGGGGTGTCAGGAGGGATAGGCAACGAGAAAGAGTCTGACAACTGTTCGAAGTGTTCTGGGTGAAGAGAGATCCTTGCAGGTAGAGTAGAGTGCTGAGCTGTAGCTGGGTGTGGGGACTATGGTGAGTCGGGGATCTGGAGGGTTACAAGGTGGCCGGTAAGAGGGTCCACTGAGGCAGATCACCCAGGGGGTCCCAGGCAAGAGCCGAAGGTGAAGAGGCAGTACAATGTGGCCATAGATGAGGGGGCTGTGACCGCGGGCTCTGTTGTAGTGAAGTAAATTGGAGAGCCAGCACTGAGCGTTGTTTGCCTGTGCATGAGAAGCATGAGAAGCGAGGGGGCTGAGTGCCCGCCAAAGACGCAGCCCTCCAGTAATGTCAGCGTGGGTCGGGGGCTGAGAGTGGGGAGACGCAATACGCGTCGCCAGTCACCACGGGTGTCGGGGACGCAGGATTCGAGATCCGCTCACACTCCCATGGAAGAGACGGTGCGAGGCAGCGCTGGAGCCTCCACCAGGAAGCCTGCAGGATTCACCAATGTGCAGGGGAGAGGCCGTCCCATGAGTCGGCCTCTGGCTGATGGGCCTCCAACCCACAGCACACCGCCCAAGGAGGGGCAGCGGAGCAGTCCGCTCAAGATGCAGGAACGACCCCTAGGTCCAAGCAGGGGGCCAACGCCTCCAGCCGGGCCGTCGCAGGATCATGCAAAGTGGGGAGCGAGGCAGAATCAGGCTGCACCGCACCCCTTCCTCACGGCAGGCTTGAAGCCACGGTGTAGCCGGTGTACTGCAATGGAGCTGGAAGGCAGGGCGGAGCGGTGCCGGCTCCTGGTCCGGACCGTAGACAATGGATCTCAGCCACCGGGCAGTCCCGGAGGGTGGCGTACGGGGAGCCCACTCCTGAGGTTTAGGCGCAACAGATCCGGTAGCTGGATCTGGGATTAGAAAGGCATCTACGCAGTATTTATGAAAGGAGAGTGCCTTGCGATGCGGAGCATTCAATCAGGCGGCCATCTTGTTCAGGCAATCTTTTTGATAATGAGGGAAACACAAGATATTCATCATAGGACGACCACAGAGAGCACTTGCATGTCCAGTACTATCAATGACCCTCAATGCAGCTGAGGAACCACTGGTGGGGGCGGAGATAGGAAACAAACAGTTCATTTTTATGGTGGATTCAGGAGTACAAAAATCATGCCTACGAGAAGGCAGGTTTCCGTTATCTAATCTTAAAATGGAGACGCAGGGGTTCTCTGGGACGGTGGTTGAGGTTCCATGCACAGACGAATTGGATGTAACAGTGGGTGGAAAAACAGTGCAAGCACCCCCATTGTATTATGAAGAATCACCCATAAATTTGCTGGGGAGGGACCTCCTTAGTAAACTCAATATGACCAGTTCCTTTACAGACAGAGGGATAGTGTGTCCTATCCCTGGGATCTGTCCAATGCGAGCAATGCTAGTAATACACATATGAGTCATGGCACCAGAGGTGCGTGGAATACCGGTTGACCCAGACATGTTCATTCAAGGGCTAAAGACACTAGCATGGGTTATACCTGAACCGAAGCACCGAAAATGGAGAGTGCCAGCAGAATTTGTGTTCCGCCCTGTAGCACGCCCTGAGATAATGCCAGTGATGTCCCTAGATTTTCATGGGGTGCAAGTATCCGCACAAAGAATAGCAGTGATCGGAGTAGACATACATGGATGTGAATGGCGAACAGTGTTATGTATCAATGCCAACATACCCCTGCAAGATTTGTCTGATGAGGAGCTCTTCACTGACTCAGACAGTGACGGAGAAATAGTAATGTAAATAGTAATTCCCTGTGACATAATGATCCAGAAAAGACAAGTGCCCATACAGCTTATGGCCGTGGTGGGTGCACTGCCTACATTTTTTAATGATGACATGCAACCAGTGCCACAGGAATTATGGACAACAGGGCCACATGACGTAGGATTGCTGCGTGTATTGACACCAGTAAAAATAAAACTCAAAACGGGGGCATTGTTGCCCTTGGTAAAATAGTACCCCCTTTCACGAGAAGCAGAAGAGGGATAAAAGAAACGATATATCCCCTACTGAAGCAAGGGATCATAGTGCCTTCATATTCACTGTGTAACACTTGTATTTACCCCATTAAAAAAGCAAAGGGAGGGGCATGGTGGATGATACATGACCTGCGCCCCCTCAATGACATCATACAAAAAGAATTCCCACTTGTCCTGAGTCCAGCATCAATTTTGTGCAGCATAACCAAGGATGCATCATGTTTCACAGTGGTAGATATGAAGAACACATTCTTCTCAGTACCACTGGACCCTGGGTCACAATATTAGACAGCATTCCACCCTGGGGGGAAAAAGATATGAGCATTGCAGATTGCCCCAGGGATACTGTGAGAGCCCAATCATTTTCAACACGATCTTACATGAAGATCTTGGAAACATTGACACAATAAGCACAATCATTCATTACGTAGACGACCTCTTGATTTGTGGAAAGAATGAGGGTGAGTGTAGACAAGACTCTGTAACACTATTGACATTGTTGGCACACAAAGGCTACAAAGTGGACAGAGAAAAATCACAATACTGCTTGACAGAAGTGTTGTATTTGGGTCAACTAATGTCAAAAGATGGAAAAAGCACAATACCAGATAGGGAAGCTGCAGTGCGAGCTGTGAATGAGCCAAACACAGTGAAGGAAATGCAGATATTTCTGGGCATGTGCAACCATTGCCATACCTGGATATCAGAGTATGCAGGATACACAAAGCCACTCCTACAAGGCCTCAACGAAGCACAGAGAGAGAGCGTAGCCATACAATGGATGCAAGAAATGCACACTGCATTCAGTACACTGGAAGAATGGAAATCACCGGCACCCGTCCTAGCAAACCCAGACTATGACCGCAAATTTTATTTATTTTCGCATTGTGATGGGACCCTCATGACAGCAGTACTGACACAAAAACATCAGTGGACCACAAGCCTATGGCGTACTCCAGTGGTACACTAGATGCAATGATGCAGGGACACTTCATTTGCGAACAACCTCTCGCAGCCGCAGCGTTCGTCATTGAAAAAAGTGCAACATTTGTGATGGGATGCTCCGTGATGTTGTACGTGGAGCATTCACTGTTCGCAATACTAGAAAGGTCCAAGAATACATTGACAATACACCACAGCATACGAGATAATATTAACAAGTGCAAACATACACATAGTGAGGTGTAAAACAGTGAACCCAGCAGCATTCCTCACAGAGGCATGCACAGTGGAAGACATGCAGACACACAATTACAGAGGGGAAGATGATGGTACACCCACGGCTAGTGAGGATGCATTGACTGAAGGAGAGGTGTATTTCATAGATGGGTCAGCATCAATTAATTCTGAGACAGAAGAAAAACATGTGGGGGTGGCTGTGGTACGATTAAAAGAAGGTGAATATGAAATAATCGTCCAAAATAGATTGCCCGCCCATTTTTCAGCACAGGCAGCCGAATTGATGACACTAAATGAAGCATTACACAAAGCAAAGGGATGTTCAGTAACGATATACACTGATTATGCATACATGACCACAACAGTACATTAGCTATTGGCACGCTGGGGAAGGAGAGGATTTCGAAGAGCAGATGGATCCCTAGTGCAACACGCCAAATTATTAGCAGAACTAATAGAAGCGCTAAAAGAGCCAATGGTTGTGGCATTGGTGAAATGCCAGGCCCATACAAACAAGGACAACATTGTATTGTATTGTATTGTATTTTATTTATAACGCGCAGACCCGCAGGCCCGGAGGCATCAGGGCGCAATTAGTACAAGGTTACAGAAATGCAGGTATAACAGAGCATTATTACAAACATGGGATCCAAAAATGCAGGTCAAGCAAAGAGTCATTATATATATTTGCAAGAGGATCTTATATACATATGTACAGTAGTTTCAGTGTCGATAGATGATAGTAGTGGACGGCAGGTCAGGGTATGTCGGGGAGAGGCGCGAAGATGGCCTTAATGCTGGTTGAAAAGCCAGGATCTAGTGTTGGCTTTGAAGGTATTGAAAGAGTCTTCCGCTCTAATTGAGACAGGGAGGGAGTTCCATAACTTGGAAGCTAAGACAGGGAAACTTGAGCCCCCTGCTTTTTGCAATTTAAATCTCGGATCGCTAAACAGTGGGATTGGGCTGTTCTTAGAGGTCGGGAGGTAGAGTGGCGCGATAGTCGACTACCAAGGTAGATCGGGGCTTTGTTGGCTAGATATTTGTGCGTAAGGGCAAGTGTTTTGAGTGAAATTCTCTGTTTGACAGGTAGCCAATTTAGCTTACTTCTGGTTTCTGTGATGTGGTGGTGTCGGGGAATGTTTAGCGCAGCACGAATGGCGTTGTTTTGTGTCGTTTGAAGTCTGTTCAGGTTCTCTTGGCTGGTGCCAAGGTAAAGAGCACTGCAGTAATCAATTTTAGCCATAATAAGGGTTCTCGCTAGCGTAACGCTGTTAGACGTAGTGAGGAAAGGTCTGCAAGCTGCGATGAGTTTGCATGTGTATGCAGACGCAGATCTGACAGCATTCGTTTGTCGGGTTAATGAAAGTGTGGCGTCAAGGTAGAAACCTAACGTTTTGGTATCTTTTGAGACACGAATGATATTACCATCTATGTTGAATGATTGATAGGACGGTTCTAGTCTGCTCAGACGTTGTGCAGTGCCCAAGATTAGGAGCTCCGTCTTGTCATCATTCAAGCACAACTGATGTTGGGCCATCCAGGCCTGGATGACCAAGTAGATGTCGTTAAGGGCTTTGGTGTCACCTAGATAATCACCAGTGATGGGGATGAGTATCTGGGTGTCGTCCGCATAGTTGGTATAGGAGACACCCAGATAGTCAAGTACATCAAAGAGTGGTTTCGTGAAAATGTTATAAAGTGTAGGTGACACACAAGATCCCTGAGGAACGCCGCAGTGAATCGGGGAGGGGTCCGCGGCTGCGGCTGGGGCAAAGACTCTCATGGATCTGTTGCTCAGGAAGGATTTGATCCAAGCCGCAGCCGAGGAAGAGAAGTTGGCCGCTGAATGGAGGTGCTCGCACAGGATCTGATGGTTGACCAGATCGAATGCGGCTGAGAGGTCGAGAAGTAGTAGCAGTGCTAATTTGCCTTGATCCTTTAGAACCTCGATTTGAGTTTTAAGGTTTAATAAAGCGGTCTCTGTCCCGTGTCTGGGGCGGAAGCCAGATTGTCGTAGACCTAGCAAGTTATTAGTTTCCAGGTAGTTTTGGATCTGAAAGTATGCGGCACGGTCTAGGATCTTGAGCAGGAATGGTACGGTGGTGATAGGTCGGAAGTTAGTGGGAATGTTCGGGTCTAGGGAAGGTTTTTTAAGCAGTGGGATAACCCAAGCGTCCTTCAGATTGTCCGGGACAATGCCTGTTTGAAAGGAAGAGTTGATGAAGGCTGTGATGAATGGAGCCAACTCATGTGCGGAGTCCTTGATAGTCTGGGCTGGGCACGGGTCACCTTGGCAGTTAGTTGGCTTAATTCTAAGAATTATATTTTCTACCTCTGCCACGGTAAGTGGAGAGAATGCGAAAGGTTTGATATTAGTAGGGTCTGGTAAGGGGGCCTTAGTGAGGGAATGAGCGTGGTTGTCGCGCTTTAGGCTGTCCTGTTTATCTTTGATTTTGTCTTGTAGTGTGGAGATTTTATTTAGTAAGGCTGCTTGGATGTTGGCGCACCATTTACTATCTTTCACGCATGTGTCAGGGGGGGCGACTGGAGTTTCAAGCTCTCTTAGGATTTTAAAGAGTTCCTTGGAGTTCGAGTCGGCTTGTATAATGCGGTTGTTGAAAGATTCCTTTTTAGCCGTGATGATGGCATCTTTGTAGGAGAGTGAGGCTAGGAGGAAACTGTCTTTATGCTCGTCTGAGGGGTGGCTTTTCCATCGATTTTCGGCACAGCGTTTGGCTTTGCGGAGCGATCTTAGCTGTGGTGTGAACCATGAGTTGAGATAGGCTTGAGGTTTAGCCTTTCTAAGTTTGAGAGGTGCTATGCAATCAATGGCAGTTTGCATTGTTTGGTTGTAGGTGTGTGCTAGTGAGGATGGATCAGAGAAGGAGTTGGTGGCTGTGTTAAGGGACGGGAGTAACAACGGGAGGAGTTTCTCCTTGGTTATATCTTTTTTGCTTCGAGTTGGGAGTGCTGGGGCTAACGGTGACGGGATTCGTGGTGTGGCTTCAATGTTGAAAGTTATAATGTGATGGTCGGACCATAGACAGGGGGAATTGTTAAGGACTTTGATATTGCAATTGGAGCCAGCTACCCAGTCAAGTGTTCTACCTTTAATATGGGTAGGCTCATGGATGTATAAGGTAAGGCCGAGGTCAGATAGTGCAATCTCAAGGTCAGAGGCCACCGGATCTTTTAAGTCACCAAGACCTAAGTTAAGGTCGCCTAGGATGATTGTTTGCGAGTTGATCTTTGTATTGTTGAGGAGGAGAGTGGAGATTTCACTGACAAATGTTGGAGCGGGTCCTGGAGGTCTATAGATTAGGTGCATGGTGGCTGTTTGGTTAGGTGTGAGTGCTAGTTTGACAGACAGCAATTCGGCCGATGTGAGTTTGGAGTCAGGTAACACTCTTAGGTCAAGACTATTTTTATGGATGAAGGCCACACCACCGCCTTTGGAAGAGGTGGAGGAGCGGTCACATCGTGTGATGCCGTAGTTCGGCGGTAGGGCTAACGCTAGTAAGGGGCCAGATGCGGCATGAAGCCATGTTTCGGAGATAGCTAGGAAGTCAAGGTCGGACGTGGTGATGAGGTCAGCTATGTCTAGTGCATGTGCAGTGAGGGATCTGGCATTAATGAGGGCGCCTTTGAACATGTGCAATTTAGCCTTGGTGGAGGTGGGTTTGCATGTGGTGGTAATTGACAGAGATCCAGGAGAGAGGGGGGTTTGTTTCCTGGCGATGTGACGGGAGTGGCGTAGGCGTAGGCGGAATCTGGAGCCTAGTCTCTTATTTCTGAGAGAGAGGGGGCAGGGTTGGTTAGGTGTAGGTTTCCTGGCAAAGTGATCCAGCCATAGAGCTGGGTCATTGAGGTATAGGTTGGTATGGCCTACAGTGGGTGCTGCCGGGCTTATTCTAGGCGATGCGAGTGGACGTGGGGGTGCCATGCCGGTGGAAGGCTGGTCCATTTTAACCCAGAGTGTGGAGGTTGTTACTGTAGGTAGCTGGAGAGCTTGGGTGAGTCGAAGGGATAGTGTGAAGAGAAATGGGAGGAGTACACTGATGTGCATGATGAGGTCCTGGTTACCTAGGTGGGAGAGAAGAGCCAGGAGGTACAACAACCAAGTACATAGACAGGGGCCACCTAATATCAAAATTAACAGTGAGAGGCAAGGGCCGTAAGACTGGAGGCTAAACATGAATCTGGGCAAAACATAATCAGTTGTGGTCTATTGGCGACCATAAGGCAATTTGGTTAGAGTGGCCTTTGAACTGGCCGATGGCTAGGTACAGTAGTCAGTAGTGAAGTACTGTTAGGCTAATAGCGAGGGTCCTAGGGGTGCATGTGGGCGGTCAGGAGTGGCTATAAAGCATAACACGATATCACAGTGATCTCTAAGCGACCATAGGACACAACACAATATTACAGTGATCTCTAAGCGACCATAGGACACAACACAATATCACAGTGATCTCTAAGCGACCATGGGACACAACACAATATCACAGTGATCTCTAAGCGACCATACAGTTGGCATGAGACCAGGAGGGTCTTGAGTGGGTCAAAAGGTGTATTAATAGAGGACCATGTTTATGCAGTGGGTGGTGAAGAACACATTGTTCAGAGCTACGGAGTCTGTAGCAGTACTATGAAGGTCTGCGCAATGAGGACGCTGAATTTCAAATAAGCACGGGGAGCTGGATAGGCTATTTCAATTGGGCATACTGGGCAGAGAAAAGTATATGCACAGTGGCTAGGATTCAGGTAGCAAGGGCCCAGTGGGTAGCGTAGACATAAGTTACACAAAATCAGAGATGGCATGGGTCAGTATAGTCTCCATAGGCTGCAATGACTAAGGTGCAGGGCGCAAGGAGCGCAGGGCTATAATGAATGCATTACAAATGGCAAAGGCACAGTGCAGGCAGCAAATGGCAAATAGCAGTGACCATATCGCTGGCAATGATTGATGGGATATTATAGCAACCTATTGGGCAGCAAGATAGTGGACAGAATTATAAGAGTACAGCTCGCAGTAACTCAAGGAGTGACTTTATGTCTTTGGGAGGAGCTTAGATTCTGGATCACAATGTCAGAGGTTTTTGTTTCCTTATTGGTGGTGCAAGGTAGGGTTCCAAGGCTTACCGTGATAGGGCCCACCTTGGAGGAGGACGAACATCATCTCATTAGGTAACGTGGCAGCGGATGCTGCCGCCAAAGAAGCTTCCTATCTAATTGTTAGGGAGAATTCTCCAGAATGGCTAATTTCCCTTACCTTTTGAGTCCCTCAGCAGCTTTGCTAGATTTCTAGGGTTTCATTTTTTCAACTGGTAAGAGGGTGAGTCTTTTTTTCCCCACTCTTACATGTGTTTTGCTGTGTGTTGTACATGTTTTGCTCATGGGCTATGGAGTCTCACCCACCCGATAGGCATTATCATTTTACTGTGAGTCACCCAGAACATTTAGTGCAGTGACACAGGGTTGTCTTTTCAGACTTCCCACTTTAAACACCATTTTCTGGGACTGACTACTGTCTCCCAGAACATGTAAAGTTGCCATTGACTTTACTAGTCTTTTTAAAATTAGAGACCTAGTGCACCCTATCTTCCCATAGAGTACTGGAGGGGTTAATAGTTATCCCCTTTTGTCTGATTCTCATGGAACATTAGTATGTTCCCCTTTCTCTAAGATTTGGCTGGTAGCGGTGGTATGTACCATTTTTATTCTACCGCAGACTATGAAAATAGCCCTTGGTCCCGTTAGAGGCTATGGTGGTAGCTTCAAACTCAAACCCAGTAATCCACTTTTAATTTTACTTGATTCTGGTCGAGTTGTTTTGACATGTTTTTGTGTAAAGGTCTTTCTAGTGTTTTACTCTGTGTGCCAAACCAGGTTTGGTTCCTTTGTTCACCGTCCTTTGGCGGTCTTCTACACAGAAGCCCTCCTTAGGTGCCTGAGTGTCAGGGTGGGCAGGATGTGAGGGAGGGGTTTGAGGCCCCCTGCACAGGGTCTCCTTGTAGACCCAAGTCACACTCTTGTTTGATTGGCTACTTGGCTGCCCTGCCAGGACAGCCACCCTGCTATGTGATTGACAGGCAGGCTGTGTGAATGAGGGATTTGGTGCATAAAAAGCCAGTCTCTGGGACTGGAAGGCACTAGAATGAGATAACCAACGAGAAGCTGAAGGAAGACAACTGCTGCAGGTCTGAATTGCCTGAAACTTCGATGACAGAGGAGATCTGCAAGGAACCTTCTCCCCTTTCGCTTGGTGGGAATAACCAGCGCGCCAAACACCAGACACCGGTCCTCATCCTGGTCGAATTTACTGTGCATCGTGACAGTAGATCGGATAGCCAGTGGAAAGAGGACCAGTTTTGGGTTTTAAGGAGCGTACCTTTCATTCGTCATTTTGCTCTGCTGCTGGCTTCTTCCCTGGGCAGTGCAGGATACTCCAGCCGTCCTCTTTCTTGTCACATCTACTGAAGCTTCAGGAACCGTGAGCCTGCAGGAACTGCCAGGAACAACTGCCTCTAGAGCATTCTTCTTCTTCAAAGGTACTGTGAAAATTCGGTTGTCCGTTTCGTCCGACCGCTGTGAAAGCGCTGGAAATCTTTCGCCTCTCTGAAGTCTTGTCCTTCTCTTCTCCTTGGAATAACTTTAACTCAGACAAACTTCATTTTGAACTCTTGGCAAAGACTTAACCGCAAACTACTTTGAACTGTGTGATCCTTTGCTAAGAGTCTGAACCATTAACATTGGCCCAGACCTATTGACTTGAATCCTAGTTGTAGTAGCCCTTTCTAGATTGCCCTGCCTATACCTTGTTTGTGCTATTGATTTTGAATAACCTTATCATTTCCTCTCTTTTAAATTGCTGGAGTGCCATTTTGCTCACACTTCATTTTGAGCCTACCTTATCCAGAATTGATTGGGGGTTGTTCTAGTATATTAAGGCTGTGATTTTCTGCTGCTTTATGATAGTGCACTGTTTTATAACTGATGGTGTAAATACATGTATATTCTTTTACTCAGAAACCTTGAATCAGTGTTTGTTTGAATCATAGTAATTTCTGTCCTTTGTGTAAACTCTTGTATTGCTCACTTAACTCTTGAGATAAGTCTGGCTGCTCAGCCATCGCTACCACTTTACTTTGTAGTACAGGCTTGTACCGAAGGTGAAACTGTACTTACACTTGTAGTCTTAATTGTGTGTAGTGTTCCCAAAAGGTACTGCATATGATTCTCCCTAACACTAATTATGGAAAGGTGAGTATATCTTACAAAAACATGTAGAGGAAGAGCAGAGGGTGGATACAACTCCATTCCAGTATCTCAAATATTAGAGTTACAGCTAGAAGCGCCAACCGAGTAAAAAGAGTTATGGGAAAAAAAGAGGGTGTAGCCAGTCATCACTGATCTCCTTTTGCAACAAAACAACATAGGTAAGGTAGTAATGACCCAGAAACTAATAGAATTAGCTTTCCAACAGCTTCATTTCTCAGTCCACAATGCCAAACAACACATAGCAGCAGAAATTCAGGAAAACTGGTTTGTATCAGGGTTGCAAGAGCACATATCCAAGTTGGCAATAGAGTGTACTACATGCCAAGTATACAATTCAGGGATGACACTAAGAACACTACAAGAAACAGTACCTAAATCAATTGGACCATCCAGAGAGCTACACATAGATTACGCTGATATGGGCGAAAGATTCAATGGATCCCAATACATGATAGTGGTAGTGTGTCCCTTTTCAAGGTGGGTAGAAACAGGTCCCTGCGCCCACCCAGATGCAAAGTGTGCAGCCAAATGGCTAGTGCAGGAAGTCTTCCCTCGCTGCAGAATATGTGATATAATACGCTCCGACAATGGAACGCATTTCGTTAATGATCTGTTCAAAGAAGTGACAGCAATGTTAGGTATTACTCACAAGTTATGCACGATTTATTACCCGCAATCAAATGGCGGTGTTGAGAAAATAAACGGACTGCTTAAGAGCAGACTATCAAAACTATGTTACACCCTGAAAAAGAATTGGGTATATTATTTGCACCTGGCCCTGTTCGAGTTAAGGAACCAACCCAGCAAGGACCACCAGGTGTCCCCCCATGAGCTAGTGCCAGGCAGACGCATGCACACAGCACACGCGCCACTACGAAGGGTATCAGATGCACACAGAAGCACAATGGTACTAGGGGAAGAGTTTCATGAGTATTTGAAAAAGCTTACAAAAGCAGCGCGTATGATTGCAAGACATACAAGAAGCAGCAAATGATACAGTAACGTCAGACAATGATAGCCCTACTGGTCAGATTATTCCAGGGGAGATGCTATATGTGAGGAGTTTCGTACATCGGTGGAATACACCAAGATTTCACGGCCCATATGAAGTGGTGTACTGCACACCCACAGCTGTGAAAGTAAAAGGGCTGAGATATTAGAAACACTTGTCTGAGGTACGAAAAGCATATGACAGTGTAGCACAAGATTCAGAGACAGACAGGTCAGAAGAGGTGACACAAACATAAATTAAAAATAAGACAACGGATGAAATATGTGAAAGACAAAAATGAAAATAAAAAAATAAATATATGTTGCAAGTATCAACACTAAGAGAATTGAAATAAAAAGAACTGATTAAAATGCCCTCTCTATCTCTCTTTCTCTCTCTCTCTCTCTCTCTCTCTCCCTCTCTCTCTTTCCCTCTCTCTCTCTCCCCCTCTCTCTCTCTTTCTCCTTTATTTATTTTATCAATGATCCAGAATATATAATGAAGTTGATGAAAGAAATTGAAATTAATATTAACCTTACTTAAAATGAACAGAAATCTACATACAACAAAATGATATATGAATAACAAAGAATGCATATATGTGTTTGCTTAATGCGCCTTTATGTCTCATTATGTAGGAGCAACCATGGCAAAGGAGGGGGCCCCCGATGTCTATGACGGTAGAGTAGATAGAAATGGATATAGTGGTTTTAACTTGAGAAAGTACAGATACGAGTGTGGACGTTTCTTTTGTGCAGTGATATTCTTTTTAATGTTGTTTGGTTTGGTAGTATACTGGGCCATAGCATTTATATCTATTGATATAAATGAGGGGGGAAATGGGACCAACTTGCTAAAAAATGGGTCTCACCTCATATGGGACGGGTTCAAACTCATCTGGGAACACGGGACTCAAAGAAATGACACAAAACACGCAAAGAGCACAGCCAGCACAACTGTGTCAGTTCGCCCACTGCCCCATATAATGACTCTGAGTTTAACATGTATGATATAAATGACCCAGACCCCTCTGAATTACCATGGCTATATGATGATACTGATCCAACTGTAGCACTTGTACTCAACTGAACAATATGCAGTATTCCCTAAGAGTGTGGAGCAAGATAATGAAAAAACTGTTGAGAGATTAATTTCCCTGTATAATGAGTGGGAAAAGGGGGGAACAGGTGGAACACCCTTAACACAGCACAGAGAAGATAAAGACATAGAACACCTCAAAGGTAATAGGAGATGGAAAAGGGGCGCCGGACGGAGAAAGTATGATGAATACCACGGGCTGGGATTCGATACAATAGAAGATCCACATCACCCACACCAGACCAATGAATGGTACGCAGACATGAGCTTGACTGCAAAGCATACAACTAGTGAGAGCTGTTATGTGTGCTCTCTAATACCCCATGCCTCGGGTACTCCTAAATTGCAGTTACCACAAGAGTTACCTGTTGCAGATGCACAGTGTCTCCTTCATCTTGCACTATGCAGAATAAAAAATACTTTTCAAGCACACACTGGGCCTCATTACAACAGTGGCGGTAAGGCAACAATGGCACCGGTAGTGCTACTGGTGCCGTTGTTGCCATGCCACCACATTACGAGTTCTGCTCACGGGGGCCGCTCTGCACGCCTGGTCAAGCCAGGCGTGCAGAGCGGCACCCGCAAGCAGAGCAGGATGGTAGCAATGGTACCGTTATGAACGGTACCACTGCTACCAGCCTCCTCATTCCCATTGAGCCCTACGGGGGCTAAAATGGGAATGGGGACGTACCCGCTCTGAGTCCTGCGCAAATGGAATTACCGGGCCCACAAAGGTCGGAATGGCCCGGTAATTCCCCTTTCGCGGGACCCAGAGCCGGACCTGGGATTGGGGGTAGCCTTATTAAGGGCAGGGCTACCTCCAAACTTGTAATGAGGCCCACTGTCTCTTTTGAAATGCTGCAAAATAAAAAGACGTGCTACTCGAAACCTAAAGGAGTAATATGCCTAAAAGAACCTTTTCTAGTTATAAAAGGAACATTATATCCGCACAATAAGTGGCAAGATGAGCAGATAACATGCAAAGCAGAGGCACTCCGAGGGTTGGCAGGCGAAAAATTGCAATGGATCCAAAGAACGTGTGCCCCGATATGGACCCAACACATCTCAAAACTCACGTGGGTCACGGCCCTTGAAAAGCCATTCAAGCTGCAGAAAGAAATATCCTACAAACTGTGCTTCCATGGAGAGGGAAAAATAAATATGGGCACAAACAAGAACTGTAACAAAATGCTCATCATTCCAGACATAAAAAAGGGACAGCTACATTAATGGACACTTACTGGGTTTGTGGCAAACGGGCGTACCTGCACCTCCCACAGTCATGGAGGGGCATGTGCTCTCTGGCAATGCTGCATTCCGCCCTGATGGTGATACCTGAAAGCCATAACCAAGGAGAGAAAAGGTTTTCGCAGTCAATGATCAAGAACCCCTAAAACCAACTGAAGATGCCGCCATATATGCCCTATCCGAGGAAAACATGCAAAGCACAGTCTCAAGAAAAAGAAGGTTGTCAAACTATATCTCCAGGGCATCATCAGAACGCTTGGCTCAAATCCCAGACAGTTTCCGGCTGTTCAACTCTGCCGAGACGTTCTTTGCCTCCCTCGTCCCAAGCAAGCAGGCGCGGGCCAATGCAAAATGGCTCCAAATAACCTGCTGGGAGCTGATCCAACTGTCCAACGACACAGAAGAAGGATTTAACGTGATCAAGGTGGAGCTAAGGGCCCTGCGGCTGATGACAATGCAGAACAGGTACGTCATAGACCTGTTGACAGCCATGGATGGAGGTGTTTGCATTATTTTTAAATGTACGGGGGACACCCCCCAGGACCCCCGCTCCCACAAATTATCCCCTTAAAAAAAACGCCTATGGCAAGACAAACAATATTTTTGGTGGGGATAATATGTAGGGATACCATCTGTATCAATAGGAAAAGCCTAAAACTATGGTCTGCTGAGCTCTTTCGTTCTTTGAACTCGGCCTGAAGGTCACTAACTATATTATTATTATTATTATCAACACAGGTTGTCGGTGTACCAAAATGGCCTTCCCAAATGTCTTCCCAACACAGTACAGCAATTAAGTTGGCTGGTAAATAGTGGGAGAGACCCTGCCTCCTTTTTTATATATGGGTCATTTTTTCATATATTGGTACGGTAACCACATCTTGCCAGGAGGCAGGTACTATACCATACCAGAGTTAATCATTGCATTATACAATTAACACAAAATTGGACCTCAGATCCTAACCTCACCCTTATACAAGTCAATTAGTATTTTATCCGGCCGGAGACCTTTCCACTTTCTTGGGACATTATGGTTAAGACACCCCCACCCAGTCCCTTGTCATCATTCTGAATACTTGTGGTTTAAAGCTTGAGTATAGAAATGGGTACATTGAGCACTTAGAAGAGAAAACAATTACATGAAAATGGCAAAACACACAATTTCATTAACACATTACTGCTCACCTTATTCAATGCAAGGTGTATGACACAACAATGCAGATAAGATATTTTGATATTTACATATAATTTTTAAATTGTCCTTGATTTACATGAATATATTGCACAGTCAATCAGATCTAAAAAACAACACTAGATGAAAACAATTTTGCACAGCTATAGTTTGACTTTTGGGCATCCCAAACTCGTGAATATCACGGGAGTGTTGAAGGTGAGGCCTGAGAGTCTGACTCATACTGCAACAACCAGTATGCCATTGAGGAAAACAACAAAAAGTATATGTATCACTCAATAAAAATAACATTCAGAACTTCTGACATCACAAAAACATGTGGACAAATAAAGTGCGTAAAAGAAAGTGGGGAAACATATGGGAACATGAATTGATAAAAAAGTTATGCTTTACCAATTCTGAATTCCTTTTAGAGGAACTATTAGCCTAGTCCTAAAATGGGTCTGTCGGCAGGCCAGTTAGCATTAGAACTGACAAGCAAGTTATATTGAGATGCATTCAGATGCTGTTGATCCTCCCTCAATATTCCCTGAAAGTCTAGCTCCTGCCCCAGGCTGGTGGAGCTGGATCACATGTGGTTACCAGTAAGGACTTGAACTGTCTGGTCTCTGCAGAGATGTAGTTTGCATGTATGACTTTTACTTTTAGATCTTGTGACCCTTGGCGCAAAACAGAGATGATTGTGGACTGGTGGTGGCATCAGGGGTCAAGTCCTAAAAATTTAAGTGGGGGGGACTCATCAACAAATGCAAGGGAATGTGCCGTCGGCAGAAATTAGCATATCAATGTGAAATATGCACTTTTCATTAAATTGGCTTTGCATAACCACCCAAATTGCACAGGGCGAATGGCATTTGCCTTTCAGAAAATCAATGCACACAAAACCCAGAGAGGTTTTTTACTTCTAATAGTGTTTTTGAAAGCGTTAAAAGATTTTCATGTTTTAACTGCCAAAAACCAACAGAAATGTTTTCCCTGGGACTTGAAGTACCGAAATGAGACATTTCACCTTTAGTTGTTTGTTATTTTTTATCAGCTTACATAGTGCCGTGGTGAAGTGTCCGGCCTACAGACCTGATGACTGTGGTTCATTCCCGTCCTCGGCTTTAATGCATAGGTTCAAAGAGGACGTTGAATGTTTCTCATTTTAGCTGGGGGGGACTGAGTCCACCCTCTGAAAAAAGTGGGTGGACTCCGTCCCACCGCGTGTACCCTCGACTTGAGCCGTGGGTGGCATATATATGCTTTATGACCCTACGAGCATAGATTTCCTCTAAATTCATCTATTGCATGCCCCAGTCTGCAACAACTATGCCATGGAATGGGGGGTCTAGACCTGAATATTGTATTGAGGTTGCTTTCAGAAGAAAGAGCATGGATGTCCTTTTCACTAACATTTATTTCGCCCTGGGATTCTAGCTATGCACCATCAGGCTTAGTACTGTATCTTTCATTCACAATGCCCATTTACCTCTAGATTCAAGAAAAATGATGGGCTCTAGACACAATAAAGACTACTAGACACTTTCACAGGTCGGCACATTATATATTCAATCTCATCAGCAAGAAACAGACAACTCAACTATGTCACTTGTTAAGCATGAATACAATTCAATCAAACATTTATCAATAGGCACATGTGCAAGAACACATTTTACTATGGTATGGCATTGTGACTTTCATTCTTTACCTGGGAGATCCTCCTTTATAAAAATGTGTTATGAAAGCAATATAACAGCATTATACCGTCAGTTCTTTGTTATTCTTCTTCTCTTACCCATTGTCATCTTTTTACTCCCGTATTATGGGATCCGTTGAAATGAGATTTAAGCATAATGTATAAAACAAAGTGTCTTTGTAACTATATGAAATAAATAACATGTACATGGGGCACTCAATAGAATTCATGTAATTATTGATATATACTTTTTCCTTTCTTTGCATTGTGAAGACAAGCGGTTGCTTTATTTACACAAAACGGTGATGATTATAATCAACATATCAAGAGTGGAGGACTACACGCATCAATGGGATCACAGCTATACACCGATCAAGCAATGTCACGCAAATGTGCATCTTTACACTGTTGGACAATGACGTTCACATAATAAATACATCTTTCAAAATGGCGGCAATGATCCAAAAATATGGAAAGCACTAAATAGGTAAGAACTCCAGATGGGATTATGGCACTTTCTTTAACATTCCCCTACGACAATAGTAAAGTAAATGTCAAACTTATGTTTGCATTTACAGATAGAGAGGAGTAAAGAGACTCCTATTAAATATAATCCCTGGAAGACCAAAACAATTTTGTTTTCTGAATTTGTACAGTTGACATTCCAAGAAGACTCTAAGTTACTTCACTTTGAATTTAGGTGGCTTGGCTGCTAAACAGTCACCCCACTTGAAGACATAACTCTTACAATTACATAGCTAATGTTAGCTCAATATATGTGTTCCTTAGGCGATTACACTCTTAATATACCAATGAACAGAAGACTATTTGTATACGTACCAGTGAAGGTCACAAGGTAAATATTTGCAGGGCCTCAGCAGAGGTTCCCAGAGTTGGGGTGGCTGAGCCCCATTATTTATTCACACATTAGTCTTTTCTTTTTTATTTCAGAAGACTTTTCACGGCCACAATGGAGAGGCTCATGCTGGTTTAAGAATCATTATTAGATAGGTAAGAGCATGAGTGATAGCTGTAATTATTCAAAGGAGGATAAAGTGGCAGATGGCTATACACAGACTTCACAAACTATTTAGAATCACCTGGAACATACTATATAAAAAGACCACTTGGGATGGCCCTGTCCGACATTTATGTAGAGACGCAATTATACTTATGGGCATGGCGGCTGCTGATGATCACTGGCTGTGTGAGTGGTGTTTTGGGAGTTCTTTTAGAACAGGGTATACTGATGGGCACTAGTCATATACTTTCAGGCATATGGCCTGTGAAAGGAACTAGTGAGAGTGTAGATGTGAGTGTTTTTTTCTTATTTCTCTGTCTCCCCTGTTGTTATTTCCTCTCTCTTTCGTTGATGTACATGCACATAGGTGGATTTAGTGTGACCAATTCATGTGTAATCAAATGCATATTCTAATTGGGGCATGCATGTCGTTTTAGGTTCTGTACAAATATTTGTGAAGACGAATATCTTCTTTGCCTAGACAAAGCCTAAAAGGGGTGAAACATTAGCATGTGCACTAGTAGGTGAATATTGGCAATAGGGTACATGGTAGATGAATAGAAACTATACCTCAGATAGTGGATTTCCAAATTCCTTTTAAAAGTTAGCACATGCAGACCATTTGATTTCCGTGTTCTATGTGACCATAGGCAGATTGCTGTGTTTCAGCCTCCACGGAACGGGTAATGCCAGTTTATAAAATTGACATGCTCCATATTGAAAACATTCCAAAATGTACTGTAGGTGGGTGCTGTGTTTCCAATTCCACTGTGTTCACATAATTATCCAGCCTAACATCTGGCGAGGAATGTGTGTTTCAATACTAAACAACATTGCACAGTCTGAAGAATTACTACTGGATTCCATTTTTTACAGGTACTGCAGCCAATAGGTAATTAGTAACAAAATACAATTTCTTATTTGCAATACAGAAACAGTCCATTGCACATATTTTCTAATGTCCACACTCCTATTTCTATGTCTCATCTAAAGTACCCTAAATGTGGGCCCTGAAGAAGTGCCATAGGCATGAAAGACGTGTGCAAAATTGAAGTGATTCTAATCTAAGTGTGAAATCAAACACCAACATGATATTTGAAATCAGATTCAAATCTTGTCTCTTTTAAAATTACAAATTATTACACAGGAACAAGAAAACAATACACAGGCTTTCCACTCTTTGGAATCCAATAATTGACCGGTTCATTCTCGGCATGCTCTGGGCCCATCTTTGTCTTGCTTGTTTCCTGCTTAAGTGATACTGTGGCATTTGCACACCACCCATCCTCTCAGCCATGCTTTAAAATTATATAACTGATATGAAACCAGATATTGCAGAATAGTACGTACATAAATAATTCATTGTTAAAACTGCATAACACCGTTTCGTAAAACATGAATAGATATTGATTTCCATGAAAGGATTTACAAGTGTGAGGTTCAAATATTGAGTGTTTTGCAGATGTTTCCCTATCAAGCTGGCATATTAGCCTAATGAGAACGAAAAGATCTGGCTTCCGACGCAAAGCTCTCAATACGGTTCTTGCTTCTGCAGCACATGAGCATCATTTCCTATACGGGGCCTGTTATCACAGCATGCATCACTGAAGATAAATTGAAGGCAGTCTTTATCTTTGGCCATAAGCAATCTGTTCGTCATATGCTCGCTCAAGTGGCCAAGTAGTCTCAGTATTTCCTGTAAAAATTCCAGATTAGACAGTGGATGCTTGGTTTGCGGTGCTCTCACATGATGGGAATCCGCCTTGACATACATTTTTCCAATAGCCAAATAAGTCAAATATTTGACTAGAAATAAAACTTAGTACAGCACACATGCTCTGCAATTCTATACGAGGTAGAGTAGGAAAACAGCTAGAGTAAAACAAGAGAAAGTCAAGAGGCAGAATGCAGGAACACATTCTTTCTGGCAACAAATCACATTAATCAGACATAGACAATTTCACTCTTTTCCTGAATAACAACATAAGAACGAGCAACTACCACACGCAAATACTCTATCCAGGCTGAGAAATTGCTTCATTTCATCCGGCTCTCATGCACTAGTACTAATTTGTTCTGAGTGTGGCGTGTTAGAGGACAGCTCAAAACATCGCCATTAGCATTTCTTCTTTTCCCATTTTTTTTTTCAGGGGCATATATACCCCAAAAGTGGACAGAAACAAGTTAGCCTTGAATAATTTCTTAAAGACATAGGGCCTCATTACGACTGAGGCGGAACTGGTTAAATGGCTCCGCTAAAGGAGGCGGACCCGCTAAACCCGTTCTGCCTCATTACAAGCTCCCCTCGCGGGACCCACTAAGTAACGCCTGGTCAAACCAGGCGTCCTTAACAGGTCCCGTGAGGGGAAGAGGGAGCAAACAACGGGCCGCTCGTAATCGGCCCATTGTTTGCACCCTCTCCCATTCCCATTGAGCCCCATGGGGGCTCAGATGATAATGGGGAAGGTCCGGGCCCGGGTTCCTGGAGGGAGGAATTACCGGGCCCTCCGAACTCGGAATGGCCCGGTAATTCCCCATTCTGCAAACTCGGACCCAGCCAATAGCTGCATGTCTACCGCCAAAGTCGTAATGAGGCCCATACACTCTGTGAATCCCACAAAGGAGGTGTCTTGAAAAACATCCACATTTGTTGGTTTAGCTTTATGGCAACAGCGCTTAACATGTGATTTATCTCCCTAATTTGACAAATCTGATAAACAAATTAACAAACCTGAGTCACCGTTTCAATTAGGATTTTTTTGTAATGTCACTTATTGGTTTTACAATGTTCAAGTGCATAATCTTAGTAGAACACATCTGTTGGTATAGGCCATAACGGTAGGTTTTCCACTTGCATATGTACTCCGCTGGGTCGCTCTGTGGTTATCCACAGGTATAGTATTTCAGGATAAGAAGTAATACCAACTATTGGGGGATTTTTAAACATTATAGTTGTGGTGATCTTTCACTCTTCCTGGTAGATCCAAATGGTGCTTCTAGGCATTATTGTGTGGTAACTGCCCGCTTTTCCGGGCCACTTCTGCTTTTACTTTGAGCTGTCTCTGGCTCTTACAACATTAGAGCACCTAACAATCTTCACTGTTGCTGGTGCACTTGTTACTCTTAGTGGGTCATTGACATTTTCATCACTCTGAAAGCGGAGTGGAACAGTCATCTTTACTCTTCAGCTTTACTCTCTGCTTTGAGAGATATGAAATGTTGCCTGTAAATTAGTCTTTGCAGGTGCCGTTTAATAGATGATTCCAATAAAATCCACCTGGACATTAGTGTGTGCTAAACCAAGGCATTTTCCATTGGAATCTTTCGTTTTATGTCTGCAGGAAATTCTCATGCAGAGCTAAAACTGCGTGCACTTCCGAGGGGGGAGTAAAGCAAAGCGGAGATGCTATTTCTGTGTTGTTGCCCTCCTATGCCTCAGAACGGTAGGAACATGCGCTGAAGCAGATCCTGTAAGCGTAAAAGCAATTGGCTTTTTCTGAAATGGCCCCTTGGTGTTTTGCTCTCTGCCCATGTCAATATTTACCTTGCAAATAATGAGAGTGCTCCTTGAAGTTGCAGAATTTGCGTGACTTGAATCCGGCAGTATTGCAATCATACGTTTTTATGCCCTGTTCTTGTATCACTGTTGAGATCAAATGGAGAGATATTTAAAGGGAAGCATACTCCCAAAAATGCTTACTCTATACAGTTGCCCACATCATAGTAACGTTTAAGAAAAGAACGCCATGCAGTCATTTTATTTTAAATAATGTTGTGAGGAAATAAAAAGGACCAAACACATTTCCAACTCAGTATAGATTTGGGAGATTCGAAATACTAAGAGCTAAAATATCGATTGATATTGTTCATACATGACAGTTTTTGTTAGGTTTTGTTCAGGAACATTTACACCTGCTGTACGGGACTTTGTAGCGTGCACTGGGCGTATCTGCCCTGATGTTTTTTCAGTGGTAGGCTTCTATACATTTTTTCTCAGGAGCCTTTCAGCTGTGCTTTCCTTAACAGAATATGTCTGCGGATCGTTTAAATATGTCATGCATTGTTTCTATGACAACCCTTCCGGTTGCAATTACATGCTCTACATGCAATCTGTATCCTACCAAAAGAGCCAGAGACACATATTTTCGTCCGTCTCTGCGGGGCTTCACATCCCACCGTGTAAGTGGTACATTTACTAACACCTGCATAGGGAGCATCGGCTACAGCCAGCGATAGCTCCTTCACTGGCCTTGATCCAGAGCAATTCATTTTTAGCAAGTGTGGAAACTGCAGAAAGTTAATGCCTGTGGGGTGCACATTTCCCACATTATTGTGAGTATATTTGCGAAAGGTGTACAGCAGCATTGCACAACCGTTATGTTTTTCTGTGTGCAGAGTTCTTGGACACATCTCATTCGAGATGCCAAGGCGGCCATTTTTGCTTTGAATAATTGATGCCGTGGTATTGATTTGAAACGTGTATCAAGGTCTGTCCTGTGTCCCCTTGCTTCAGATTCATATTCATTATTTGCTCGTTATCTTGCTTGTGCTAGCACATGCCAAACATGCTCTACTGAGTTTAAGTTGAGTTTGCAATGACACATATTAATGTCAATTTACGTTTCTGAGTCATCACCAAAGGAAAGCAGCACCCTAAATCAATGCAGATTGCAAACAGTATATGCCATCAAACTCTCGTGGACATTACAATGGAATTTAGCATTGGAGGCAAAGCAAATGAAGGGGATACCAGAGCGTATATGGGCAGTATTGTGAAGGAGTATGAAGTGTCGCCTATTCTTCGATATCATTGCTGTATGTTATGAATAGGAATGAAAGGGAAGATTCAAGAAAAACTCACATTTCATATCATATCATAACTCACATTTGTAGACTATCCAGGGGTTTTCCCAGCTTGAACTCATGGGTTTTCGCTGGGGTTCAAGATATGAGGTACTACTGGGTTCAACTTTGCATCTACATGAATACAGGCTTGGAGAAATTCAACAGTCAAGTATTGCCACTTGAAGAGTCAGTGGGGGCTTGGGCCTATTAGGAAAACGAATGTAAATAGGATAGTCTAGGTTAGTGAATAACTACATTGATAATAGCCTCCACATAGAGTTACGGAATTAGGTCAGAAACATAGTCGGGGATAATCACAGATAATAAGGCCAAAGCACAGAGAACTCCTCGTGCATTTACATGACGGAAGAGAAGGCTGATACATCCACACGCAATTTGCAGTAGGAGGAGTAGGCCAAAACACTGAACAACTTATTCGCTTTTACTAGGCATAGGAGAAAGCCAAAGCACTGAGAACCTTGCATGCATTTACTCAGCATAGCTGAAGGTATAGAACTCAGAACCCCACATGAATTTATTAGACATAGGGGAAGGCCAAATCACTGATAACCCCACATGCATTTACTAGTTGAAGGAAAAGGCAACATCACTGACAACACCATGTTCATGTATAAGGCATTGGAGCGGGGCAAATAAATTGTGACCCGTGTGGATCTGTTCGAGAAGACTAAAGGGCAGATTAACCCTAATACATTCACTAGGCATAGGGCACGACTAAGGTACTGCAAATACTACATGCATTTTGGGGGCATGGGAGAGGTCCAAAGTGCTGAGATCCCCACATGAATTCAAAAGACAGAGGATAGGACTAGCAAACAGAGATCACCAATTTCATTTACTAGGCAAAGCAGTGAGACCCACAAGTGCATTCACAAGGTGTAAAAGAAGACCAAATCATTGACTACCTTATGTGCAAGAGCTCAACTTGCATTTACTAGGTGTACGAGAAGGCCAAAGCACTGGTGTGAGGAATTAACTTCTGCGCTGCAGGAGTATAAGGATGAGTAGATGCTAAAGCGCCCACTCAGCCCTCACATTTCTACAAACTAAGTTGATTTTACGGACACACTGCGCGCACACATAAGATAAATTACAGTTGGTATGTGTTTATTTCCCAAAAAGGTAGCCTGACACGTTTTCCCGAGCACTTGCTCTTCTACTGAGGCTACAGGTTAATGTGCATGCAGAATAGGCCAGTACATAGAATTACAGGGTAATGTATTATACATGAAAAACGACCCAAACAACAAAGCAAAAAAGAGAGTGGTAAGTCACCATACAATTGCACATCAGGCATATGAGATCAAAAGCAATCATATTAAACACAAAGAAGCAATCAGAGACATAAAAAGGTAATTTGATTGCCATATAAATTGTGCCAGTGCATATGGAGCCAAAAAGAACAAAAAACAATTAAAGAGATGGCAAATAAATTAGCACAACGAAGAAGGAATGGGGGTAGAGAAAAAACAAAAATAACAAAAAATATACGTTAGCATATTTCATCTGGGTTGGCCATCCAGTTAGTTAATATATTTCCGAAAGGCTGAAACAATTTACCTGAGTCGTGGGAAGTCTTTATTAATAACACTAAACAAGACAAGAAAATGGAAGGGAAAAAGAGCGTGTGAAAAATAATAGCTCAGTTGAGGACATGGTAATTGGAGAAAACAAGAAAAGTTTAACTTACCAATATGTGCGGTAAGCAACAAAAGATAGAAGGATCGTGGGCTCCACTGTAAAAATAGCATAACATACACCATGTTAATGGTGAATTGTATAATTACACAGATTTGATAGAAGTGAAAAGGCACAAGCCTGCTTACCTTAAGATGCAGTTGCAAGGTCAATTGAAAGCGTGATCACGTGAAACTGCAAATGCGGCGATGAGTGGAGGTACACACGGAACAGCGAGCCAGGTCACAGACAGGAAGGGAGAGAAGCAGACAGAACAACATAATTAGTGATTGAGCGACGGTGCGCGTTGTAAGAGGATTCAATTCAACACTACAGCTAAGTCAACGCCTAGTCTATAATACTGAATGAAAACCCTTATTGATATAACTTTATGTCCAGTTCATGCGTTCTGGATGACTACCCCTATATAACACCCCTCTCTCAGAATCCCCCTGACCCCACTGAGCCAAGAAGTAGTTCTGTTTTGCAAGTTAAAAGGTTTATTTGAGAAGTAAAGCAATATATATCTATCACACTTTATAATAAATTAATAATTGAATATCACACTTAATCTGAGATGATAAAGATTAACAACGGAGAATCTGGCACTAGCACACTTCTTGATAATCACTAAGGAGTTGACATGAAATGGATAAGATAGCAACAATACCTTTATGGTTTCAAATGGATGCAATGTGGAATGAAATGCAGTAAAGAAAATAACTTGATAGGATTTCAGCAAAAGACAATGTAATCACTTTCTTGGACAATTCAACCCCCCTTTTATGCAATGCAAGGAAATGGAAGGAAGCAGACAGTTCTCAGAAATGCAATTCAAACGTAATTCAGTTCACCCAGCAACTTAGACTACAGAAGTTAAAAACACAGGCAATGGAGTGAAAATATGTTAAAATGCTTTTAATTCCCTCTAGGAGGTTCAGGGTGAGTGGTATATGCTTTGAATAAGTTCAGGATCACCTTAGCAATGCTCTATTATGGTTGTCAGGTTGCAAACGAATTGTTGCAACGGAAGGCAAGCAGCAGCAGATTTTTACACGTGGAGAAATTGGCAAATCGCGGTAAAATTTGCGAATGCACCGGTCGCGATTACAGCGTAACTACAAAGGCTAGCAATATCGTTTTGGGGTCCTAGGAAAGCCTAGGATCTCAGCTTCCAGATGAAAGTTACTGCAAGTCTCTAGCACAAACGGTTACGGAGATATGAGCGATTAAATAAAGGTCGTTTTTCGGATTTGGAAGGTTAAAATTCAAAAAGACAAGTGCAGCTTGCAACTAGAAAATGACAGGTGACAGCTTTACAAATGACAGGTGACAGTTAGGAGGCAGTTCTACTTAGATTAAAATAGCTTGGATTATATTATTTTAACTAAGAGATTGGTTCTGCACAGTTTTCTAGGTACTCACACTATATTCTTGAGTTAAATGGGCCTCGCCACGGATCTGGTCAGGTTTTAGACTGGACTCTGGTCTCTGCACTTCACAGTGATCTGGGTCAGCTCTCTCTGGTTCTGCTAACAGTGGTCTGGTCTGGGTCTCTGAAGGTGGATAGATTGAAGTCTCTATGTCTGCTCTCTGAAGGTTGAGGGAGGTAAAGTATGGATTTTCCAGCAGAGCGTCCCGCAGCAAATGGATTTGAAGGTCCCTATCTGTCCTGTCTGTCTGCTTTTATGTGTTTTTTTTATGGGTGTGTGTGCAGCATCACTAGACCCTACCCCTCTCCACTTATCATTGGCCAAGCTTTCATTTCTCCCCTGATTGGGGGAGCTAAGTTGTGTCAGAGTGATGTCATTTTACAGCCTGCAGAAAGTCCACTCCTCCTGTCAACTTACACACAAATCTAGATTTGAACCAAATACATATTTGCAGAGGTACATATTGTTTTAAAATTACACGCACCCATCATGCATTACAGGAGGTATACCCTGTTCAAACTCTGCTCTTCCTGGGAGCTTGCATTCAGAAATGGCAATATTTTGCACTTTTTATCTGGTTTGCAATACCGGACATTACCCCAAATTTACACACATGTGCGCAAGGATATGGACATTAGTTGATGAAGTGTCAGAATTTTCACATGCACACATTTTGAGTAATATCCTCTTTTCCGCTAAAACCCCCCTGAACATACCACCGGGTCCTAACACGTCTTAAAATGTGGGCAGAAAAATCACAAAAATGATGGTGTCATTTAAATAATTTTCACAAGTCCGTACTATGAGTTATTCATCTTTTTAGAGTTATGTTCTGGCCCCAAAGGGGTGTGGTTTTCCCCAGCACAAGGTTGAATTTCTGGTTTTTCCAGTTCTGCCAAGCCAGCTTGCTCTCACAGGCAGTGCCCCTCCTTTGTCCTTCCAGGAGGAAGCTACATTTACGACATCTGCAATAAACCATCTGCCTGGGTCAGGACAGGGCTTTGTTCAGAGCTCCTGTATTCTGTGGGGGCTCCCCTTAATTCAATTATCAGAGAGATGGCATATCCTTAGTGTGGCCAGCAAAAGGCAGATAGGCCTGGGAACACAGCTGTGACTCAAGTTTCACTCCTGATGGGGGGTAGTTGCCAGGCAAAATTGGAATCTCTTTAAGCCAGTTTTTAGCTACATGTCATTTCTGTTCCCCAGTTTAAGTCAAGACATTTTTTTACATATGCAGCTAGGATGCTGATTCTAAGTTTAAAACTATGACATTTAAACAATTGCAACCTATGTGACACTCAAAGTAGGTCACTCATTTCTTTTAAACATTTAGATTTGTAGTGTCTTTCAGTCCAAATTTACTTAAACTGCTGAAATCCACAGCTCAGCCAGTCTTGTTATAAACCTTCAAGTCACTTCAGAATATGACTTTAGATTGTATCCACCTCTCAGTAAGTCTTTCTTTGGCCTGTTTTGGGTTCATTTATTCAGTTTTGCAAAAAGTAAAATCTGGTGTTGTTTTAAAACGCCGGCTTTTGGATAGTGGTGAGTACTGGTACTGCACCCCTTTTTGGGATTTAAGAAAATGAATTCCCAACAGTTATGGGTTTGCTTTTGGCAATCAGCATTGCCATTCCCAATGGTTTCAGACTACTGTGTGGGTAGTCCAATGGTGGTTTTAGGCAGTGTCCTTCTGTGCCCATAACATCGGCAAAAATGGGTGGCAGCCTATTCTTCATGCACTTCCCTGGGCATTTTCTGGGAAGCTCTGGCCATCATGATGTTTTCATGTCAGTACTGCACAGTTTTGAGGTAGGGCTCGGATGCATGGGTAAATACATCCCACAGCGTCTGGGCACAGATTAGATGTACACATAGCCCCTCTGTTAGGTAAGGGGTCTACGCAAAGTAGCTGGTTTTACCAGCGTCTTGGCTGTAACAGTGAACAGGAGCCAGGCGTGCATGACTCCTGTGAGTAATTAAACACGTAATTTAAGTATGACACGAAATCATTAAGAGAATCACAAGAGCCTCTCCAAATCAGAAACACGTCATCTATGTATCTTTTCCATGTATGAATATATGGTAAGAACAAATCATTAGTAAAGACAAACATTTGCTCACAGTGATGCATAAATATATTAGCGAGGGCTGGGGCATAGCTGGCTCCCATTGCTATGCCTATCAGTTGTCTGTAGTAAGTATTATTGAACAGAAATACATTGTTAGAGAGTGCACATAATAAAAGTTCTTTAACCAATTCTATATGCTCAAAAAAGGAGGCTGAATGTTCTCGAAAAATAAAATAAACACTGGCGATTGCCCTTTGATGGTTAATAGTAGTGTATAGTGCCTTCACATCAAGTGTCACTAATAGTATGTTTGGTAATACAGAAAGTGAATCTAAGATGTGCAAAATATGCATAGTGTCTCGAATAAAACTTGGAATGGAGGTTACCAGAGGTGCAAGACATTAATTGATGTAGATGGAGATTGGCTCAAAAATGCCACCACCCCCACTCAGAATAGGTCTCCCTTCTGGTATATTAACAAAATCTTTATGTATCTTGGGTAGGAAGTAGGCTGTGGGCATGACTGGGCCATCTACAATGAGAAAATGTTTCTCAACATCTGTTAGCAAACCTTTGTTGTGCCATCTGGACACAAGAGAGTTGGCTGTTACTCGTAATTGATTTGTAGGGTTGTATGAAATATGCTTATGTATTTTTTGTGTTATTTTTGTTTTTCTCTACCCCCATTCCTTCTTCGCTGTGCTAATTTATTTGCCATATCTTGAATTGTTTTTTGTTCTTTTTGGCTCCATATGCACTGGCACAATTTATTTGGCAATCGAATTACCTTTTTATGTCTTTGATCGCTTCTTTGTGTTTAATATGATTGCTTTTGATCTCATATGCCTGATGTGCAATTGTATGGTGACTTGCCACTCTCTTTTTTGCTTTGTTGTTTGGGTCGTTTTTCATGTATAATACATTACTCTGTAATTCTATGTACTTGCCTATTCTGCATGTACACCTGTAGCCTCAGTAGAAGAGCAAGTACTTGAAACACATGTCAGGCTACCTTTTTGGAAAATAAACACATACCAACTGTAATTTATCTTGTGTGTGCGCGCAGTGTGTCTGTAAAATCAACTTGGTTCTGTCTTATTGGTGGAGAACTTGGCAAGTCCCCACACCGCACTCACCTGCAGCGCTCCTCACACCACTCCTTATAATTCAGGTCCTTGCGCTGAGCCCCGCCATCCTTGTTTGCCAACCTCGTTTACTTATTTCTACAAACTAGTAGCCAACAAATCATACATGTAAAAGAGGCACAGTTAAGAAATATACCTCCTTCACCTAATGTGGTAACCTGGGCCAAGGGAAGGTGATAGTGTCAAGAGGGGTATGAATGTCGTTCAGTAGCAACCCAAACAGCAAACTGTAACAGTCCAAAATAAAGGAATGTCCAATCAATGTTCAATGAAAGTATAGACTTTATCAAACACACCATGTGCAATAATAACTAACTAGAAAAAACTGTGAAAATCTGCAGCCTGCAGAAAGAACCCAACATATGCAAAGTTCGAATTGATGCAGCACGCTTTGTGATGAGTCAGGGCGAGAAAAGGCAATAAGAGACCAACATGTTTAAATGTGTTGATTTATTTATTTGTATTGTGCTGGAAGCCCGCA
This sequence comes from Ambystoma mexicanum, assembly GCF_040938575.1. NCBI lineage: Eukaryota > Metazoa > Chordata > Amphibia > Caudata > Ambystomatidae > Ambystoma > Ambystoma mexicanum. Next base: position 825,430,732 of record NC_090928.1, on the reverse strand, counting down.
GGCATCACAGCGCACAATTACACAGGTTTACAAACATAGTGGCAGAACATTAAAGCACCTAAAGAAGCCCAACAGCAGTTATTGGACGATTATTTTGTTAAAGTGTAGGGTTTTTAGGGACCGGCGAAAGGCCCTTGTGTTTTCTTTAAGGTCAGGGAAAGGGAATTCCAGATTTTAGCCGAGCAGACGGGAAACAATCTTACTATGCCATTGGTGCATTTAAATCCAAGGCAACCTGTGCCAGATTGGATGAGCGCATGGTTCTGGAGACGATGTAATGAGACACTAGAGATTTTAGGAAGGAGGGGCGGGGTCAGTCCCATAAACACAACGATGAACATTTTTTTTACGGCACCCGTGTATGGGCAATTACCGGGTCTGGCAAGTCTGTAATGTCCTGGTAATTTCCCATTCGCGGGCACCGGAAAAAAAGGATACCAGCACGGCTACCGCCAGTATCATAATGAGGCCCATTATGTTTTCTGAAGAATAAGGTGCATTTGTTAATGACAGGTCATCAGTAGACAATGAGAAAATATCCATGACCCGATAAATGACTGACTGTTTCTTACAGAAGTTTGGTTTTCTTATTATTGTGAACTGAATATTATGGCTAGCAGATATAATATTTAGTAATTTATAGCATGTGTTCTAACAATATAAAATACACAGTAGGAAATGAGGGCATAGCACAGGATGTTGCATTCTTTTCACTGGGGAGTAGAAAGGAGATGAAATTGAAAAGATAAACAGGAGATGTACAAGTAGGGTGGAGGACAAAGATTAGAGAATAGAAGTCCATGGTTTTCGGATGAGATTGGGAAATGTGCGGAACTGTAATTGAACCCGGGGCAGGGGGCAAACAGGTAGCAAATCGAGACATGAAGACTGAAGGGGATGAGAGGAAGAAAAGACAGAGACCAGAGAAGTGAGTTGATGGGGATCAGAGACGTGGATACTTTTTAAACATAAATGTATAGAGAAAATGTAGAGAACATGTAAATGAGTTGTGAAAAAATCCAACCCAGAACAGCTGGAGAGAGAGCATGAGAACATGGCAGCAACACAAATAGGAGAGGAATATCAGAGGGAAGTAAAGAAAGAATATAATCCATATTGCAAAATGAAGTGATGAACTGGCTGTTGCATGCAAGTTTCTTGTAGACAGGTAGAGTTCTGTGGTTTAAGTCTGTCGGGAGTTATTTAGTTGTGCCGTATTTGTGTAGGTGAGCGGGACTGCATACAGTGTATTGTAATACAACATTGAGAAAGTTAGAGTGTGTAGATTAATGGAGGGCACAGCAGGAAATGTAAAACCTTCTTGACAATGTTTCAATTGTGGTATCCCTTGGTTACAAGGGATGCCACTGCCATTAATTTCGCAAATTTGTTTGAATCTGTTTAAATAATGCTTACCTTTTATAAATAGTCTCATTTTCTCTGTTTTATGTTATCGTGTTAGATAGCCATAAGAATCTATCAGCAACTTTCTGATGGAGCTGGAGCAATACATTCAGCAACGGAAAAATAAACATTCAACATGTTTGCCAATCTATATATCTTAGCATGGCTTTTTAAAGTTCCCGATGTTCTAAATCGGGGATTTCTTATTGGCCATTGACAACATACTTCTGAACTGGATTCAAATAAATCGGGAGTGTACAACAATCCCATTCTGTTTATCACGTTTACAACAAGCAGTATGGTGGCTTTTGCATGTACAATGTGTTGTGGAATGGGCAAGAGGCTGAACTCCTAACCTACACGAGACCCTTGTTGCAGCATTGGGGGTAATCAGCAACATTCGAGCTATCTCCATCAACACCTCCAGTTGATACTGTCCCACTCACATTACAGAAAATGAATGACCCCCCAGGTATATGTGATGGTTTTTGTTACAAAAGTACACATGAACAAACATTCTGTAAGACTTGTTCTGTGTGTAAGATCGGCCAATGCACAAAGTACAAGTATTAGAGAAAATGGGTGGCCATCCTTCTGAAACCGCCAGAAAAAGACAAATCAGCATACAGGACTATTTAGAGCAAATACTGTCAAATTACAAAATAATCACTCTTATTTTAAAACTCCAAAATTGGTCCCATATTGATGCTTATATACATTGCAACAACGTTATTGTAGGAAATACTTTTTATCATCCAAATGATTTGCAACACATATTACTAAACAAAACTGTGTACTGTTTAAAATGTCGATATAGTAAAATTTACATGGGACCAACAAACGTGAGAATTGGTGAACACAAATGAGACATAAGGAATACAAATGTAAAAATCAACAGTGACGAGGCAGTTTAATCACCAAGTAGAACAACTAAAATTTCAAATTATTGATATCATTTTATAACAACAATGAGGAGGTAACACAGAGAAAAAAACTTCCTGGATACACAAACTTCAAAGATGTTTCACAATGGAATGAATGAGGACTTGAATCTTGATGCTTTCTTTGAAAAACCATAGGACACATACAACGTATTCTAATGCAGAGCATTTCGAATTGGTTAATACTTATCAAATGTGATGTGAATGTCAGAATACATAATGTATAGTCTTCTGGCATCTGGCATCTGATGATGTTTTCAAATTCAGATCAACGCTAAATGATGTTGTCCTGTTGTACTTATGGACAAATTAAAAACAGTGTTAAAAGATGGCACCTGGGAAAATGTTGATATTGTCAGTACTACAAGGGTTGACATAAACATGTTAGTTGGGGTCACATGGATTTATATTGGAATGAAATGAGAAGATATATGAGTAATTTCTGGTGTTTTGAAAATGTTGAGCTTAAGAGTTGCCAAAACTATATTATGTAGCCTATGCATTGTTTAAAAGATGGCACAATGGATAGCCATAGACCTTTTTAGTGTCCATGGAACAACCCTAGTGAAAATGAGTGCACTGTAATCAATGTTTCAGTGAAACATCATGCAATCATGCAAACAGGTGCTTGTGACAGATGACTTGATGCAATAACTGTACAAGTGAGGACATTAAACTACGCTATTCTCTTGGTATTTTCTGAGCTATTTTGTAATTGAATTAAGCTGGTTTCTCTAAGGTTTAGCTCTGAATTTAAAATGAGTGGATAGACGTTAGCAACAATATTGAACACATCTGAGGTATTGTTGATTTGTTATCAATGAGGTACATTCTGTGTTGGGTGTAAATGTAGTACGGTATAAGTATATTCTATAATTTACAGTAACATATTATGTTTTCTTTGATTGTTATACAATGGCATGACATGATATGTTTTTTATAAAGTGCTTAATACCGAGAGGTTTCTAAGCAAGGACCCGGGATCGAACCTGTGTGGCACTGTGTCGTCTTGCTTCCAAAGCGAGCATGTTGCCACTGAGCTATCCTCCCGAGACAATGCAGTATGTGTGATCATTTTTCAGTCATCTAAGGGTGATCCAGGTGGATCAAAACATGCAGTGTTATAGCAAGGTAATCATACCAAGTCACCCGATACATAATTTATTTGAAATCTACATAAAATGAATCGTGAAATTAAGAAGAATTTGATATATTGATATATTGATACAAGATGGCAAGTTATTTTATTTTACATATACAAGGAGGTCATACTCTGGATATTTTCTTTTACTGAAGGGCCAATGCATGTCCAGGTTTCCATTCCCTTTCCTATCACCCAGGAAAACATGAATGCCATGCAGAGCAGATTTTATGACATCGCAAGGTTTTTCAAGGTTCAATGGTGCCCTAGAGAGCATGTACATTGCATTGGTTTCTACTCCTGCAATAGAGTTGGACTACAGGCAGTCCCAAACTCTCATGGAAGAGATGAGATGCAGTGCTGACCAGATCATCGCTCACTACTGCACCGAAGTAACTTCATCAACACACAATTCCATTTACTGTCAATCACATCATGTAGCCAGTATCCATAATTCCCCCTCATGTCACCTGCAACTGCACCTTCCTTGTAGACTCAACGCACTGCCCTCAGTACATCACTTCCGCGACATTTATCACAACCTTCTGTAGGTATCCTCTAGTGGGTGAACCTACAAGTAGTAACGTTGGACTGCAGTGGTGAGCAAATCGCACACCATATGCCCTGAATTAAATAAACATTTGAAGAGACATACATGTGTTGATACACGCACATACACTGCTTTATCGAATGATATGCTCCTCATACCCACATAGGCAACAGGAAACTGAATACAATGAGGCCCATGTCAGGAATAGTGAACTATTGAGGCATCCTTTTGCCTCATCAAGTCAAGATTCATTGGCCTTCACCTAATGGGGTTAGCACTTATGTACAGTTTTGCGAAAGTGGTACCATCATCATAGTCCGCTGCATGCTACACCAAATATGCATCATGCATGATGTTCAAATTACAGTACAAGATGGCACACTGTTTCGCACTGAGGATGAGGTTGAATATTACCATCAAGCATTAGTCCAGTCACTGGTTTCTAGGGGCATCAACGTAAGTTTCCAATGCATGCTATCGCCCCATTGACACCAATATGTTGTACATGCAAATAAAAGAATAGAGATAGAAATGGCCGGAGACCAGAGTAAATGAGTGAATCAATAATGTATTACCTGGGATACATTCCAAACCCCTCTGTGACTCACCCAAACCCATTGCTAATTGTTCTGGCACATCTTACTCTCTAACCAGGTCACCCACCCAAGCACCCTGGCCATACTCGCATATCCTATCCACTTCCTGGGAAAACTGCCGCTAGCTAAGTATGCTGGCACAGTGACAAATCCTATCCCTTCCCTGCCCAGCCACCCCTAACTACGTCCTCACATCCTTTGCTTGTTTGTTATAAATTTAAGTGAGGTATTTGCAGTCCTAGCAAACCTCCAAAAACTGAAAATCCAATGTGATGGTGACAGAGGTTGGGACAATAGAGCCCTTCTACCTGTCAATGTGTCTCAATGGCCTCAGTTGCTCTATCATCTTGAGGATGCCTGAAAATGTGTTTGCCATAGACTGTGTGGAATTTTGTATCTGCTATTACTACCTTGTGCCTGCAGTTTCCTCAGCCTGCAAGCCACACATATAATTAAGGTGGCAGGCTAACATTCTGCTGTGTGTGGCACATAGCCTCCAGTCGTCTCACTGCCAACCTTCCTTGGGGACTGGGGATCATATCAATATCCCTAAAGCTGGCCATCACAAGTTGGTGTTTGAAAGCTACGTCAGATCTATAGCCTTCACCCTGATGCCTACCCCTATTCCCCGTAGCCAGTGATAGTGTGGTTCATCTGGTTGATGGATAATAGTGCTCATGTTAGGGTTATGATGCTGTAGATGTTACTGTCTTGCCTCAGCATATTCAACATTTTACCATGGTTTAGGTTCCGCACACATGCATGACGATTGGGACAGCTACTCTCTGGTCCATGAGACTCAGGTCCTCATCAGAATTCAGCAGTTTGGACCTTTGTTGTGGGTGGGGACTCAGATGTAAGTATCACTGCCTTGGTGGTAAATGTGATTGCAAACAACTTGACATATTTCTGCTTCTTCTCTGGTTCTGCTCCTGCTGAAAATGTCTGGGAAGGAGGTGCAAGGGACTGCAGTAGTTGTGGACAGTGGGGGCAGTGGTAGGGGGCTGTGTTGTTAGTAGGAGCACTGTGATATTAAAAGGCACTGTCAACAGTCCCATCATCTGTTCTATCTGTAGTAGGGTCTTCTGCTTGACAAGCAGTCATCACGCATGTATTAATTGAACTAAAGGGGTTCAGAGTGTGCATGCTACTCATGCATTTTGGGGAACACAGACTGTCAATTGTATATGAGAACCTACAAGTTCTGTAATATTTCCTTGTATGTGCCCATGTGACAGTACTATTTGGGGGAATGCCATGTTGTCTAGCATCATGTGCTAACAAGTACTGTTACATACGGTGGCTTTGAATGCTGCTGGTAGTTGTCACCATGAGGATATGTCTATATTGTTTCTCTTTGCACAGGGACATTTTCCTGTGAAGTCCTGGACCCATCAGACATGGAATAACATGGAGCCTGAATATAAATACAACTATGGTAGGCAGCTGACATGGGCCTTCCCCATTTGTGTATGCATATGTTCACTGGGGGATAATGAATGCCATTGTGGATTGAGGACATATGCTGAATATGTCCTCACAGCGAATACATGTTGCATCCTTTGCCAGTGGTTTCCCTTATGACATTCACTATTGGCACAGCAAGTACCAACAGGCACTATTATAACGATGCCATCCCAGTGAAGGTACAGTAAAAGGTAAGATTTATTGAAGATCAAATGGCACATACATTGGCTGCAGCCACTCCGTCCAGTTCTCTCTGCCAACTTCTCACTTCACATTCTCTCCACTCAAAGCATTCAAATTTCAAGAATCGAAGACAGTGATGTCAATCAACAATTCTAATTCTGTAAGCAGTTAGCCGTGCAACTTAATAGCATAACTATTTACAAGAAGAAGGATACATATAACATAGGAAAATAACATTACACCTCCTTCCCTCATAAGTCTTACAACAGCAAACTACAACAAGAGGGTAAACAAAAGTTCAGAAATTTGAAGAAGAATCATTAATATTGGAGGCAAATATTTCAAGGGTGCCACCCTTTCCTTATTCCACACCTCACCTCCAGATACTCTGAGGGCATTGCCATAATCATTCTCCACGATCTTCTCTGTTGAAAATCTTGCATCACACTTCCTCCCCATCCTTGGCAACAACAATGTCACCCTGTCACCTCTCACAAACAGAAACATCAAAAAGGTCAGATATAAAAAGACTGAATGGAAGATTTGGCCAAATTTCAGCCGTTCGAAAATTCTGAATGGCTGAAAAAGTTCGACCAAATCCCCCATTCAGTGGCAAGGGCTGCAGGGCTGTCCCCTGAATCCTTGTTCACTATATTGTGAGTGTGGGTTGCTAGTATGTCCGGCGCAACCGGACCTGAAAAAAGTAAAAAAGAAAAAAATTAATGGATCCTGTGGCGCCAGTTCCCGATCACGGAAGTGAAAGGGAACAGGCGTGGCACAGACAAGGCAAGTCGGTGGCTGAAAGCGAAGTGTGCCACGGCAAGGTAAGTAGGCGGGTGGGGCTGGGGGTGGTGGCAAGGGCAAAGGCAGAAATGTTCAGAGGAGAGAAGACCGAAAGTTATTTTCCGAAAAATAACTTTCGGTCTCTTCTTCCTCAAACATTTCAACAGCAGGCTTCTAACCCTGATCCTCACAAACTCTGCAGGCGAGATGGAAGATCTCTTACGTTATATTAAGCAAGAGACAAGGTATTAAACGTAATGACAGTGTGTGGCCATGTATTGTAAGAAATACCATACATAAAAGGATATTGCAAGTCATCTTGGAGTTCTGTGACCTTAGAAAGGAACTCAGGATTTGCCTTCAGTCTTCTATTTCTTCACAGAACTAATCGATAAATTGCAATATCCGTAAAATGTACGGGAGGGTGTACATTGTCCTATATATAATTATTTTTATTTTGGACTCTTCACCTCACTTCTCGTGCTGAAGCACAATGCTGCAAAGGCCACTCATCGTCACCTTTCATATGACAGCACACAAGGCCAGCACTGGTTTTACTGATGCATATAATACCAGCAAATCCCCCATGTAGTACCACCAGACCAAGTGGAGATAGTGGTGTAACACCACCAGGATACCCTTGTATTGAGGCCCATTGTCATTAACTGCTGCCTGTTTGAGGTTTTAAAAATGCAAAAACTTTGCAAACATGGGAAGACTCATGGGGAAAAAAGGAGAGGGGTGGGCACCACAGATTTTCTGACAAATTATTAAATTATCAAAAAGATTAATGGTAGAAAGAAAAGTTAATCGTAGCATATCAATAAAGCCTTGTCACAAGGATATAAAGAATATGAAAAAAAGCAAAGAAACATTTCTTAGCTAGTGATACGCTCACGCTCTGCCCTAACAAAAGTTGTAGCTGTTCATTTCGTGTTTAAATATTTTTCACATAGTTCCCAAATTATGGTCCAAATGTCTTAATATAATAATGTCCCAATATAGCTATCATTATTTAATAAAAACCAATGTGCATCCAACATATTCGCCAATGCATTTTGGAACTCAGTCCATCATTAGAGGTGGACACTATGAGCATAATATGTTACCAAATTATATACATAATGAAAATGTGTTCCCGCACATACCCCACAATTGTAGATTTCTGCATCATGAATAAATGTGGAAAAAAGAATATATAATCAGAATCAATACATAATGTCATCCAACAAAAAGTGATATAACCATACGTTCCTATGGAAATTACATAAAAGTCAAAAGGTTCATCTGGCTGTGTTAAAGCCTTAAAGCATCAAAAGAAAAACAAAGGCATAGCACATTTAGGGAATATACTATGAGTCTGTGTACAATAATGATACAATATGTCAATAATGTTAAACCACAATTTATCTGGGAACATGAAGTCATCGTGTGACAAGCTGGAGGCCCATATCTACCTGTTACTGTGCAAAGAATAAGAATACAAAAACCTGTCTGGTATGGTAACCCGCTAATACAGAAAAGTCATTGGTTGACCATAAGTGTGCTTACCCGTGGTCTGATTCGTGAGGGTTATCAGCATCAGATAGAAGAGAGCTTGTGATGCAAGCGTCCTCTTGCTAATGTTTACTTTGCTAGCCGCCATTGCTAGGCAACATGACATCAGGCGTATACGTACGCAGTGATGTCACCTACACCTCGCATCCTACGCACTCTGTAAACAGAGTGAATGGGATGTGGCCACCAGAAATTAGCATATGCTCGGACTTGATACATGATGTGAATGTGTCACGTACAGGAATCAGTAGCAGTAACGGCTCCAAAACCATTATAAATGTGTTAATTAGATCCATATTCCAATATGGTTAATCCTATACAAAGGGAATAAATATGGTTGGAAATTAAATGAGTATGAACCTTCAGTCAAATTTTAAAAATAAGGCAAACACGGTGGAGGTATATGGTTAGGGTAAGTATCATTCATAGCAAAGTGGTCAGGGCTCTGCACCTCCCTAGGTTACGAAAAGATGTCTATACAAATAGGAATTTACATACAGAGCTGACATGTATGTTTGCCTTGGGATGTAGAAATGTGGCTGCAATAACTAAAATGCAAAACAAAACAAAGGGAATAGAATTCCGTATCTGAGATATCACAAAGTTGAGCAAAGATGTCCATACAAACAGGGCATTTCATACAGAGCTAATATAAATGTTGGCCAGGGAGTGTAGCAATGTGGCTGCAATCATTACAACGCAACACAAAATAACGGCAATACAACTACATATTTTAGCTATATAGAACAGATTACATCTTTCCCTTCATTCATTCCACCAGGGGTCATGGCATTAAGTAGCTCAATCCAAAAGCCCTCCCTTTGGACCAGCCTTACAGCCAGACTTTTGTGTGTGTCCCGTTTTGTGATGGTTTCTAGTATTTGGAAACAGATCTGTGAAATGTTGTGCTTCTTTTAAAACCAAAGTCGAGCCACAGGTGAATTCACATTAGTGTTTCTAATTCAGTATCTGTGTTCATTCCATCTAAATTGTCTTTGTCTTTTGGATTGTCCTACATAATTAATGCAGCAAGGGCATTTATATAGATAATGTTCCCAGTGTTTCATGTAGCAAAGCTGTTGATCTTAATTTTTTCTCCTGATCTTGGCTGATTGATGGTATTGCCTTTGGTTACTAAGCTACAGATTCGGCAGTGCATGCACGGAAAGGTACTAGGCCGTAATATAAGTGGTTGATTTCTGTCTGGTCTAGTTTTGACAAGGTGGTCTCTGAAGTTGGTACTCCTTTGATATAGGAATGTTGGAAATCTTGAAATAGGTGCTCTACTCTTGAATCTCAGGTCATAGTTCTCCAGTTCTTTTTTTTCACTGATTTAATCTGATTAATTTGTGCAGAGAATTTGGACACATATACCAATTAAGGTGTTGTTTTCTGTGTGTGTGCCCCCATAAGAAGGTCTTTCTGTTGAACGTTAATGAGCTGGTCTGTGGCTGTTTTGATTTCCTCTCTCGTATACCTACGGGCTAAGTATATATTACCAATTTTTTACATTTCTTAAACTTCTTCATTTGGATAACTCCTAATCTTCCTTACCTGTAACATTTGACTGAATGGTAAGTTCTTGATGAGACTCGGTTGATGGAAACTCAGTCTGACGGTCTGTTTCTTTCCAATAGATGTGTGTGACATATCGTCCTTCTTGTGTCCAAATTGCGACATTGAGGAAATGTATGTGTTCCTTAGATGATTCACTGGTGAACTGAATTCTAGGGTCAATCGTGTTCATGTAGGAAAAGAATCCTCAAAGATTACCCTTCCAAATGCCAAAAACGTTATCAATATACCTCACCCATAGGGATATGTAATTTCACCTGACTCTGTGTTCAAGAATGTGGTCTGTCTCCAACTTGTGCATAAAGCAATTTGCGACTGTGGGAACCTTTGTGGCCCCCATAGAAGTGCCTGATACTTGTAGGAAAAAACGGTCCTTGTATTGAAAGCAGGAGTTCTTTGAGATAAATTCTAATAGTACAAGGATGAATTCTTTCGAAGCTCTGAAATCATCTTCATTAAGAAGGAACCACTCAATGGCTTCCATGCCCAAATTGTGTAGGATTGATGTATAACAACGCTTCACATCTATGGTGAACATGATTGAATCTTCAGAGTATGTGGTATGTGCAGGTGTTGCATACAATGGGATGTATCTTTGATGTATATGCTGGTCTTCTGTACTAGGGTTGCAGAACATTCTCCATTCCAGCTACAATAAGTCTCCCAGGGGGGGAAGTGGGATGTTTGTGTATTTTAGGAAGTACATAAAAGTTAGGTATTCTTGGGTGACTTTTCTTAAAATGTCTTCGTATGTTGATTGAGCCATTCTAGATCTTCCGCCTTATTGAGGATATCTGCCAGGTTGGACATAATACCATTGGTTGGATCATATTCAAGTATAACATATACAGTTTGGTCACTAAATTGTCTTTCACACTCAGAGTCATAGTCTCTGCTGTTCAAACACCCCCTTTGTCAGCAGGGCAGATGGTGATGTCTTTATCTTCATAAAGGTTCTGATTGACGTATCTAGGATGTTTGTAGGACATTTTCTTCAGGTCTTTAAGGGTTTGTTTATGGAAAATCCCAATCAAGGGCATGTTGATTGGAGGCATGAATGAGCTCTTGACTCTAAATTCCTGAAGATCTTCTTCTTGCTCCATTCTTCTCTGGACATTGTCATTCTCTATTTGATCGATAAATACTTTCAGTTTGAGCTTCCCAATGAAACGGAACAACTCCACTTTAGTATAAAAAAAGGTGGTACTATATGTTGGCACAATATTCTGGCCCTTTGAAGCATATCAACCTCCGCTGTGTTGAATGATCTCTTGGACAGATTAATCACTACATTTTATTGTGCTGCCTCGTTATCCTTCCTTCTCCTCTTGGGTTTCCCTTTTCCCCTCCTGGTCCTCTTTCTACAGGTTTATGTCCTAAAAAAAGTTACCGTAGATGTTGTGTCCCGCATTTCATTCTCTTCACTTGCTGTTCTTATGTGTCCACTTTCCCTAGATGGTATCCCTTTATAAATCATGGACTCATTCTCAGTGCTTGATGAGTTGCCTATCCTTCCTGGCTGAGCTCTCTTCTCTGGTGGCCCAGATTTATCCATCTTCATTTATCTCGTCTAAATGTCCTTACTTATTTGGCTTCTAATTCTGTTTTGTAATTTTCCAATTTCTCGTAGAAAGCCATTGGTAAATTTCACTTGATAGGTCATTGGGACCAACATAAAGATCAAGTTGTTATTGGTCCACTCAACCCATTCTTGGCAAAGTTGAAGCATGAACTTTAATCAATTCTTGTATTCTCTTATTCAGTGGATCAACATTTAGTAAGATAGCAAGTTTCTGTAAATTTTTGTTACTTGAGTTCAATACCAAAACAGAATACTTGAAATATCAACAACAGTACTTATTCCCTGTTATACGTTATGCATGGAAGCTAGAACAGGTAGCACTTGACAATGTGCTTGCAGGCAAGAAACTCAGGCTTTCTTGCGATGGACATTTCCCCTGCATTCCCCCCTCTCATTCCCCTTGCTTTCTCGTTCTTGCACTTGCATGATCTGAAAGACACAAGGCTTAGAAAGATCTTTTGTCTTGTCCGCCCTCTGTCTTCCCTCCCTTGGCTTTTCGAGCCTAGAAACACTTGTGTACAAGCGTGTTATAAACAACTTATCATATCATATCATGGACAGTGCCACAGTCCAGGGTTGTTGGTCAAATACTGTGCTTCCCACTTGCAGGACATGGATACTGTGGTGAGCCAGAACTAGGAGTCGCCTCCATGTTCTTTATTAAACCAAAATAATAAATGCCTAACTTGCTCAATGACTGTGGGGTTTTTCACTGCCTAACCAAACTGGTGCTTGTCAGTCATCAGAAGTCCAAAAAAGCAAAAAACACCCTCCCTCTAACAATCTAACCTGATCTGTCCCTACCACTTAAAACTAATAACTAAATAAGGTAGCTTCCCTTTAGCCGGATCTCGCAGCTTTGTTTCAGGGTTTCCAAGGTACAAACAATCCCAAAAGTAGTACAATGTCTACATTACTTATTTATCCGGGCTCAGTAATCCTCACTGATGTGTTTCTGTAGCTCTTTCATAGCAATGTGAAATCTTTTACTTCTGGGGCTTTTTCTTTGTTGAGGTATCTTATAACCTTTTCCTGTTTTTGATAACCCACCTCCTGGGTCCTTTTGTCTGGGTTTAGTTTCAAGTGTCTTTGAGTTGTATCAATGCTGCTTGGACTCAACTCAGTACCTTTAGCATAGTATTTCATCATAGAATACCATTATTCATCACAAGTTATATTAGGCAACTCTCTTGGAGTCTTCCAATAAGGGGCTTCCGGTTTCTTTAGGCTTTCAGCTTTACTTTTGATATTCCTTTGGTAAAGTTCATATAGTCCCTGTAGCCTCTCCCTTATTAGCATCATCCAGGTACATTTAGTTAGCATGGGCTTCTTCGCTGGACTTAGTGATGGTTTCTCGCTTCTCTCCCAGGCTCATCATTCTCATACAGTTAACTCACACTGTTCGGCACAACTTTGCCGATGGAAGGATTTGCTTTTCCACCTTGTGAGGCTCTCAGCATTGTTAGTCAGGTCCCCTACCTGCCACAATCCACTCGTGGTCACAAAACCCTCAGAACGGTCTACTGGACCCCATCCGTACAGCATTTGCTCTGCTGTGTGCTACACCGGGCCTCTGGCATATACCTTCAGCATTCTCTTTCTCTTAGATTGCCACTAGCTCCTGGCTCAATCTTGTTCCACCTCTCCAATGCATATGTATGTCAGAGGGATTCCCCTGTGTATGCTCTTCTCTCAGTGTCCATGATTTGCTTGTTCCTTTTACAGACTGTTTAGCATTCTGAAGGACATTACGTTCATGTTCAGATATCGTACTCAGACCAGCATTACCTGAAGCCAACAGAACATAAACCATGTTATTTGTGTTTAAATGTTTACATGGGATTACCTATAAACACCCATGTAATCCCATGTATGCAGATAGATTTGCTCATGTAGGGAGTTCCTTGTGGGAATCGGAGTCCCTGTGCCCTAGAGGGGAGTAACTCACAGTGAGATCGCACTTGCCCAGACTCCTCAGGAAGGTTTTACTGAGCGAGCTCACTTCCCTAGCCTCGCAGGGGTTGAATCACCCCTGGGAGAAGGGATGAATACTCTTGATTCATCACAACACCCAACAAATGGTAAGCTGATTGTGGTGCAAGTGTCAGAATGTACATTATCTATTGCCATTGAGAAATATGGTTTTGTACAATTCATTGAACTTATGCAATCAAGAGGATTCCAAATAGAAGTGATAGGCAAAGAAACTCATACATGGATTGCAAAGTCATAGAAAAGCCCAGACGTAAAGCATCCATTTTACGCAAGGCACATGTCAAAGTCCTGTAAATAGGAAGGCAACCCAAAACCCTAACGGTAAAATAATTCAAAAGACCAAATAAATAACTGCACCTCTTTGCAAAGGTTTATTACATGCAAAAAGGCCCCAGATGATCTCATTGAACTGTACTGACACAGAGTTTATCGCTTCCCAAGAGGTTATAAATTATATAGTGGTAAACCACAAAATCTAAATTCATATGTTACAATGTTATCCCACCACCATCATTGGCTACCAACAATAGAACATGCTAAACCCATTAACCTAGACACGTGGCCCACCACACCAATGCAATTGAATCCAGTTAGGGGATTCAATGTTTGAACATATTGATACATCAATAAATCGTGACCGTCACATGATGTGCCTCCCTCATAATCTAGATGCAATCAAAGTAAGATGGGGAGGTCAACTCTGCTTTGATAAGACAATTGGCCTTTTTATTATACCAGATGATGCAGCACACACAAGCTACACTCCCGATTGTGTGCTTAAATTATTGATTGCTTGATTGATTGATTGATTGATAGGTTATTTATAATGCGCCTATATGCAAGTGTTTCGAAGGCTCATCACCTCTGTTCCTCCTATCCCAAATCGCAGAACGCTCCAGAAATGTCACCCTCCTTATCTCCTTAAAACACTGGGTGCCAAGAAATGACATGACCCTTGTGTCTGAATTTCAGAAATGTCTTTGCGTTAGTTTTGCGTCTACTTGTAATTGAAATTAGTTGACCACTCCTTGCATGGGGGCAATAGTGCAGTGAATTGTAGCTTGGACTTTTGGCCTCACAAAACCTCATACCCTATTCTCATGAAATTGTCCTTCAAAAGGCACCTCCCTACCAGCTATTCCAGCAGCTAACATTTAATTCCGACTATTTTCTGACTCATTAGCATGCATCTGTGCACCGAGGATGCCTCTGACCTCGGCTTCTCTCAAAGGGAATGGAAAAGGGGATTTGTTATTGGACCGAGCTCAACAGAGCCACAGCTCCATATCAAGGCTGGCGTTCCATTCTGTTCATCGTGTACTAAGTCTTAACATCCAATATGGCAACACTGCTGCCATGTTAACACACTGACCTCACTTCTACCACATTACCTTTCTGACTCCATCTTCCACCTGTTTCAACTCCACCGCACACCTCACTTAAAAACATAGCTTCAGATACAACTAAACACAGGGCCTATACAACTGGCCTATCTATAACCTCTGCAACCACAACATGCCATTATTTCAGCCATACTTTGGGATGAGTTTTCCCATTGAACTTGATTATACGTACGTTCATCCCAATGGTCCATAGCCAAGGATTTCAAAGCAGCAGGGAAAAAAGGGGGTATGAAGTCATTAACAAAAATAGTCCCAGTCCATCAGCACTCTATGGTAGTGTTTGAAAAGTTGTGAGGGTTCAGGATTTTTTGAAAATGTAGCGCCATGGATCCACCATTCTCCAAACAAACACACATGGGAGCATAACAACCATTATTGTGTTTGCCAACATGCCCCTCTAAGAAACAAGCTGGATTAGAGGAAAAAGTGGCTGGAGCTTAGGTTGCCTCCTCAGATAGTGTAGGATATTTTGTGTAAATTTGGGTTTGGGCGGTGTTTTCCTACCGCCAAACTATGAGCAGTAGTTTGGTGGTAGATTATCCTTGCATTTAAATTGGGTTTGGCCTCATATCATTCTAGTGAGCATACCTTGTTATATTATATTCGAGAGTCTAGTAATATGTATTACTTGCAGTATTTTGCAGTAGTATGTTGTTTTCTGTATTTAGTGATGAGCATAGTTTCCTTCCCTACATCACAACCCCATCATAAACAAAACCTTCCTTTCTATTAGAAGAGAGCCTTGGACCTAAACATATACTGTCGGAATTGAAACAATATTATGCCTCCTATTGTAACAATTGTATGTGTATTGGCCTACGCCAAGTTGTCTAAACATCATATGCGAACAAACTCCACGGCAAGGTCTTGACCTTAGAGAAAGTAATGTAAGTCGCCATCTTGGATTAAGTCGCCATTTTAGGTTCTCTTGTTATATGGAAGTCACCCTGAACATCAAAATGGAGGCCGAATGACATTCTGAGTAAGATTCTGGCCGTTGTGTCCTCCGTACACATGAATAATTAATATGCCTGCAGGCCACTTGTCGGGGTCGCAAACTGAGACCTTGTCCTACCGTTGACCTATATGTAAATGTACAACTATATCAGTGAAACTAATCGAAATGCATATATTACAGGATTGACCTGGCAAGTAACCCATAGACCTGTTTCACAGAATGGTTAACCCGTGAGAGGGTTGGCCAAGGGCTGGACAAATAGTATAAGAAGCCCGGGTATTCCAATGTGCGGTCTCTCTCACTAACACATTGAACCCTTGTCAAAGTTCGTTATGTTACTCTGAGAGCCGAATAGCTATCCGTTTGTCAATTGACTTGGTAACTGTTGTAGCTTTTAAATAAAGCACTTGTATGTTTCTTTGTAACCTGTGTTGGTGTGTTTGTTTTTGGGCTTCCCGGCCTCATATTATTTCTCTGTTTTCACAGTTGGCACCCGAACAAGGACCCTCAAGATTGATGCCGGATCATTGAAGAATTGACGCAGACTATCGAACCGGGATCGGACGGTGTGATACTGCGGGCCCGACCGAATGAGACGCGATACCTCGCCAGCACTGCACGATCCGATCCTTGGACGATAGTCGTTTGGTCTGACACGGCATCTTGACGAGGGTCCATTTTTGAGGCGGGCAGATTTGTCGAAACCACCAAACACAAGGTAAAATTTGTTAGGTAAGTTCTTTGGCAAACCGTACGTTCCTCCTTAGGTTTGGTCAGGTGTAGTCGTGACCTGACTCTTAATTTAACCCTGACAATTTGAATTTGGCGTATTGTATCTGCAGACACAATTATTGACCAGGTAACACCAATTCTTTGTGAAATGCCTGGGAAATTGTCTAGCTGCTTTAGGGCTTTGTTCCGCAGCGATCAACAATCTTTGGAATTTAGCCGCCCGGCACCACAGGAGGGGTCGCCGGCGTGTACTATGTACTGTAAGTATGGCATTGGAAGTATAGTATTTAATGATATTTGGCACAGACAAACCAGACATGCCTCCGAATTTCAGTGGCCAATCAATGGTAGTTTCGAGATCCCCCGTATTGAATATTTAGAATCGGTCTTGCTCAAAAAGAAGGCCAGACCTGCAGCATTTGATGTTTTGCAGAATTGGAAAAAAGAAGCGTTGCAGCAGCTTAAAAGTAGGGATAAACATGCACACCGTCATAAAACAAATGCCGAAAAGGCATTGTTATATGGTAAGGAAAAACATTCAGAGTCAGTCAAAAATATGGATAGGGCTTTTTCACTCGGTATCCAGAAAATCTACCCCTCTAAAGATTTCCATGTTTCAGAAGAATTTATTGAAAAGTTGTTAAACGAATGCAGGCCTGGTGCCTCTGCGCCACCTCCATATGATCCTCTCCCTGGTGCTCTGCCCATTCCTGCTGTTATTCCTGCTGTTATTCCTGTTCCCCCTGTACAACCTATTGTTCCTATTCCTCTAGTTGTTGTTCCTCCACCTATCCTACCACCCCTTCCTCTTGCGCCGCTAGTTGCACCTCCATTGAATTTGCCTGCACCTCCGCTCCCGAGTGGTTCTGTACTGACTGAAGTTGATCAGGGTGCGGGGTCAAAGATTGTCACTCGAAATACTGTTTCTACAGAAAAGAAACAGGAATTATTTGCATGGGCTAAACACTGTATGGAGAGAGGCGATCAAGCTGACGTTTTTTGCACATTATCAAATATGGGCAATTTTCCCGAGAAAAATGTTTTTATTGAAGGTTTGGGGACTCATTTGTGTGTAATGTGGGGTACATTACATAATACGGATCTCCCACAAGGGTTAAGGTATCTGAATACTTTAGCGCTTTCGAGGGACACAGAGGAGAACGTACATGGTCATGTTGAGAGATTGTTTGAGTATAGGAGGGACTTAGAAAGATTACGGGATGAGGATGGTGACGACGACAGTATGTATGTACAGAAACGGTTCCTTCCGTGTCGTAGATCGGCATCTGAGGAAGTACGAATTTGTACCAAAGATGCGATTCGATGGATCTCGGATTCATCAATACCGCTGGATGAAGTATATGACACTTATAGTCAGTATACAGTAGAAATGCAGAGGAAGGTGATTCAGGTAATGGTACAGTACCTGCAGGATGAATGTGTAAGGAAGAAGGTTAGTTGTCCTATAGAGTTATTGGGTATTTGTAAAAGGGCTTTTTCGCCCGACATTTCTTCGACTGCCTTAGCGCTCGACCTGGCTCTGGTGCTCAGTAAGCGGTCGGAGTTACATATATCTCAGCTGCTGATGAGAGAGGTTCCTCCGACATTTGTCCCGAAGGTTGAGATTCCCGCTAACGCTGGGACTGGAGCACCCCCTGTGGACATCCCTGCACATTATGTATCGCAATTTATTCACGTCCCGTTTTCGCGACAGGAAGTGAACACTATTAGACAATCAATTCCCTATATTAGGAAAAACCCGACAGGATTCTACAAAGAGATAGAGTCCGTTTTGCAGTCCTCTGTGTTCACCTTAAGTGATGTTGACTTGCTATTCCCTGTACTCCTGCCTGTAGATTTATGGAAGCAGGTTCGAACAATAGACGATGTGCCAGGGTTGGGAGATACGTGGGCTAACATGACTAGGTTTGATGGGGAAAGACCAGCTGGTGAGAAACCACCTCAGGTAAAACTTACTTTGCCTGATAGAATTGTCGCAAAATTGAAAACCATAATTCCTGAGAAAAGAATTATTTGGGACAAGCTTTCGGCCTGTGTTCAAGGAAAAACTTAAGGTGCCACCGAATTCTTTAATAGATTCGAACAGGTATTCTCTGACTTCAGTGGACAGGACTTGGTCACAGAGTCTGGGAAAAGGTTGTTTGTGGACAAATTTGTACGTGGATTGTTGCCCGACATCCAGTCACAGATTATGTCCTCTCAGAGCGCTTGGCAGGCGAAATCCCAATCTGAAGTTTTGCACATGGCTCAGTATTATGAGAACCGTGTTAATAATGAAAAAGAGAAAATAGAGAAGAGGAAAGGAGATTTGAAGTATTGTTACAACAAATTGTTAGAAATCCCAGAGGAGGTAATTCACAGACCAGAGGTCAGTATGTTCCAAAAGAGAATGTTCCCTTGGGTCCTGTGAATGTTAATCAATATGCCTATTGCCGCCAGGAAGGTCATTGGCGTGCACAGTGCCCCGTCCTTCGACAAAGGTCAAACAGCACATTTGGGGGTATGGGTAGATGACCTAGAGGTCGCCCCGGAGTGGGGGGCCCTGATAGAGGTCAGTTCTCGCAAGATCCTCAGCAACCATTTTCACGGGAAGATCAGACTTTGAGTGTGGACACGAGAAATATATTTGATCACCCTTCTGCTGCCTACCTTTCTGAAGAGCTTCCTTCCGACGACATTTTATCTCGTTAGGATTGCCCGAAGCAGGTTTGGAACCGTCACCTCTTCCCGTTAATCAGAAAGGTCCCTACGTTGAATTGTTAGTGGGGAATAGGAAACATCAGTTTTTGATAGACACTGGAGCACAGAAGTGCTCCATTGATCATTCCCGGGTTCCAAACATTCCACTGTCAGGGCAAACAAATGTTTCTGTAGGGTTTTCTGGCATACCAATTGCTTGCCCGGTTTCTTCGCCGGTGCCTGTTTCTTTGGGTCCCTTCATGGACCATTGTCCCTTCCTCCTGACTTCAAACTGTGGAGAGAATTTGCTGGGGTTAAATTTGTTGAAGAAACTGAATGCAGTAATTCATTGTTCCTCTGACGGAGTGCGACTGACGGTTTCACCACAGCAACTTCCCAGTTCTCAGTTTTCGACTCGACCATTGCCTCCTGAGCTTAGCGTTGTCCCGGAATGTTTGTGGGCGGTTCACAACAATGATGTCGGGGTACTACAGGTTGAACCCGTTAAAATAGTTTTGAAACATGGAGTTAAACTACCACGCATTCCGCAATATAAAATATCAGTTGAGGGCGAGCGTGCTTTGAAGTGCATTGTCTCCGATTTTGTGCATCGAGGAGTGATTGAAGAGATTGCAGGTAGCTTATGTAACAGCCCGATTTTACCCGTATACAAGAAAGGCGACAATGCAATCCCATACCGTTTCATAATTGATCTACGTGCGATTAACAAAGTTGTCGCCCCACAATTTCCAATTGTGCCTGATGTGACAATTATACTAACGATGATCCCTGCTACGGCTACGCACTTTAGTGTTGTGGATCTGAAGAATGCTTTCTTCAGTATTCCTATACACAAGGAGAGTAGATATTTGTTCGCGATCACCTTGGGGGGACGTTCCTTCACATTTACTCGTGCACCTCAAGGGTATACTGAAAGTCCAAGCATTTATAGTAGGGCTTTGAAGGAGCAGCTTGATACCCTTGAATTGCCAGCTACTTGTACACTGCTTCAGTATGTCGATGACTTGCTTTTAGCTGCAGATTCTGAAAGTGCTTGCAAAGAAGGCACTGTATTGTTGCTTATTCATCTGGCTGAAAACGGTCCTAAAGCTTTGCTTAAAAAATTTCAATATTGTTGTCAGGAGGTCGCCTTTTTAGGCTATCTCGAGTCAAAGGAGGGGAGAAGATTGACAACTGAAATAATAAAACACATTTCTGGCATGTCTGTCCCAAATACACAGAAGGAAGTCAGAGCCTTAATAGGTATGGCTTCTTACTGTAGGTTGTGGATCCCAAACTTTTCACTAGTGATAAAACCGATGTTGGCTTTGACAAAGAAGGGCATTTCTTTGCCGCTGCCATGGAAATCGGAACATCAACGATCATTTGAGCTTCTCAAAACTGCGTTATGCTCTGCACCAGTTCTGGGTACTCCAAATTATGACAAGGCCTTTTTGTTGTTTGTGCATGAATGTGATGTATGTGCTTTGGCTGTGTTAACACAGGAACACGGAGGGAAGAATAGACCGTGCGGCTACTACTCTTCCGCCCTTGACCCTGTCGCATGCGCTTTGCCAAGATGTTTGCGAGCTGTCGCTGCTGCTGCTGCGTCTGTAAAACAGAGTGAGGGAATGGTCCTAGGCCATGATTTAATCCTGATGGTACCTCACTCTGTAGATGTCCTATTGAATAAAACCCAAACGCAACACCTCACCTCTGCACGGCTGACGAGGTATGAATTCATTCTGTTTGCCCCTCACATTCAAATTAAGAGGTGTTGTGTTCTTAATCCGGCTGAACTCCTACCTTTCCCGCAAAATACTGTTTGCGGTGACGAAGAATCACATGACTGCCTGTATACTACTGAACAGGAAACGAAGGGCAGGATAGACCTTATAGATACTCCTTTGGGCAATGCGGAAGGGGAGCTGTTTTGTGATGGCTCCTGCTTCAAACTCCCAGATGGTACATCTACAGCTGCCTATGCAGTTACTACATTGAGTACGGTTGTTGAAACTAAGAGAATTCCGCATAACTCCGCGCAGGCCGCAGAGATTATAGCGTTGACCCGAGCTTGTGAACTCTCCGAAGGGCATACAGTAAACATACATACTGATAGCCAGTACGCCTTTGGGGTGGCTCACAACTTCGGGAGGCTCTGGTCGGAAAGAGGGTTCCTAACCTCACATGGGACCAAGATTCAGCATGGCCCCCTGATAGTGCAATTGCTCTGGGCACTCTCACTCCCTAGTCAGTTAGCGATCATGAAATGTGCAGCACATCGTAAGGTCATAGATGACGTGGGAAAAGGGAACGCTTTTGATGACCAGATAGCCAGGCAAACGGCCACAGACCTTAGCACAGACATGTATGCTCTAAGAGAAGCAAAAGATGCCTATGTAATGGATGAGGGTATTGGGTCTGTGCGAGATATCCAAACTGATGCCACAATAGAAGAATCTAAAAGGTGGGCCGAAGGGATGGGGAAACTAGATGACGATGGGTGTTGGGTGGATACATCTGAAGGGAAATGGTTGCTCCCTGATTCATATGTGCTGGCGATGGTTACGATGGCACACGGTCCTACGCATGTGTGTGCTCAGCAGATCATGAAAATGTTAGAACAAGTCTGGGTAAATGATAAAATTTTGAAGATCGCTCAGCGCCATGTTCAAAATTGTATGATTTGCTTACAGCACAATGTGGGGAAGGGGACAGTAACTCCAAGGGGTAGATTTGGGCCTCTTTCTGTTCCCTTCGAGGTCATCCACTTTTATTTTATTGAGATGGAACGGTGTAACAATCTAAAATATGTCCTTGTGATCATTTGTGCTTTTAGTAAATCGGTTGAGGCTTTCCCTGTTATAGATGCTACTGCCATGACCACTGCAAAGACTATGGTAAAGGTATTCTTTCCACGATTTGGGCTGCCAAGGGTAATTTGGTCGGACAACGGTCCCCATTTCGTTGCAGCAGTAATTTTGCAGATATGCACAGCGTTACACATTGAAAAGCGATTTCACTCGGCTAGACATCCTCAAAGTGGTGGGTTGGTAGAAAGACATAACGGTATCCTGAAGAATAAGCTTGCCAAAACATGTGCCGGCCCCAAACTGAAATGGCCAGATGCCTTACCTATTGTATTGTTAGCCATGCGTACCACACCTCAAACTAAGACTGGGCTCTCTCCATTTGAGGTTGTGATGGGGAGACCTGCTAAAATGTGGGGCCTTCTGAAGCCCAAAACTCTGAGGGAGGTTGAAAATGTATTGCTTGTAGACTACTGTAACCAGTTGACTAAAAATCTGTATCTCATTTATCATCAGGTCCAATCAGCTTTACCTGTACGGTTTACGGCCCCAGGACACAATATTCAGCCTGGAAGTTGGGTCCTGGTGAAGGCCTACGAAAGGTCTTCCTGTCTCGCGCCTCGCTGGCGGGGACCCTATCAGGTGCTGTTGGTCACCCAGACAGCAGTGCAGGTGGCTGGAAAGAAGCATTGGATCCACGCGACGCATGTCAAGAAACTTCCTCACCCGACGCCACACGTTACAGAAGAAGCAGAACCCCTCGCTGATGCTACAATCTCTGATCCTGGAGTAGCAAATAGCGCTGTGAGTGTGTCAGAGAATTTCTCTGAGCCCGTGGAGCTTGGGGAACAGTCCATTTCGTCTCCGCACTCTTTGAAAAGGTCACTTCTGGAAAACACTGTTTCAAGTTCTGCGACTTCCGTCGCCTCCGATACGTTGCATCCCTCAGGAAGTGACGTTACCTCATTTCCGGATCAAACAGTACCTGGTACCACCAGGTACGACCTTTGACGAAGAAAATAGAACTACAGCACGGGTTTTGCCTGTGCATCTGGAAAGAAAGAGTCATTGAGAGTTTTTCTCTTGCAAAAGAAAGTTTTTGAAAAAAGGAAAAAAAGGGATTCTGCTGGCTAGTGTTGGGGAAGGACTAAGAATTTGCACAACCGTAGTGTCGCCAGCAACGAATATTGGGGTCGTCGATTGAGAAACTACGATGCCTGCCACCTCCACCGCTGCTGCCCGCATTGGACTTGTAAATAAGGGGGTGACCAACTCGGACAATGAACAATGTGCCTGGGCCCCGAAAACGTATTGCTGTGTTGTGTTAATAGTAATTGGAATTTGTATAATTACTGCTCTGGGACTCTGGTACTTTGAAGAAATTTACCCTCTAAAACCTCTACTGCCAATTGAAATTGTACCTACTGCTTTGACTCCCTCTGTACACCTTCATACTTTGTCACCTAGGGACTCCCAGCATAGACGAAAGTACCATAATAACACTTTAATGATAATAATGAATTCAACGCATGACATTTTTAATAAGAGTAATTGCTGGATTTGCACCCATTTACCGCAACATGGGAACAAGGGGCTAGGATGGTATATTCACCCTTTACCTTTAACAACGGCTTGCTATGCCTCTCTTAGAGCACCATTCTTTGGCCGGTGGAATGACAGCATCTCGGGGAACTTTGATGGAACTAATTTAAATAATTTTGAGAAACGTGAATTGACTCCCCTGGGATTCTCGCTTTTTGCAAATAGAAGTAAACCTAATGTTGCTTCTATTAGGCCATCTGATAAACTATTTCTTCCTTTCCAAACTCTAATTTCCTTTAAAATGGCTCCGATAGGCAATAAGGACGCTGTGCCTCCTTAACCATAGCCCCGATTCAGTCCCCTTTTGTCTACAAAGAAATGGCACTTGGTCAATGGGAGACTTTGAAGGTTGTGTGAACATTGTAAATTTGACCGGGGAGAACAGGCCTCTGTATGTAGGGAGGCCTGTCTATTTCGTTTGTGGTAGTACAGCATTTCCCTGGTTGCCCAAGGATTGGCAGGGAACCTGTTATTTAGGAATCCTGTTACCTGGGGTATTCATAGCTAGTACATTGGAAGTTTCTAAGGCTCGCCAGATACACCTGGGCAAGTATTGGGAGATATAGCAAAATCAGTTGTGCCATTTTGGGGACAGATAGCAAATTCTGAAAATATTAGGGGGCAAGCAAGGGTACTGGAGAGAACCATCAACCGGACCACGGATATACTGTACAATATGACACTGGAACAGAAAGCAATAAGATTGGTAGCACTCCAAAACCGTATGGCATTAGATGTCATCCTGGCAGAACGTGGTAGAGTATGTAAATTAGTGGGGTCCGCTTGCTGTGTTTTCGTACCAGATTCCTCACCGATAATTTTCAAAGCAATACAGAACTTGCACATCCTTAGTTCAGAAGTGCATGTTCCTGTGGGAGATTGGAGTATTAGTGCTTGGTTCTGGGATTCTCTACGATCCTGGGGTTGGAAGGTGCTTTCTGTTATACTGGTTATTTTGGTAATCCTGCTATTCCTTTGTTGCTGTTTCCAATGTCTACCTAGTATATGTGCAATACTAGGGGGATGTGGTGTTCAGGCAGTGAGCACAATAGGGCACAAAATGTATGCCCCAGATACAGCATCTAAAGAGTTTGTGTTACAAGAGGTACTGATGAACGACCTAATGGCTATAGATATTACAGACAATGATCCAGGATGTATGGACGACAATGCATGGAGTTATTTACAAAGACATTAGAAATAATATTAGCACTTGGCATAGGCCAAAAGGAGGGTTTGTCGGAATTGAAACAATATTATGCCTCCTATCGTAACAATTGTATGTGTATTGGCCTACGCCAAGTTGTCTAAACATCATATGCGAACAAACTCCACGGCAAGGTCTTGACCTTAGAGAAAGTAATGTAAGTCGCCATTTTGGATTAAGCTGCCATTTTAGGTTCTTTTGTTATATGGAAGTCACCCTGAACATCAAAATGGAGGCCGAATGACATTCTGAGTAAGATTCTGGCCGTTGTGACCTCCGTACACATGAATAATTAATATGCCTGCAGGCCACTTGTCGGGGTCGCGAACTGAGACCTTGTCCTACCTTTGACCTATATGTAAATGTACAACTATATCAGTGAAACTAATCGAAATGCATATATTACAGGATTGACCTGGCAAGGAACCCATAGACCTGTTTCACAGAATGGTTAACCCGCGAGAGGGTTGGCCAAGGGCTGGACAAATCGTTTAAGAAGCCCGGGTATTCCAATGTGCGGACTCTCTCACTAACACATCGAACCCTCGTTGAAGTTCGTTATGTTACTCTGAGAGCCGAATAGCTATCCGTTTGTTAATTGACTTGGTAACTGTTGTAGCTTTTAAATAAAGCACTTGTATGTTTCTTTGTAACCTGTGTTGGTGTGTTTGTTTTTGGGCTTCCCGGCCTCATATTATTTCTCTGTTTTCACAACACGAAAACCCAACACTTTTATATAGAGTGCCACCTACAGTCTGTGGCCGCTATCACTGGCTTATCTACACCAGTGATCTATGCGCCCATGACATTACTGGCTCATTGACCTCCAGTAATCTATATGTTATATTAGATTCCCTCCAAACGACATGCAAGGAGGACACACACACACCTATTCTCCCGTGTCCACATATAAAATCCCAAATGCATAATGACTCTAAACAATTTGTTTTTATATTCTGATTATATTGTATACAAGTACAATTCACAATTCAGTGCTTACCATGATCATATTAAAAAGGATTTTTTCAACAGCACTCTTTACTTTTCTAACAAAGGAATCCTTGCTCACTGAGCAACTGTATCCATTCTTATTTCCTGCTATATCATGCATCGCTTCTAAGTGGTCCTCTATACTGCACTCCCCTCCTTTTTTAAATGGTTTGATCACAGCCTTGATTACATTATTTTTATGGGGCTACTCGTTGCTATGCATGGAATTGCATTACTTTGTGATTCAACCCTGGTTTCAGGTGTATGGGATTGGTGGCGACCCCCAATGGGTGTGTCAAATACCCCAAGGGCATTGCAATCAAGTTCATTCACTGGCCCAGCCACTGGGGCACAAGCTATCTGTGTAGAAATAGGATTCACCTCAATCCATTGAATGTGGTGCCCTGCTGTTTATCCTGGGACCTGGAAATGCATATTTGCTGTTCCAAATCCTTGCACTTTTTAAGAAGCCTGTCTGCCTCCTTTCGCAAATAATTGTTTTCATCACCCATCTTATTAATTACCTCTTGCATATCGCCCATTTGCATTTGGCATTCATTGAATTCTTTGTTTCTTTTGTCTCTTTCTTGAAACATTTTAACCATTTCCTGTTCAGCATTTTGGAGATCGCATTCTTTCTCAAAATGTTCTTTTTGTAACACCTGCAGTTCCAAAACAAACTCATCTTTATCTTGTCTAATATGATCTACCAACGCTTTCAAGTGTTTCAATTCTTGTTCGCTATCCTCAAACTGTGCCTTGCTCTGAGACAATTGAGTGTCGAGATCTCTATATTTTGACTGCATGTCCTTTTGACATACCTCCAATTCTGCTCTTAACTTTTCCTCTTTTTCACTTACTCCATCCAGATCAGCTCTTAATCTGCTAATCAGCTTGTTATCATTTTCTTGCATTCGCAGGGACCTATTTAGGATAAACCATGTCTTGGTACATAGCCGTATCAGACAATCTTTCTTTGCATGTTTATCAACTGCATTTAATAGTCTCAAAAGGCAGACCTGAATTAAGCTGCAAAAATGTTGTGTAATGGTTCTTTCTGTACTTCACCATAGATGCGTTCACGCCATTCTGTGGCATTATTTGATGACCATGTCCCATGTGCATATTGCTTTGCCTCCAGATATTGCACTAGCTCTGGGAATGTGGCCTCCATTTGAGACATTCTGAAATTCACTTTAGTGTCACACTGCTATCATGAAATGGGTTCCCTCTAATGCACGTACGTATAGTACGCTTTCCCGGACAATGCACCATGTATGTAGGATATTTTGTGTAAATTTGGGTTTGGGCGGTATTTTTCTTACCACCAAACTATGAGCAGTAGTTTGGTGGTAAATTATCCTTGCATTTGGATTGGGTTTGGCCTTATATCATTCTAGTGACCATACCTTGATATATTATATTGGAGAATCTAGTAATATGTATTACTTGTGGTATTTTGTGGTAGTATGTTGTTTGCAGTATTTAGTGGTGAGCATAGTTTCCTTCCCTACATCATAACCCCATCATAAACAAAACCTTCCTTTCTATTAGAATACCTCCTAGTGATCTATAGAGAGCCTTGGACCTATACACACAAGAAAACCCAACACTTTTATATAGAGTGCCACCTACAGTCATTGGTGGTATGGACAAATTGACAAATGTATTACCAAAGAGAATGAATCTCCCCTGTGTCCACATATACAATCCCAAATGCAATAATTATTCTAAACAATTCAGTGCTTACCATGAACATTTCACCATTATCTGTAACAAAAGAAAAAGAAACAGAAACAGAGCAAATAAACCTTTTTACAAACATGAGTTACTTTCTAACATTCTAAACATGACAAAGTAAAATGCAGGGGATTTCCTTTGCTATCCTACCTACATGACATTTTAATTCAGTCATCCATCCGACTGCACACAGTGACCTCACTTAACTTTATCTGCTCACCAGAAATATTTGTTTGAATCTCCCCCACATGATCTTGCTTTGCTCGCCTCAGAAAAACAGGCCCAGTCAACAAACTGCTCCTGTCATCTTGGGTGCTTGGAATGCACAGCGAGAAATTCTCCAGCCAGCGCTCATTGATATCAGGCACATCTGTCTTCAGAGCCCAGTCATCCCGAACTAACTTTCTTTTTCCTCCCTTGTCATCAAGAGACTTTTTTTCCAGCCCCTTCTTACATAGTTTTATCTGCCGACACTTTCCTCCAATCATATTAAAAATGATTTTTTCAACAGCACTGTTTACTTTTCTAACAAAGGAATCCTTGCTCACCGAGCAACTGTATCCATTCTTATTTCCTGCTATGCATACTTTCTGCTTTCTGCAAACTGAACACAGAAGAGAGAGAGAACAATTCCAGTGCACTTTTAAAAACAAATGATCTTTTCACCTCATTTTGTACATAAGACTACATTATAATGTTAAAGTAGTTAGAATTAGTGATTTAGTAAATGTTTATTAAAGTTAGTTAGTTATAGATAAATAATGTAGTCTTCTATGTATGAGGTATTCAAGAGAAGAAAAAAAATGGTGCACTTTACTCTCTGCAGTTTCACATTGGGCTTCTGCTGTGTTATGAATTCTGTACCAGCAATATATTCACATGTTATACTGGCAACATAAAATAACTATATGCGTGTGCCACATTATTGCTGGAAACAAAAATTCTTGCCATCACATGTAGTAAAGCGCTATATATTCTAAAGCACTATAAATATTATAAAGCGCTATATTGTATTACTACAATAGCCCTTCAAAACATAGTGTGCAAGAAAGTGCTGATTGAAAATGCCACACAGAATTTTGACCACTGGGAATTTGGAGGCTTTCCATAACATGTCTCCAACGTACAGGACCAAATGTTTGCAATTTCGCATGCATGGTATGGAGGTCCATACAAGGCTGGGGTACAAGTTCAAAATGAAAATATTATTAGGCAACAAGCTAGAACTGCTGGTGGCTATACTCTACTGCACTACATCATGACTTTAAAAAAAGAAAAAAAGTAATGAGAGGCAAATCTAGTATTAGAGTAAATGCATTTTTATTTTGTGAAGGATCTCACTTTGACTGTATTGGCAATGGAACTGATTATGTTGCCAGCGTACAGTCGGTTCCAAACAACATTGCAATATTGGCGAATCCTCCAAAGTCCGACATTGTGGCAAAACTAACTATCAGATTCAAATAAAGCGGTGTGGTTGACCTATAACATCTTGAAAAATCATAAATAAATATATTTATTGAACAATTACATGTCCTTTAATTTTCAAAAGATTACTACTATGAAATATGTTGTTTGAATATGTTATTTTCAAAGAAAAATGAAGTCTTTTTTTCTGTCAACCATCCATTATTATTTTCTTTGTTTTATTTTTCTATCAGTATGTCTCTCTTACCTCTGTCCAACTTACTATCTATCTCTCTTCATCTATGTATCCATTTCACTCATTGCATTTCTCTATTTCTCTCTATTCATTTTTCTCTGTGTCTATGGGCCTCATTCCGAGTTTGGAGGTAGCTGGTCTGGTTCAATGGGGACTTACCGGGACATTCCTACCTGTGCGGACCCGGTAAGTCCCCATTCAATCAACCATTCCCCATTCCCATTTGAGCCCACGTAGGGCTCAAAGGGAATGGGGAAGGCGCTAATTACGGGTCCGCAAATAGCAGGCCCGTAATTAGCGCACTGGTCCTTTAGCGGGACCCGTAAAGGACGTGTCGTCAGAACACACGTTCTTTGCGGCTCCCGCTAAGGGACCTCGGAATTGGGCGGTAAGGGTTTAACGGCACCGGTCTCCTTACCAGTGACCGTTATCCCTTACCGCCCAAGTCGGAATGAGGCCCTATCTCTCCCTATATTTTTCCCTATTTTACTTTCTCTTTCTGAATCTCTCATTCTCTCTCGTTCTTTATAACATATTGTTAAGATGGATTTCTAGAATCTGGCCTGGTAGACAGATTATAGGAGACCACCCTTGTTTTAGTGAACAGGGGAGCTCTGAGAGGTTAGCCAAACCCAATTAGATTAAGCATAGCGAGTGGCCAAAGCTATTCTCAGGGGAGAGTGAGTGCGGTTAGGGGTCCACAATCAGCCCACACAGTGAGGCACAGTGAAGCATACAATAAAGCAAACAATAATTCAATTTAGACAGGTAAGTAGGGTACATACAAACATAGTTTATTCATTGTAGGCCCATAAACACACACTAGGAAATAGAAACAAGCAAGTGATAATGTCACATAATAATATCAAAAATATATGCAGTCACCTTTAGCATCTTATAAACGCATTCAATAACTTAGACAACAAAAAGAAGCTGAGTAGTGATGCGGTAGAATGAAACCAGTTCAAAAGAATGATACCCCAACTTTATAAATCCAATCCCAGTGATGTATGGTGTCTTCTGCCCAAGAGTCACAAAGCTTCTTCTTAGGAAAAGGGACTGATGTAGGAATAGCTTTGTGGTGATAAAATGTTACAGAATGTAATTAACAATGTTAGAGGTAGGTACAATTATATTCCTATCTTTCAGATACAAGCTTTTAGATCCAACTATCAAAAAGTGATGGAATGGAATAACCAAAGTTTATTCTAAGGAGAACAGAGTAGGTGAATGTGTTGCAATTACTTACCCCCCTCCCGATTTTTGCAGATGACTATGTGGGTCAACTGGGGGTCGCTGGAGGTAGTATTTCCAGTGATAGGTGCCTAGGAGCTGTGGCTACAAGGATTCCTCTGGTCAATTCCAGGAGCAGGGTAAAACCCTTTGAGAAGAAGAAATGCAGAAGGCACCAATGCAGACCTCTTCAGGGCACTTGACCAGATTGGGAAGGCAAGTTCCAGCTACTGCAAACATGTGACAGCTGGCGTCCTTCCAGTTGTGGTTGATGAATACCTTCCTGGGCAATATTGCGTGAAGCTGGGAGGCTGAAATTCAGCAGGAAGTTATCTAATAACACAAACTGCCGAAGACTGCCGAAGTTCCAGCAACAAACGCGGAATGACATTTCTACCGGTTTAGCCCACTGGATAGCTGCTCAGTTCACTGAATGAACCTGGTACATTTCTGACAACCAGGATGGCTGGATCCTCTGGAATTCTTTGAAACTGTTTGGTACCACCAGTCCACGGATTGACGCACCACTCAGGGCCTTTGCAGATCATGTAGTCCAACAGGGCTTCACTGGGCCAATCACAGGAAAAGACGCTGGGCCTCTTCAGGAGCCGTCCATAGATCTTCATTTGGTTGCTTGTCTACACAGGATACTTGGCCCCAATGCTGATATGAAGAAATGATGCAGGAGTCCTCCTCTTATCCTACATCCTGGCTGGAAGCAAGTCCAAGTCCAGCAATGGTAAGGATATTCACCATTCAAACAGCAAGCAGTGGTCCAATCAGGGACCACTATGGGTTTCAATCATGTTTCACCATCAGACTTTCTGGCACCACGGATGTGGAGTGAGACCATACAGTCCCACCCCTTCCTGGGCCAAGCACACACAAAGGCATCACCAGCCCACCAAAGCAGCAGCTTTCCTGAGCAAGTGCATGACCTTAAATGTATTTTCCTCACCTGTGATGGCAGGAAGAAGTCCAAACAACAATATGGTCTTCTTGGGGATCCAGCCATTTTAGGGCAGTAGCCACATTTAATAGCGAGATGCAGTAAATGTGAATGTGAACACTAAAAATAATGCAAACATGGTAAAAATGTAATTGCTGCCACTTGTGTGTCTTTAGGCAGATACAAAAGTAACAAAACATCCCAAGTTTAAAGTATTAGTGTGATTCAAAATTATCCCCAGTAAACTTCATTGTAAGATGCCGTGTGCACTGTTAAAATGTTTTAAAAAAGGGAAAACGTGAAAAGGACAAAAGGAAAGATAGTGTCCACCTATTGATAGTCTGAGAAGTTTTCAGTTTCCCCATAGCAAAATCAGCAAAAGACCAAGAGGGTGAAGTAGGAGGCTTCACCTGTAAAAAGTCAGGGAAGGTTAAAAAACAAGAGCACAGCATTTGGTGGTCCATAGAATATGGAGGGAAAGTTGCCAAAAGATACATATGTCCTAATACATGTTCTATGTAGCTCTCCTAGCATCAATCTATCTCTCTAATTCTCTATATTTGTTCTGTCTATATGTTTCACTCTCTCTGAATCTCTCTACCTGTTTCACCCTACATCTCTTTCTTTACTACTGTCTCGCAATCTTTATGTTTTATCTCACTCTCTCTTTCTTTTTTATTTCTCTAATTCTCTCTCTCTCTCTATTGATTTCTGCTTCTGATAATGATATATTCTTCTACATATTTCTACCTTTCCTTCTATCTCTCTTCATCACTCCATTTTTGGATCTCCACCTATTCTTCCATATATTTATAATGTTAAGTATTTCTATTTCTCTCTATGTGTCTCTAATTTTCTACTTTTCTTTTTCTTTTATATTTAATCTCTCTCTGTTAAACTCTCACTATATCTCTTACAGTATATATATATTTTTATCTAGATATCTTGCTTTATCTCTCCTTTTCTACATCTTTCTGTATCTCTCTTCCCCTTCTCTTTCTCTTTTCCTCTTTCACTTTCTCTCTCTCAGCCTAAATGATGTTATCTATGTTCTCCCTTCTGCTAAATCCTCCCAATGTGTTTGCTGTCATGATGTTCTACCCTCTCAGTTTCTCTCCCTCTATCTGTTTCACCCTCAATCTATTTCAATGTATTTCTCTTTACTTTTCTTCATAACTCCCATATTTTCTCTATCCTTTCACCTCTCTCTCTGTCCCTTTTTATTTCTGTCTTGCTCTCTCTTTTTCTCTATCTCTTTCTTATCTATGTAGCCGTCAACATCTCTTATTTCACCCTTTGTGTCTCTCTATTACTAAAGTCTACTTCTGAGAGTATTTATCTTTTTTTAAGTCAATCCTCAATGGCAAATGATCTTTCTTAGCCCATTTCAATAATTGTTTCCCAACGTTCTATGTCTGTCTTACTTTGTCTGTGTATAACCCTGTCTCTCGTCTGTCTCTAGCTCTCTTACTCTCTCTTTCTTTTTATATTTCTCACTTTGCATCACTATTTATATTAGTATTTGAATATACATTGCAATCTTTATTACTCTCTATCTTTAGCCTTCCATTTATGTAGCTATCTCTCTTTCCACCTTCTATTTACTTTCTTCACATCTGGTCTCTCTTCATCTCTCTTACTTTCTGTGTCACTCCCTCTCTTTATAACATTCTCTAAAATTATTTCTCTATTTTTTTGTTTCACAAAATCTCTCCTCTCTTCATCTGTCCCCATTCTCTCGACTTTTGTTTCCCTCTTTCTTTATCTCTTAATCTATCTATGTCACTTACAATGTCTACTAATCTCATTTACTAATTCCAAATCACTATTTATTTCCCTTTCTATTTAATTCCTTCCATTCCTTTCACTTGTTCTATATCATTACATGTATCTCTCTTTTGCTGTATCACTTTGTAAACATAATATGAAAGGTTGCATGGGATCTTTCTAAATGGGTGAGGTTATTTATCCCTGGTAATTTAACAGATAAATCACTTCCAATATTCGTGTTGCCTATGATTGCAGACATGATCATTGTAAGATGTATAGGTTTACATTCTATGTAGTACATTTCCAAAGTCCACTATGGCTGTGTGTGAATTTTAAAAGCAGTTTTCAAGTTTCTGTATATCACTCTCTCCCATCCATTGTCATGTCTGTCTGTTTTTCTAAGCACCTTTTTCATTCTCTGTCCTTCACTTTCTTATTAAACCTACTGTCTCCCTCTCTCTCGCTCTCTCTCTCTTTCTCTCCCTATCTCAATGTCTCTCTCTCTCTCTCTCGCTCTTCTCTATTTCTCTTTAACTTTCCATCACTGCTCTTTCTCACTCTCTTTCTGACTGTTTCACTATTGCTATTCTATGTATCTCAAGTGATATGTCTCTAACTCTTGTTCTATCTATTTCTAAACTGTTCCTCCTATGACTCCTCACTCACTCTTTCCAGAGCTCATTCTCTGTTATCTCCATTCACTTGTAATCCTCTATTGTTGACCCTTTCTTTACCTGTGTCTCCGTCTCTCCTCTCTCTGTGTTTCTATCTTACCCTCTTTTTCTCTCTATTTCTAAACTTGTCCTTCTCTCACTCCTCACTCAAACTCCCACATTTCCCATTCCACTGACAGACAGGTCGTGCTTAGCATGTCTGCCACTAAGTTGTCTAGGCCACTGATGTGAATAACAGTGAGAGAAATGAGGCTCTTCTCAACTCAAAAACCCATTGGCGTTGCTAACAGACCCAGGGACTCACTATTTTAATAACAAGTTCATTGTGTTTTATGAAAAATTATATTGCTCAGACAATAAATGTGAAGTCAAAGTATTAGAACACCCACTATTTCATATAAATCTGATATACCAATGTTAATCAAGATTGATGCGAACGCGTTAGAAGAGATGATCTCTGTAGAGAAAATTCACTTATTCCATCTCAGCTTAAATACCAATAAAGTACCCGGTTCTGGTGGTTTACAAACAGAATTCTATCATCTCCTGCCTGACTCTGCAGTAAAGCTACTACATTATATGTTTTCGTAATCCCTTCAATCAAGCATCCTGCCAAACTCCCTGAGGCATCTTTTAATTAAAGTCCTGTCAGAGAAGGACCAATCACCAACACGCTGCGCTACTCACAGACCAATAAGTCTGATCAACACTGACTTCAAGATCCTTGCCAAAGCCTTGGAAATACGAATTGGGGAGGGGAAACATATTCATCAATGAGAATGAAGTGTGCTTTGTCCAAGGGAGACATAGTGTAGACCAAATGAGAAGACAGCTACTGGCTTTGGAACATGGTTGACATGCACCAAACCCTATATCTGCAGTAACTCTTGATGCTGAGAAAACATTTGATAGAATGTATTTCAAACTCTACAAAAGATTTGATTTGGACCAATATTTTTTAAAAAGTACATGAGTCCCATTTATACAGACCCTTCATCCAGTGTCATAACAAATGGCCTTATCTCTGGGAAGATCAACCTCCAAAGTGTCATCCTTTGTTGTCTTTGCAATTTATTAGTGTAATGGAACCCCTGGATACTATGCTGAGAAAACATTTAAACATTCAAGGGACTAGATACGGAGAAGAATATTGGAAGAAAATGCTATATGCAGATGATCTGCTGGCAGTACTGCAAAACCCAGAAGAAAGCATGACTTCCGAATGAATATGATTGAGACAATAATGAAAATGTCTGTATATAAAATTAATTGGAACAAATCAGTGATAATTCCAATCGCGCTATCCTGTATAACACACCTGTTTGATGTATGGAACTACTCATGGTGTCCTTTTAAGATTAAGTACTTGGGAATCTGGATATGCCCTACAGTCACTGATAGGATGTGGATAAACCTTGAGATACTGTTGCCAATATTAAATTGGACATTGAGAGGTGGGCACTCCTTAAACTCTATTTATGGGGAGAGGTCAACAGAATAAAATTGAAAATGGCACCCCGGTTCAATTTCATTCGTACCATGCTCTCCCTTCAACCCCCAAAATTCTCTATATGAAAATTCATACCCTGTTACAGAGATTCCTGTGCTCTATGAAAACTGTAACTACTGATTTGCCTAGGAGATATGAATGTCTCCAATTTCTCGAACTGCCACTTGCCATTTTCAGTGAAACACATATATAGACTGAGAAGTCCATAAATAGATATTTGGATGTAGGTTAAATCGAATCTGATGTCACATTTGGAGCCTGGTCCCCTTCTAACCACTAGGTCCAGGAATATACTTGTGAAGAATCCCCTCACAATGTTTCTATGAAGAAGCTGGCAGTCCATACCCCATGCATTCAATGTGTAAACATATGTTTCCTTGAAGGCATCAGTGTGATTGAAACCAGGGCTCAAAATCCAAAGTAAAGCATATTTTGGTCCAATTGGTATCTGGGCAGGATTAGCTACATTACAGACCTGCTTGACGTTGGGACTTGTTTTCCTTATGAGCAACTATGTCAACGCACGATATGGCAGCTGAGAAGCATCTTCCTAGAAAATATTCTGCTTGCATCTTGTCTACCTCCCAGGATAAAGTTTGTTTGCATATTGATACATGTATGTATGGTGGACATCCAGCAGCTGGGCTGTACAGACTTCTGGCAACAGCAAGTGTGACGGAAGTAGGAATGATGCATTTATGGGCTCAAAAAATCCAAGAAGATTTAAGCCCTGAAAGTTGGACAAGTTTCTGTCACAACATACGATTGACATTGGTTGACTTGAATCTTAGAGCATGTCAAATCAAACCTCAGCACTGAACATATTGGAAACCAGACCGGATGAATAAAAGGAGAATGAGAGAAGATGATATATTCTGGAAGTGTAGGTGAGCCCACTGGACGCTGATTCTCCTGATCAGGTCCTGTCAAAAAAATAATGAATTTTATAAACAAATATCTGAAAGAATAAACCTCATCCTAGAAACTGAAATACCTATGGAGGCTTCCATATTCATCCTGGAAAATGACAGAGGGATACGTGACTTGTTTAAAGCGAACAAAGCTGAGTTGTTCACAGGGTGCATGTTATATAAAAAAAAAATAATAATTCTACGTCCCCGTAAATCATCCCAGTGCCTGAATATAGGTGGCTGGTAGCATGGGTTGCTGACCTTGTCAACAATCAAGTGAGTAAATTAACAAGAGGGGGGGGGTGACTCAAATGTGTTTCAATAGATGTGGGGTCCATTCCTAGATATGTATGGTTGAATCAGCATACACAACACTCCACCATATCTGAACACTTAACTGTGGACATGTTCCGTTCATGCTATTACACTACTCAAAACCATTTCCTCAAACCACTCTTATTGAATGTACATAATGTATTTTATGATAAAATAAAAACCTTTTTAATCCAACTACCTTCCTCTTTCTCTCTGTCTCACTCTCTTGCTTTCTCTCCCTTTCTTTGTCTCTGTCTATGCTCCATCTATCTTCAACATTCTTTCACTGCTCTTTCCCGCTCTCTCTATCTCTATGTCTCTATCTCAAGCAATATGTCTCTAGCTCTATTTCTCTCTATTTCTATTATTTGCCTCATTTCAGTCCTCACTCACTCTCTCTAGAGCTATGTCTCTGTTATCTCCATATCCTTGGCTTTCTACATGGTTGACCCTTTTTTGCCTTTAACCATCTCTTCCATTTTCTCTCTAGGTCTCTCTTTTCTCTACCTATCTTTACCAGCACTCATTGTCACTCTCTCTATCTCTATGTCTCTGTCTCTCTCTAATGTGAAATGTCTATAACTCTATTTCTCTATATATATTTCACTTCACACTCATTCTTTCTCAAGCTATCTCTCAGTTATCTCCATCTCTATGTCTTTCTCTATTGTTGACCCTTTCTTTACCTTCCTCTCTCTATCTCTCAGTCTCTCTCTCTCGTGTTTTTTTCTCTTTAATTTTCCATCTTGTCTCTTTCTCACTCTATCTCTCGCTCAAGTGACATGTCTCCAATTCTATTTCTCTCTCTCTCTAATCTTGTAATCCTATCATTCTTATCTCCATGTCCTTGTCTGCCTCTCTCTCTCTTTTCTATTTCTCTTTAACTTTCTATCTTTGCACGTTCTTGCTCTCGCTATCTTTATGTCTCTCTCCATCTCAAGCGATATTCTGCTAACTCTAGTTTTATCTCCATCTAATCTTTGCCTCCTATCACTCCTCACTCACTCCATCTAGAGCTTTATATCTGTCATTCCCATTAACGTGCCTTCCATTATTGTTAACCCTTTCTTTACCTCTCTATCTCTCTCTCTCTCTCTCTCTCTCTCTCTCTCTCTCTCTCTCTCTCTCTTGTACTCTGATTGCTCTCTTTTTAAAGGCATGTCTCTATATTTGTCTCTGTTGCCTTATCTCTATCTACAATCATTCCTTCTCTCGCAACAGGGCATTCAATCTTTCTCTTGCGTTATTAGACCTCTCCATGCCTCTCTCGCCCTATCTTTTAATCTATTTATCTCTCTCTCTCTCTATATATATATATCTTTCTTTCTCTATTTTTCTCTCTTTAATTCCATTGCTTCTCTCTTTTTCTATGCCTTCTCTCACTCCAACTCTATATCACCCTCACTCAAGTTTCCCCTTTTGTTAAACAGGTTTACCTGGTTGCTTTAAAAAGATATATATTACAGGGCCTGCAGTACCAGCAATGTAGTTATGGTTAAGTTGCTCAACTCATTGAAAGAGCACTTATTGGGCAGCTTATATCTTTTCCCCTCCTTGACAAATCCTCACAAAATGTTGCAATAAATGTATACGGCCCCTCTCAGAATGGTTTTACAAAGTTTTGTGCGGTTTCGTCCAGTGAGGGCAAAGGTTTAGGGGGTCCCAAAACATGTGGAAATCATCATAGATGCAATGGAAAAAATGGTTTGCTCACACCTACAGCCCAAACCGCTGGATAGATTTTCACCAAAATTCTACCAGATGCAGCGGCTTGGTCCCAAAAGCGTGCTTATGTAAATTTGGTGTAAATCCATCCAGCAGATTTTTGAAAAATGGTCAAAGAGTAGGGCAAAAAAGATTAGTGATATCTGGGTCCGGTCCACTGACTCATTTCCTGATTCGGAGACTGCGGACACCTCTGGACCAATCAGGGTCCAGCATGATATCTGCATACATTGTACATGCCCGTTGACTGAATGTTCAAAATCGTGAGCAGCGTCATATTTTTTAGAATGGTCGACATGTTGGATGCGCGACAACCGCTGGTGTCTGCGGATAGTTTGGTGAGGAAAAAGTTTGGAAAACAAATTTGGGGTTATTTGTTGGCCAAAAGAGGGCCTCTAAAGCATCAAGGAATGTTTTCATAGGTGAGAAAAAGTTTTGCTGGTGCCACCCAGTCCGCGGATATCATCGCTGACTGCAGACAATGCAGTTAGGAAAAAAAATGAAAACAGATTTTGGGTTATTTGGTGGCTGAAAGAGGGCTCAGAATGATCGGGTGTGGAATGAAGTTGACATGGAGATGTTTTTATAGGTGAACAAAAGGTGTGCAGGTTCTACGTTTTTCACAGACTCTGTGGTAGTCATGTGCCATTCGGGTCTTTTAAGGATGCAAGGCATGGAAAGAGGACATTGAGGGACTAGCCAATACTGTTGTGTGGTTTTTGTAAGAGGAGTTGTACAGGAGTACAATATATCAAGTCTTTTCTTTGTTGTGAGTAGTGAGGATGGCTGTGGCTTTGGCCATGAAGAAGCAGAGTGTGTGGATCATGTCAGATTCTTGGATCCATTCATTGAAGGTTTATACTGAATCTCGTGGCATGTCTGCGACTATTGGATTGGAAGAAGTAGAAGTTTCGTGGAATGAAGATTGTGGATTAAAGTGGGTGAAATGTATTACCATTCAGTGAGAGTATGGCTCACTTTAAAAATCAGGATATTATTATTGTTATTTGTGGATGCAGCAGTTTGGGTTATATGACTGCAGGATCTTTGCAGTTTGCCATGAAGTGCATGTTGAAAAGCCGATTGGAACTGTTTCCAGCTGCGCAGATTATTTTAGATAGCATGTCATTAACGGTTTGTGTGCTTTTTTATATGGTTTAGGAATGGCATCTTTTACCAACTCAAATATCAAGTGGACGGTGTAAATATTTTTCAACGTGATATAATACTGTCGGAAATTACATTTTTCTTTTGAATATTGAAAATTCCACAAAAAAAAAGGTTCTTTTAAGAGCCACAATTTCGGAATGAAAAACAAGTTAATTGAGTTTAATGCCCCCACTCCACGGCTGGAATTTTCCAGGTGTCCACAGATTTTTCAACTGTCCACAGACTATGCAGACTACAAATGGGCATGCAAATTTTATTTATAGTTCAATTTAATAACTGTGAAAGGTGGACCCTAAACAAACCTTTTTTGTTTGTCTTTCTGGCTGGCTTGTGTATATGTTTTAATTTAGTTTTTTTGTAAGAGAGGCGAGTAGGTAAGGTGGGGGAAGGAAGGGGTACCAACCACAGACACAGAGGAGAAGGTGGATAGGGGAAGATGTTGGGTGTGCCGTACATTACAGGTGGGTGGCAGTGTTTCGCATGCTCCTTGACCGCAGCCTCGAAAGCACGCTGAAACTGCTTCCCCCTGTAGAGTGGTATGACTTTTTGAACGGTAAGGGTCAATAGCATTTTGTATGGCATCCAACAGTTTGATCCTCTGCCCCACAGGAGTTGCCTGTTTCGTGGTAGGAATGGTTGAGGGAGATGGGGTAGAGGAAGATAACCTACTTATCCCTAAGAGTGGAGTAGCCTTTCTTAGAGCACGTGTAGTGTCACATGGAGGTGGTAAAATAAGAGTATTTCCCTGGTAGTCCTTAACTGAGTACGAACCTGCACTCAATGCATTGAACCTTGGCAGCCAGAGCTTTTGGTACACCCCTAACGGTTTCAAAGAACTGCCACACCTATGATTTTCACTGGGTGCTGGAGGTAGGAACTTCCTCTATCTCATCTTCCTGTTCCTTGTCACCCTCCTCTGCATTATCATGCTTGTTCCCCTGTCCAAGTCCAAAACGTGGTGATGGTGGCCCCTGGGAAAGTGGGTGGTCATGACATATACCATTCATGAACTCCTGGAACTCTCCTGGAAGAAGCTCTGAAAAGATGCTCTCTGCTGGTCTGCCAGATTGAGAATGACTAAAAGTAATGGGTGGGTCCCTTCAGAGGAACCGTCACAGACCTTGCAACTGTCTGCGTACTACCGAGTTGAAAATAGACCTTGGAAAAAGTTGACAGATCAACTAAGAATAGGTCTAGGAGCTCTGGAAGGGTAATCTTTCAACTTGAAGCATTCTAGATTTGACAATAATGCAGTTTCAAACCATCCGTGCTCACAGGCACTGTCTGAGGACACATTTGCACTGCATAAGGGCAGTGATATGATAACCTCCTTGGAGTGTTCCTGGTGGCGGCTGGTGTCCATGCACATCGGTGGTTGGGAGACACTGGACGCATGTGTGGGGATTTTCGCGAATGGGCGTGTTGTCTGTGGACTAATTTAAAATGCGTCAGATAGACTGACCTGCATGGACAGGGCCCGATGTCCACAGATGCCCCATTATGCAAGCAGACCCCCCGAATGGTCTAGAAGTTTGCAGACTATTGATTGGGGTTTCAAAAAACAAATAACAATGTATTACAGAATAATATAGACGATATTTACAGTAGAACAAATAAATGCATTTATGAAAGGGATGGGGAATCAGAATGGGAAACATAAATGGGAGAGTTTGGCATTTTTATAAAGTTATCATTTGGGAAGGGAGGTAGAGAGGTTTCATCAAACTGTGTTTGATTTATGTTTTGTGAATTTGATTGGGGTGGGTGCCGGGGGAAGGGGACAGGGACAAGTAGGAGAGTGATAATCAATATTTTGCAATAAAATGTTTTTTAACATAAGTTAATAGTTTTTTAAAGTTATTTCTATGTGTATTAAATTTTAAAGACAAGATCATTATTTCATTCTTTCTAGTTGGGGCTTGGGATTGTATTTTGTTTGTTGGGATTCTGTATAATTAATCTGTGGTGTAGTTTCTTTATGTAAACTATGTACTATAATAAACAAAGTCATTTTTATTTCAATGAGCTCTCCATAAATTATAATACTTGTTATTATTAAAAGATGTATTGTTTACCATTAGAAATTTCATCTTCACTCATTTCTTCTTTGGGAAAGTTTTCTTCTAGCCACTGAAGTGTTTTTGCCATTTCTGTTAAAAAGATAAATATTTATATAATGAATAGTAATAATATCTTTGGTTACGATGCTGAACTTATAGAAAGAGTGGTCACCAAAGTTTTCAGAGAGGCGCATGCTGATTGGATGCTTGAATATATGAGGTGTGTCATCCTTTTAAAAATGGTCACCATATTGGATGGGTGGATCATGGCCTTTGTCAATTAACAGAGCTGTGCGTAAAATAATTCTAGGAAATATATTTTGGGGTAATTATGTGGATGAAGGGGGGCCTGGGAAGGGTAGTGGGCTGTTTAAGTCTTTTAATAGGTGAAATAAAGTTGTGCAGGTGCTGCCGTGTGTGCCGTTAATCTTTTTGTCTGCAGACGCTATTGGGGTTGGGATTGGGGTGGGGGATCTGAGTGAGTCTTGTTATTTAAAGGTTTTTGAACATGTTATATGGTTTAATTCTATTGTGGTGGTTATGGACAGTAGCCAGATTCTTGGGGGAACGACCATAGGTTGTACCACCACTTATCTGGCCACATACAGTATAGTAATATGTCCATAGTTATTACAGGTACTATGGAGGGAATACACCATATTTGTAATATGTTAGAATTATGTAATTGAAGTGTACATTGTATTTATGATAATAGGTCAATTGAGGAAAGTGCTCATTGATGTCTCCTCTGCCTTTCCCACGGTCAACCTTTCTATCCTCATTAAACAGTTACTTGATACCTTTAGCATCATAGACCTGGCAGTGGACTGGCTAACCTGTTTTGCTCACTAATCACCCTTGCCAGCTGCAACTGGGCCATTTCTACTGCACCACCTCACTCTCTACCTTCAGCGTACCCCAGGGTTCTATCCTATCATTGTGGTTCTTCAATGTCTATCTTGTCCATCTGGTTTACCTGCTGTCCTTCTTCTTTTCTAATTTCCAGAGTTATGTTAATGGCAGACAGCTTTCCTTGAAACTGCCCTCTACTAATTTCTTTTCCTCGTTTTTTATCCTTGATTGTGTGATCGGCATCCAAGCATTGTGTGTGGCTAATAATCTTTATATCAATGCCATTAAGACAGAGATCCTTCTTATTGTGACACCTGTGCTCTGTTTTCCTTTTACCCTCTGGTCGCCCTCTTTGGGCCCTCTACTCCTTGGGGTACTCTTTAAGTTCCCTCCTCTCTCCTTTACTCCTTACATTTTTGAGATTTTAAAGAGGCCCACTTTCAGCTTCACCTCTTTACAGGCATTCTACCATTCCTCACCTTGCCCTAGAAGCTCAATGTCTCTAGAGCCCTGGTCCTCTCGAGGCTGGCTACTGCAGCAGCCTCTCCCTCAACCTCCTCCTTTCTTTTCTATGCCCCCTTTGGCTAATCCAGAATAGGGCTGCAAGACTTATCTTTGCCCTGAAGCCCATGCATCGTATCACTGCAGCCCCAAAATCTGTATATTGGCTACTGTTGGCAGTAAGGATGAAAATCAAGCTCCTCGCTATCATTGACAAGGCTTTCTAGGACCTCGGACTATGCTATCTCCAACTTTGTCTCCCTAAATACTACCCTGTTAGAGACCACCACCCCCTTAAATCAAATTCTCTGCTTGTCTAATGCTTTTCAAAACAGAGAACGGGAGGCATGTCTCTCTCTGCAGCCGCTGCCTCTCTTTGGAACAGCCTTCTCTCTCCTCTTAAACTTAAGCTGGACTTCCTTAAGTTCCAGAAACTTCTGAAAACATTGTTTTTATTTTCATGTTTCACTTAATGTCTTCCTTGCTAAATCATTCTACTGCCAATGAGACTGGTGGCCTGGTCCCTCATGAACCTCACAGGTTCCACGCCCTATATCTAGTTAGCACCAGTGCACCTCTCCCCCCTTCAGCACTGTACTTGTGGGTCTACCGCCTGGCGGCTGTGTACCCCACCTTTGGGACTTCTCTGCCTCAGCAGTTAGCCAGTGGCCTGCCACCTTGCCATCCCTTTGCACTGTCCTCTGGGCTCCTATCAGCACTTGGAAATGTCTACTCCCCCTACCCATTCATGCACTTCTCTTATTCCAAAATGCATATGTACATTTATAGCAGCAGTATGTTCAATTTATTTGGAAAAGCAAGACAAATGCAGATGCAAAAGATTTCTTGATCATTGTTAAGTGGCAGTTGGTGTGTGGAAATGTAATATGTTGATTGGGTTATAACATAATAGTAAAAAGGGTATAAGGGCTGTCCTGTGTGATAGTGTGCATGAGGAATCCAGATTTCATTAATGATACATGGCCTGGAAAGGGAACTGCAGAGACCGCAGATAGTCATGAAGCTCCATG
Source organism: Ambystoma mexicanum (assembly GCF_040938575.1). Classification (NCBI taxonomy): domain Eukaryota; kingdom Metazoa; phylum Chordata; class Amphibia; order Caudata; family Ambystomatidae; genus Ambystoma; species Ambystoma mexicanum. Next base: position 825,386,452 of record NC_090928.1, on the reverse strand, counting down.
GATAAAGCTCCCTTTTGTATGATAGAGAAAAGTATTTGGAATATTAAATAGTTTCTGTGCTTTTTTCTTTTTCTCTATTATACAGTTGTCCATTATTCCCATTAGCATATGATAAAATATGTGGTTTATAACTCGCATGTACACAAGTGTTTCTAGGCATGACAAGACAAGGGAGGGGAACAGAGGAAAGACAAAACAAATGATTGTACTAGGTTTTGTGTCACTCATATCATGCAAGTGCAAACAGCGAAAAGTGTATGGGGAGGGAGAAGGGGGAAGTGCTAGGGAGCAGGACAGGGGAAGTGCCTTCAGGGCAGCATTGCTTTGAGGACAAGCAGCCAGGGATGCACGGCTCAAGTGCAGGATGCAGAGAACTGTAGGGTTACAGTTACAGCCCCTACGTGGACAGTAAGCCTGGAAGAAGTGCAGGAGAGACTGGTCGTGGAGGAGCTTGGTACACAGTGAGATACTGGGTGTAGCCAGGCAACCAGTGAGTTGAGCGGAGTGGAGCGGAAAAGAAGGTCAGCAGGGGAGAGAAAGAGAGATAGAAGAGGCAAAAAAGAAGGTCTTGAGCTGCTTCCGGAACTTCAGGTGGTCCAGCTCAAGTTTGAGAGGGGAAGTGAGTCCATTTCAGAGGGAGGCACGTGCAGAGGAGAGAGATCTACCTCCCACTTTATGCCTTGAGAAGCGTCTGATCCCCAGATTCTTACAGAGTTGATTGATCCGGACGACGTGATTGACCGTGCCAAAAGCAGAGCAGAGGTCAAGAAGGATGAGGACGGAATGAAGACTTGAATCAAGATTAGTGAGCAGATCTTCACTGGTATTCAGGAGATCGGTTTCCATGTCTCTGGCTGCTCTGTAGCCAGATTGATGGTCATGGAGACAACCAACAGATTCAGTGTGGAGAGTGAGCTGGAGATGGCCAGCTTTTCCAGGAGTTTGCACAAAAAAGGAGTGAGAGAAATCAGATGATAGTTTGCCGTACAGGTAGGATCGTCAGAAGGCTTTTTAGGGAGGGGATCTACCCCAAACTGGGTGTTTTTAGTAATGAAATAGCCATCATCCAGTTTTTATCTCAATGCAATAGATAACCGCAGCTATAGCCGAGGATAACGGGAAATGAAAAGTCATTAAAAAGTTACTTTCAGGTGAAAATTATTGAAAAGGACTTTAGTGTAGAGGGAGGTGCAGGGATTAAGTTAGCAAAATAAAGCTTTCTATAACTAAATTTCAGCTATAGCCTTGAATATCAGACATCTCAAAGCAAACTCTGTCACAGAAACAGTCTGTGTTGTGGTGGGAAAGCAAGAGAGCAGGGGAGGCGAGGAGGCCATCTAGTGAGTGGGGGGAGTTGGCACATATGAGGGGGGCTTTTGGTGAGGCCCTGGGGGGCGGGAAAGCATTTTTCTTCTGGCTGTTTATCTGATGTACGCAGCTATAATTGATGCTGTAAAGTACTAAAGAGAGCCGTTGGTAACAGTAGTTCCTTGCCTGTGGCTCTAGATTTTGGGGTGATTGTTTTTCATTTCTTTTCAAACTTATTTTTTTTTAAGTATAATGACATCAGGGGTGAAAAGTCACTGCCCATTGTCAGTGATATGGTAGGTGTTTGGAAGTGTTATTTATTTTGCCTGTGTGTTTTCAGACCTTCTTACATATGAGACTTTTGGAGAAAAAAGAACATTGTTTAAAAAATCAATAAAAAAAGAAGCCACCCTTCACTGCATTTTAGCCTGTGTACTTTCACCCATGATATTGTATCTTCTGTATTTGTACCCATTAAATGTATGTCCACATAGTTTCATGTGGTTTGTTTATACGTTATACAAGTTGTGAAAAAAAGATCTACAATCCAAAGCTGAAAAAACTACTGAATATGTATGGGCTTATAAGGGAGTCTGGTAAAAATCCTGCTCTTGGTGTTGCTTCACTTTTACATTTTGTAACACGAAAAGAAAAAGGTCAGTCACACCCAATAGATGATTTGCTCAGCCGAGCATGAATAATGCTCGAGAGTAATCCTGTGATCTAGGATGTCTCAAATGGTGCAGAACAGGGACGGGCTGCTAGTGCCGACCTGTCAAGTGTCTGAAAGACAAATGTCACTTCCAAGGTTGTCTGTATATTTTAGACTGCATTACCGGCTCCTGACAAGAACAACAGGGTGTCAAAGGACAGAGAAGGTTATATACATATACTTGCTGCCCTCGTGTCTATCCCTAGTCAGTGCTAATATGCCGCATTTCTTAAAGTGGATAGAATACGAGGGATGAAATAACAATGTTTCTTTTAGTATTTGCTGTCTTATTTGATGGCAACTGATTGACAGCCCGGGTAATAAATGGCTCATGAACAGTCATAGTTTAGACAGGGTGGTCAGCGAAAGGAGCCTCACTTATTTGGAGAAAATAAAATGCGGGAGGAAGCTAATTCCCAGGCAGTATTATGAAAAGGATTGCTTTAATGGCCAATACTGAGAGTGAATATATCCCAATTAAAAACTTAACTCTAGACTGAATCCTGAGCCAGAGGAGAAGACAGTGATGATTCTGTATCTCCCAGTGGCTATTGCGTGGTGTGCAGCAGAAGTCTTTCAACTGTCTTCATGAATGTTTCAACCGGTTTCGGTGGTCTATATGATTAATTCCACCTTCTTCAGGACTATCTTATTTTTTGGTTTCAGGACCTTTCTGCTTCTCTAAAAATGGTTACACATTTATTGGCCACTATTGACAGGTATCCAATAATCAAATGATGGAACAATTTCACCTCAAAATTGCTTTAAGGAGACAATCAGTTTGACCCTGTAAGAAATCAAATTAACAGTATCACTAATAATGTTGCTAAACTAGCATTGGTTAGTTTTCAACTTATGGAACTTTTTTTATAGTTTTGGGGGTAGGACATATACAGAAGAGATATTCACAGGTTATAGTTGTGAATCATGCTCGAAATAAACAATTTGTTGAATGTGGCAGGTCCCACATGTTGCTGTACTGTGGACCACCGGGCAGAAAGAAACAATTGTGTAATGAACTGGGCAGCTTTAACAGCAACGTGTATGTATTTGTTTAATAAACACAGTGCAATTATGTTCAGAGCTATAGATCATTTGATTTGTTGATACTAATTGAGCTCACAATGAACATGTATTGTTACCCATATGGTGGCATATGGTACAGAGGCCCACATTTAACAATATGCCTCAGTACTATGGCGTAATCCCAACATGACACTATTTAGAAAAACGATAGCTGGTGAGAGTTGAGATTAAATCAGCCCAAAGATGGTGCTCCAGTGCAATACGGGAACAGCAAGACAATTTCACAATTGTCCCCCTGCGAGCCATTCCGGAAATGTATTAGGTGGCATTACATGGGCCATATGGAACTCAAACTGTATATTAATGGTGATGTATGCACGCGAGTGTATGCAAAATGCCACTCAGGCACTATGGTCCGTGACTGCTGTTCCATAGCAATTGCAGTTCTTGGAAGCAGTCAGTTGGAGACTTTTACAACCCATCGATCATTTATGTCAATTGCAGGTTGTATCTCATTTTCCATAGCCTTATGCTTTGCACACTTTCTCTAAACCATTCTCCCTGATGTATGTTCTGGCATTTTTATATTTTTACAAATTCTATCAATACATAACAGTCAAGGTATCTAATTTTAGAGATGCTGTACACAGTGAAAGGCATTGTACCCTGAAAGCTTGAAATTGAGATGTTTTATGTAACATTTTTAGTTATATTTAGTTATATTTTTAGTTATATTCAAAACTATGTCAAGCACAAAGGCCCCAGCCACACAGGAATTAAACAGATAGATTTTAATAGGGTGCTGCTTAAATTGGGCAGGTGTGGTAATGCAGCCCCCAGTCATGTCCATGTTCTCATATAGATAAGGCCTTTGGACTAAAGCCAGTGCGTCGCACCGGCACTTGCTTGTTCGTTCAATAGGACCAAAGGCGATCATGGGGGTGGATGTCCAATACTCATCTCCTGAGAAGGCGAGAACATAACCAGAAGTATCATATGTCATTTTTGCCACGAGTAATGACAAAGGACCAAACTTTTTTTTTAAATAATTGCTCCTGTGTATAAGGTTGGAGGTGGGAATAGCATGGTGGAAAGTGTAATCCACAACTTCTCAAACATTTGGTGGTCAGGTGGTCATTCAAATATAAAAGATACTAGTCTGGAGGGTGGGTTAGGGTCCTCAGAGGTTAATGGGTGGTATGCTATATGGTAGTATTACAAGCAAACTAATATATCACCGTTTGTGTTTAACATCACTGAAAATCAGATGATAGTCAGATTAGTCTCACAGTTTGAACCACGACTCGGACCTGTCGTGCAATGTGTTTGAATCGCCACAACTCCAGAGGACCTCCTCTCGAATACCACACATGCACGACTAAATGAAGCAAAGAGCCCTAGCTCATAACTCACTGGGGTAATTGGGAGGAGGCCACCCTTAAGTGGTGCACCAGCGCTAGCCACTCAGGGGAACCAAAGGTTTTGCTAAGCGGTGTTGCAAAGATGGTAAAACAACAGAATTACTAGTTTCATGGGCATGCGAATATGGGTTGGCAGTTTTGCGTTGTGTATTTCATTGTGCTACTCTTTTTTGCCTGTTTTATTACTGTGGTATAGGAAATTGTATGTTATTTCTGACATGAGATAGATCTGCCAAAATGATGGCAGTAGTAATTTAGGTAGGCTGGTCTGGCAAGTGCGGGTAGGCTCTCTGGCATATTTTGGATCTGGTTTTGATGAATTCTGGTTATGGCTTTCCATGTTTTTATTCTGGTCTTGTTGAGGGCCTCTTTCTCTTCTTGATGTTTTATTGTAGATAAAGAATAAAAAGCGGACACACACACAAAATAAATGGGAAAAGGAGAGTGTGCATGCCACAAGTGTCCCACAACCATTTTTAAGACGACTATGTGGAGTCTCTGTAAAATCCCCTTCCTTCTCAGGACCGCAAAGAAGTGGTGTCAAAGAGTGTGTGGTGCAGGAGCAGCTGGTACGGGGGTGTTTTTCCCTGCACGTTTGTTGATTTAATGAAGGACAGAGATGGGCAAAGAATAATCAAAGAAGGTGTAGACCCCTCAGAGGAGCACCCCTAATCACTTTATGTACATAATTTGTAACAGTCCTATGGGGCTCGGGTTTCACTGGGCCCCCACACAAGGCTGATTAGCATCCCTCTTGCACTGCATCCATTACATGGGAGGTGAAATTGACTCATGCAACATGCTTAGTCTTTGAAGATGGACTCTAGTATAGGAGACACCATTGGTTAAGCTAGTGATACGTTGATAGCACCAGTCATCATCATTGAGAGCTATTTCAGTATGTTCAAGATTCACTAATTGCTTTGACTTCCTACTAAGCATGCAGAAAGGTACTCTTAAACACTCTGCATCACGAAGGGCATAAGGCATCTAAGCAGAAACTACCTCTGTGTAGACCGAGTGTACATTACCTGGGGCACAACATTACAATGGGCACTGAATCATAGTACCTTCTTGTAAAATACAAGATGCAGAGTCCCAAGACTGTTACCTGGATGTGACTGATGGTCGGGTATTGCTGCCAATTAATCTTAGTTTATGCCAAGATTGTTAAGCCCTTACACCATTATACCTGATTCAACATGGTAAAACCATTACAATAGACCCCAAAAGCCTAATGGACCCCAAAAGCAGTCCCCCTCACCTTCCTGTCGAGCAGGAGCTCCAGGTCATTTCCCTGCAGGAGCAGTGGACCCACGGAGCATACCAGCTGCCCAGCCTTGCTGACCATCTTTAATGGTAAGCGTGGATGTCCCCCGTTCAACCTTGCAAAAATTGAACGAAAATCCTCATTTTATGCCTAATGTGCACGCATTGATTCCAGAGCCTGCGAAATGTGCGCGTTTATTTATCCTGAAACGCCTTTCTGAGCATACTGCCGCCATCAAGGTACACGAGGTACCCAGCGCTCTAAGATGGGCGACAGCGTATTGCCTACAATACCTGCCACTGAATCCAGGCCCCTGCTGTGAGCTGATTGGTCTATGGGCCCATATCCCCTCCCATTGGGCGAAGCCGGCCCACTCCCTCCAAGTCCCACGAGAGGCAAGGCCAGCACCTGTTTTGTGCCTGTTCGGTGCCGTGACTGCCGTCTGCCAGACCCCCTGGCCCTCCGCATACAAGGTACTCTTCCATCCTTTTTCAGACATTGCACTGCCACAGTAGCCCAAACTTGCCTCAGTGTACATACGTGTGACCACTCTTTTAACATGAACTGCCTATACCTATGCAGCCTGACCATGCCCTAACCTGAATCACCTACTCCCACTGGCAAATTTGTTTTGTGGGTGTTGTCTCTGCATGTCTTGTTATAATGGTTTTCTCACCCTACTGTGTCATTCAGCGCCTACTGCTCAGCAGTACTATTATATTATGTACTTTATCTAGGGTGTACTACGACATTCAATGGCTGTATCGCACCCAAATGTATCTACATTTAGCATCAACTAGCCTAGAGGTGCCCTGCGCCCTGAATTGCATTTAGCCCTTTTCTATTTGCATTGACTAGCCTAGAAGTGCCCTGCGCCCTGAATTGCATTTAGCCCTTTTGTATTTGCATTGACTAGCCTAGAGGTGCCCTGCGCCCTGAATTGCATTTAGCCCTTTTGTATTCGCATTGACTAGCCTAGAGGTGCCCTGCGCCCTGAATTGCATTTAGCCCTTCTGTGGTGTGCTACTGCCCCTGCATTCATACTGTTGATTTTCATACCCAGGTGCCTCACGGCTGTATGCTAACTGCCAACAACCACCCTGTACCTATCCTATCTACGTACACAATGTATCTCCATACGCTCTATACTGTGATATTAGTGCACTTCTTTATACTATGAATATCCAATACCCGACCATGATACCAAACTCACCCACACACGAGCCCCCACCGAATTTCCTCAGACCAACTGATATGACCTCTGCACCCTGCACTGTTCTCCAGAGGAACCTCAAACTACGTGCAAGGCTCCCAAGGCTTTATGACCCCTTAACCAAATCAGCCCACAGCAAGGTTATTACTAGCCCCCACAGACCCTCCCAGCACCCTCTTCAACTAAACAGTAGACTCTATCGTGAACCTATCCACATCCAGAAAGATACACATAAATCCTCACTACCACCTTTAAAACCAGTACAACCCGAGACCAAGGGAGCACTCATAAACGCCCGCTCCATGGTAGCTCACGCTACAGACATTGCTGACCTACTCCACAATGAAGACTTGGACTTCTTAGCCGTAACCGAATCCTGGCTATATCCAACAGCAGGCCCCGCAATTATGTTAGCCATACCAGATGACTATACTCTACTAAGACTTGATTGTACCGCCTCTCGAGGCGGAGGTCTTGCCATTATAGCTAAAACTAAACTCCCTCTGACCATTGAGTCACCAGCCAACATAGGATGCTGTGAATCCTTAACTGCAAAGTTAACCTTATCTAATACACAATCCATCTCTATTCACCTTATTTACCATCCACCTGGCCCCTTAGGTTCATTTGAAGAAGACCTCACAAATATCCTATCTAATAAACTTAAGAACTCCTCACAAAGTATCGTATTAGTAGACTTTAACCTTGGTTTTAGCGACCCCGCAGATGTTAACGCCACAATAATTAATAATACCTTAGAGGAACTGGGCTTCACCCAGAGGATCACTGTGCCCACTCATACCAAAGGTAGAACCCTGGACTGGCTAGCTGTGCACAATTTCCCAGTCTTGATCTCTTCTATACTTCCACAGCCCTGGACAGACCAACACCTGATCTCGTTCACCTTAGAGCCGACACCAGCGCAAATTGACAGCATAGCTCCAGCTGTTCAGACCAGAAATAAAAAGAACATCACCCCCGAAAATTTGATCCCATTAATCGTACCAACCTTGAATGCCATTCCGGACCACTTAGATCCCTTAATGATGGTAGAGATATACAACAGAGTCATGCTCTCATCTCTTGATGCCATGGCCCCACTGAAGTTAAAAAAGAGCAAACCAAGAAAACACATCGACGCCTGGTTTTCTCCTCATCTTAAAGCCCTCAGACAGGAAAAGCGACGCTGTGAAAAATTTGGAGAGCACTTCCCTCAGAAAAAAACAAGAAAAACTTGAGTAGACTAGCCTCTCATTATAAAAAAGAAATCATCCTGGCCAAACAAACGTCCTACAGCACTCGAATCTCACAAGCCAAATTCAACACCAGAGAGCTCTTTACAATACTAAAAGAGGTTGAATCTCCCATCCAAGCTCCTGAGTCGTGCCTCAAGGACAAAAACTGGTGCACGGATATACAAAATGCCTTAGCTAACAAAATCTCCTCTCTCAAGACAAAGATAAACATTAAAAAGGACTCCCTTCTCTCTTCTACTAAACCCAACATCCCCACCCCTAAAAAGATACACCCAATTCAGACACACCCCCCTGTGCACACTCCCCACTTCAACTTCCACAGAGTATCCACCAAAGAGGTAGAAAAGGTCATTCTCACCCTCAAACATTCGAACTGCCACGGGGACCTATGCCCTGCACAATTGATAAAGAATGCGGCTCGTGGTCTTGCACCATTTATTACCAAACTAATAAATGCGTCATTCACATCAGGCAGCGTACCTAACAATCTGAAACAATCATGGGTCCTCCCCCTGCTCAAAAAAACAAATTTAGACCCCTCTACTCCAACTAATTACCGCCCCATCACCACAGTACCGTTCCTTCTTAAAATCCTCGACAAGATAGCATACCAACAAATCCAACATTACCTTGAGCACTTCCACCTCTTAGGAGTCAGACAATCGGGTTTCAGGCCGCAACACGGCACCGAAACCGCACTCATAGATCTTAAGGCACAGATAGATGAGCTGGGAGATCAGGGTAAGGTGGCACTACTGCTACTTCTTGATCTCTCGGCTGCCTTCAACCTGGTCGACCACGAGATCCTATGTGACCACCTTCAAAAAGCCACCCACTTCTCTCAAGAAGTGGGTGGCTTTTTGATGAGAGTCTTTTCCCTACTAGCAGCAGCTGACCCTACACCCATCACCAGTGGCGTGCCGCAGGGATCTTGCGTCTCCCCGACCCTGTACAACATCTTCACGAAGCCCTTTTTTGATGATCTAGATGGTCTAGGTATCACCTACACCAACTATGCCGATAATACCCAGATCCTCATCCCGTTGACGGGGGATTATGAAAAGGATTTGGCCTTCGTCAACAAAGTATACCTCATCATCCAGGCATGGATGGCCTCACACGGTCTATGCCTGAATGACGACAAAACAGAACTCCTCATTCTAGGGTCCTCACAGAACCTTAACAAACTAGTCCAAAACTACTCCTCCTTCGTAATCGACAACAATAAGATCACGGTAGCCAAGGAGGTTAAAACCCTTGGTTTCTACCTAGACTCCACTCTCACCTTTAAAAAACAAGTTAATGCTATGGCATCCGCCACATCTTATACATGCAAACTTATCAGAGCAGCCAAACCTTTTCTCTCCCCGTCTAACTGTATCACCCTAGCCAGGGCTCTGATCCTGTCCAAGCTGGACTATTGCAACACACTTTATGTAGGATGCAACAAATATATTACGAACAAAATTCAGATCCTCCAAAACAACGCCCTAAGAGCGGCCCTCAGTATCCCAAAGAAAGTCCACATCTCTGATTCTAGAAGGTCTGTCAACTGGCTTTCTACCAAAGACAAAATATTCCTCAAATCGGTTTCCCTGACCGACAAATGCCTCCACCAAGCAGCCCCTCAATACCTTATCACTAGATTCACCAGAACTACCTCGTCTCGCCCCTCTAGAATGGCCAACTCCAATCTCCTCCTGGTGCCCAGGTTTAAACGCTCTATGTCGGGTGGGAACAGCTTTCCTGTTAAAGCAGCACAATACTGGAACTCCCTTCCACCACCTTGCAGTGAGGACCTCCCCTACCGCCTATTCAGAACTAAGACCATCCATTGGCTCAAGACTCATGACACATAACGACCTTTTGCTCTCTTGCTACCCTAATGTTCCACCACTGTGATTGTAAATATGTACATTTAGGTTGTCAACTGCTCAGTGTAGTTGAGACAACAGCTTTCATGAGACAACCGATTTATTGTATATAGTATTACTTATATTGTATATTTCTGTAACCCATGCCTCATCGGCGTGCATTGTTTCTTTTTACGCATCCAGCACTGTAACCACGGCTGGATTTCATTCCTTGTATGTAACCAAGATCTGCATTCCTCTTGTTGCCTCTGCGCCTTGCTACCCCTCTAGGGGTTAAGTGCGCAATATAAATAAATAAATACTAAATACTAAAGAGGCATTCACAAATATAAAGAAAAGTTTGATAGACGCTTCAGCCTTGGGTCTCCATGACACCAAAAAAGCCACTCTATACTGCCATGAGACAAATTAGTTTTCCCTGTCTGTCCTAACTCAGAACCATGAGTTCCATACCCTATTACATCGATAAACTATATACGGTTACTGCAGATATTCCACCTTGCTTGCAGTCAGTTGTGTATGCCACACTAGTCATACATCAACGTGAGAACATAGTCATGGGTTCCTATTTTGGGGTTGGTGTCAGCATTAAGTAGGGTCCTTGAAAACTAAGATGCAACACATGTCATTGTCATCCACCAGTAAAAATGAAACACTGCTGATGAATTCTTCCAATGTTACTTTAACTAGATGCCTATTGTTGAAAGCGACAGGATTACAAACTACATGACATGTTGACCTATGACTGTGGTGCCATTACTGATTCCTTTATATATCTGACTGCCTCTGCCCGACTTTGACCTGATTTATTTTGTGGATGGGTCAAGTTATCGGGATCAAAATGGGAAATTGGTGCCAGGTATGAGGTATGTGCACTTGAGGAGGTGTTAGGTACCAGGAGGCTGCCTCAGATTACTACCAGAAATTTCACAGTGGGTGGCACAAATTCAGGCATGTGAGCTAGCTGATAAACATCTGTCAACATTTATATTGTTTCTAGATGTCAATTTTGGGTAGCCCACACTTTATTCAACTCTGGAAACAGAGGATGTTTTTGACATCCACTGTGCCCTTATTAAAAATGGCCAATAAGTGAGAGTTCTATAAGATGTTGTTATGCTCCCAGAAAAGATTGTCATAATTAAATGTGCAGCACATCAGCCCCTGGATAATGAGATACACGTTGGAAATGACTTTGTAGACTGCACAGCAAAACTAGCAGTGGTGACAAAATCTGAGAATGAGTACATCCTTCCAGTGATGTTTTCTTCAGAACATTACCATATAAAACCTTAGAAGAATTATCCCAGATCCAGAAGAACAAACCCTCAAGTGAGAAGGATTATTGGTTACGAAAGTAAGGTCATTTTCCAAGTAGATAGATGATCAGGGCCAGTTGTTTACCCCAAAGATATTAGTATCAAACATTTTAAGATTATATCATGGACAAGCACATCTGGGGAAGGGTAAAATGATACTGACTGTAAATAAATACTGATTTACACCAGAGTTTGCAGAAATGGCACAAGAATAATGTCAGAGGTGCATTGATTGCCTACAAAACAATGTGGGAAGGGCATGTCCCACCACCCGTGGAGCACATCCACCTCCTTGTTAATGTGAACATTCTTTTCCTATTGCTTCCCCATTTAAATAATTGGCAAACTCTTTTAAAAATATTGGATGTGTTTGCTAGCTGGGTACAGATATGCCCCTACCAGTGAGCTGATGCAATTACTGTTGTGAAGTGTTTGGTTTCAGATGTTGTACCAATATTTGGGATACCTGTCAGCATTAATAGTGATCAATGTTCCAATTCTGTCAAAAATTTGGTGAAAAAGCTTTTGACTACCCTGCATGTACAGTTCAATATAAAATGTCCTCACCACACATGTTTGGCAAGAGAAGAGTAGAAATGGGGTAATTAAAGAAAATGAGAAAAATAGTGACAAGACTCAGGTCTTGAGTGGCCAGACATCCTTTCCCAGTATTGCTTAGTATCCAAAAAAAACAAGTATGAAGACAGAGCTTTGTTCACACAAGATTTGTATGAGTTCCCTATGAGACTCCCTTCAAGTTCAACTTTTAAGTCTATTGATACTGATATTCACTTTACTTCTCACTGTCAATTGTATTTAAAACATGGTAAATGTCACCTTGCCTAAAGAGGTGACTTAATCATGCCACTCACTGGAGCCTGAGGAATTTGTGATGCTGAAGACCCATCATAGAAAGTCAGAATTAGGTCCACAGTGGCGTGAAACATTTGAGATTATCCTGGTTATCAGCTGTGCAGAAAAGTAAAAGAATGGCCTATCTGGGTGCAGCCCACCCAGTTCAAGAAGACAGTACCTACTGTTTAAATTGAAAAGGATATATGTGCTGGGGTGAGGGCTTCTACTGCTCTTCTGTCTGTTTGTCAACTTATCCCCCCTACAATATGATTCTCCCACCCAATGTGGACATGGGAATCAGTTTAACCTCACAGGTAATAACGACCTCAGAGATTCAGAGTTGGCTCTGGTATCGGAGGAGGTAAATTGTGTGGTGCCAGTGGGACAATTGTGGGGTTTTGGGCAGTTGAAAGTGATGAGTAGAATTGTTAGAGGGATTTCTTCCATAACCACCTGAATATGTGCCAGGCAGGGGCCCTTACTCTTGTGAAGCTATCCTCAATTGAATGTCCAATGGAACCACATCTGGGCCCTAGTGTAAGACCATACAAAAGTTACAAAGGGCAATGCTTTAAACAGACATTGTTGAAACTACTGAAAAATGTCCTCTGGTGAGAGTGCTCAGAGATATCAAATGAGAATGACAGTGTCGCTGTAGTAGTCTTACCAGTTGGTTTTAAAGAGTGGTTTTATGTGGCACTGAATGGTATTGTTTCTTGGTAACTGCTTTGACTTACAGGAACAAAACCAAGTTGGTATGGGTATGTTCAAATGTGACACGCTGTATGTCAATATAATACATAGCGAGAGATTAGAACATGGACATTGACACAGTGTATAACTTTTCAGGCTGTCAAGGTTGCTGTGTTTCACAATAGCACATAGGTGTCTCATCAGTCTTTGTGGTACTATACAAAAGTGTTTTAGATAGGGCCGGGTTTCAGTATGTTGTATTAAATGCTTCCTTTGCTAAATTGATTTTTACCCTCTCGTTATCTGCCATTCAGGTCAAAGCACTGTTTTGTAACTTGACCGAGGGGGCTGGGTGTCACCATAATGTTGCAGCCGCTGAAAGGGAAGTACCTCAGGAGTAAAAGGAAAAAGGAAAGTAGTGGTTGCGTTTAGGATGGTGGCAATTCTGCCCTTGCGGTTTCAGGAATATATCAGGGCCACTTTTTAGATGGTATTTTGGGCTGATTAGAAAGTGCAACCGCACTAAGCACTGTAGCACAATTTACCAGCACAGTTAACGATATTGGCAAGCAGAAGAGTATTGGGACTCGCAGTACAATCATCCAAAATGTTATAATACAGCTGATAATACGAGTGGTCTCCTCCTGACGGAAGCTGCAGTGGCACATTGCCTGTGAAGAAGTCCAATGATTCCTAGACTCCAGGTTTCTCAACTTGTGAGACAATATCCTGCACAACAGCTGGCCAAGACTCCTGGGAAATGAATTGGGAGGACATCAAGAGATGTTGTCATGGAAAAACATCTGTCAATACAGTGGGTGGAGCTATGCATATCAACTGTATAAGTTCAAGGAGAAGGGGCATGTGAAAGGAATATGGTCCCCTATCTGCAAAATCATACCAAGTCTGTTTGCCTGATGCAGCTGGGAATGGGTGACGCATTGAGATGTGTGGGAGGTGCAACCTCCCAGAAGTAGAGAAAGATATTTTCCCACTGCCCCAGGAATTACATTTGACTTGTGATTAGGTATTGGTTCCACTTGGATCTTATGGCCTTTACAACAACCCGAGTTGCAATGTATGAGTATGATATTAAGAGGATAAATTGAATTAGTGGGAAATAGGGTAGGTTCGGATCATAGCGCTGTGAGAATTGCTTTAAGTGGGAAATTGTTACTCCAGAGAGAGACAGGTGCATAGAATGAGGGTCTACTCTAGCTGTTTTATTTCTATTATATTCTGGAAAGCACTTGAAAAAGTTCAGTGAAGCTGCAGATAGCAGATAGCAAGGTTAAAGATTTGGCCTATGCTTGTGTCTAAGAACTGTGAGAAGTCGTTAGACTATATTCCAGAAGTAAAGAAGAAAACAGTTATCAAAAAGAGACTCCAGATGTTAGAGGTGGTTATTACGGAGAAGAAAAAAGGCATTTCGGGTTGCCTGTCGTGCAGCCATAGTGTGTACTTAGGCAGATGTCTTATGTTTTGTTAATATTGAAGTATCTGAGCAGCTGTATCTTTAAACAGCTGTATGTGTTATACTGTTCAGTCTTCTCCTGGCAGGTATCATTGTGTGCTGTCACAGATGTTGTAGCAAACAAGGGGAGATAGTAGTTAACACCGTACCCTTCAGACCCTTCAACCACAATGCCAAAGAAGATGTGTTCCCGACCTCCATACACCATGATACGTATGAACAGTCCAGCTGGCTTCAGAGACTGCTGCAGCACCTGATGTCAATGAAGGTTGAATGCTGAACATTATTAATAAGATATTTATAAACTCGTAAGAAAGCAATTTTGTTTTACGCCACCAAGAAGGTTGTGTTTCCTTTTCTAAACGACCACATCTTATATTTTTATTTTACACTTTTCTGTATAAAGGATTCATATACGTGGGATGTGTATGTTAGTGTGATATCATTGTTCATAACAAATGTTTACACCCATATGTTTTCTCGGAGAAACGCCCATTCATCAAAATATCTGTATGGCTTTCATTAAGAGATAGGTAAAGACACATATTTGAGGAAAAGTGAAAACACATAGAAAACTGTGTTCATGTTATACTGGAAACCTGCCAAAATGTCAAGGTGTGCACTGGTGGTACTGGACCATTGCTCGACATGCAAAAGGAACACAGGATCGATATTTTACATGTTCTGCCACCATGAGTTAATGATAATAGGAGGAAGGGGTGGGCTTGCATGTATATGGTAATTGCTTGTATACCTAAAGACCAATTGCTGTCTCTCTTTGGTGCTTTCCTATACAACCGTTGGTAGATATAAAGCTTAAGACAGTTGTTGAATAAGACTCTGGTAATCACTAGAATGGACATTTTAAAGATTTGGAAATCTGCTAGGAAACTATCCCGTGACGAATGTATAGAAGATCTAAATTCGTTGACTTTTGGAGAGCAATTATCCCATGGAAATGAGTGGTTGAGGAATTGTGTAAATGTTCCCAAAGCATGTAATGGTTTATACACCTGACCTCCATAGAACTCATCTTCTCCTCAATGCTTCCCTATCTCTGCCTTGTTATCTTTGACATACTTTTTCTTTCCATATTCCCGCTCATGTTCTTCCTTCTTTTTAGTGGATAGAGATGTTTTCCAGTTACTTGCCTTTGTTGACTGTTCCTCCATATCTTTACATGTTGCATTGCACTTTTCAATATGTCCAAATAAAACATTTAGTAAACAAGTAATAAATAAACACTATAAGAAAAAATTGACCACTTTATTGTGCTGGTTTTCAATAGCAACTACAGAAGTTAATCCTATTTTAAATCCAGAGATAATGGATCAAGCAAGGAATGATAAAAAGCAAACACTGTGTGTAGGTATGTATGATCATTGGATTCCAAA
Organism: Ambystoma mexicanum; assembly: GCF_040938575.1. NCBI lineage: Eukaryota > Metazoa > Chordata > Amphibia > Caudata > Ambystomatidae > Ambystoma > Ambystoma mexicanum. The sequence continues at coordinate 825,370,637 of NC_090928.1, read as the reverse complement.
GCCGCTGTTTCTAGTTCGCACATCTAGAGTATGAAGCGCATTAACATGCCGTACAGCCACCCCTGCATGTTTCCATGCAACAGTTTATACAACATGCAATTTAATAGTGCAATTTGAGGATAAACTTGGTGCTGAAATATCGTTATAATTACAAATCAAGCAGGAAATACATGGCGGTAGGTACAAAAGATTACAGCACTGATGGAGGAAAAGGATATTCGAAAATAACTAACTGAATTCTAAATGCTGTACCAGTCCCTGCAATAGTAAATAACACATTAAATCAAGGTAATGCAATATGTTAACCCCTTAAGTGCCAAGGGCGAGTATGCTCGTCCTTTTTGCATAGACTTGCATAATAGCCTGTCCCTTAGCACATACACAACAGAAGTATGCTATTCTAGCTAAGAGAGGTGTTGTGGGTTGCGGTGAAGCATCTCAAGACCAAAGGATCTTGAAGTCATAGCAGCACAGGACACTCATAACAGGTCATGTTTTAGTGAAGTGTGATTCACAAGTTCATTTTCCCAAATCACATGTCTAGTATGGCAATCCATCCAATGGATATATATGTATGCACTTGTTTATAGGCGCATTATAAATGACTTATCATATCATATCATATCATATCAATAACTTTTTTATATAAAAAATGAGCACTTCATCATGCAGCCACTAACACTCAATCCATATACGTTTCCAAATGAATCACTCGGGTGAATGTTACAATGTTCTCAAGGCAATCATTTGTTAAGAATACCAAACTGTGACAAATGAAAAGTGGTTCAATTCATCACAACCAAAAGGATTACCTCGCGTCTGCTTCAATTCTATATGTTGTGACCCATATAGCATTACAGAATGTATCAAATCATATGCATATCACTTTTGACTCAGTGCTGTGATGTTCCTTGCATGCAGATATAGTGATATCAACGTGATGTCATGAATGCACAGTTAAATGTAAACCAGAGGAAATGTTATATGTGAGCATCCCATGAACGTTAGTTAAGAATTGTATGTCGTATAGGACCAGTGTGTAGTCCCTGCAGCCAGAACTCAAACTGCTGAAGGATGATGGGCTGAATGGGCCATTCATGGATCTGAGCAGGCAAACCACATGATGGTCACATGTCAGAGAGGACCCGGAACACAATATGAAGGACCTGCCTGCAAAAGAAAGCTCCCTGGCCCTACAAAGCCAAGTACCCTGCCTACAAGTCTAGAGGTTGTCAGAGCACTGTGATTGGCTCCCAGAGGGTCATGTGACCGACTCAATGTCTGTTTCCATTTTTTTTTAATGACCACATCCTGCTTTCCCTCATGTCCGGTGCATTATCTGAGGGTGCTGCATAAAAAAGCATATTGGCCTACAATACCCAGATCCCCGATTGGCTGAAAGAAATTCATGTGATGCACTGTCATCCTTATTCAGTATCCACTCTGCATCCATAACAAGCATATGCTGTAAAGGACCAAGAGCAGCAAAGGGTGACTCCCTGTTTGGGCCTGCTGGGACTGGAAAAGGCATAGGGCCAGAACCATCAGTCGTACTTCATTGAGCCCATCCTTTACCCAACTCCTGCATCCAGGCATATGGTTACGTCCACCTATTGACTATCCATTCACCAGAGAGCACCAGTTACCTGCTGGGAATGTTAGTTGTTGTCTTTTTGTTACCTAAAGCCCCATTCTACCCCATTTAAGAACATACACATGTTCTTCTCAGGTAACCATCCACCCCCACCTAATCACTTACTGCTCTCCCACCTATCCTATCTCTCTTGGGCTACACTTGTTCTTCATTATCTTTGCTTTCCTATTTCTTCTATCCTTCATCATGCCCTTGTCTATGCTCTCGTCCTCCTTCTACTTATTGTTCTGCTTCCATGTATTCAAATAATATGTTTAAATAGGTATAAAGAATCCCTATTAACATGAAAACATCCTACTCCACCAACGGGGATATAGATATATGTAATACAATAAAGAGCAAGATGATACGTGTTGTTTACTTGCCTCCAACCCCCTCACACAGGAACTCTATAAGGTTTTCCAGCATCACTAGTCCTGAAAAAATGGACCGTCTGCTATAACTGATTTACACAAATGTATAACAAGTTTATTATTCAAATAATTCAAACTGAATTTAAACAAAAAATACTACCCTCACCTAACACAGTGTACTAAACATTAAAAAAAACATATAAAACAATTATAAAACATCAGATAACTTATTTATACGACACAGAAGATATCACATAACACACAAAAAAAAATCTCAATGTGTCACTAAAACAACAAGCATCCCAACATGTTTCTGTTCTTAACTGCCCAGTTCAGGCGAACATTCTTCAGGGGATAAATTTAAAAGCATCCACTAATCTCTTCCACACCGTGTTGAAAGGGTAGATTCAGGCACCCAAGAGGGTAAAAGGAAAACAACCTCCAAGCCTGTAAAAATAAAGGAAAGGAGAAACCTAATGAGTTCCAAAGAGGGAAGGAAGTACTACAAAATGTAAATGGAGGCATGGCACAGGGATTATGCCACACTCACAAGGGTCCCAAAGGGCACCCGCAGATTTACCTTTAAATGGTGAAACTTCAAAGCACGTCACAGGATGACAAATTTGCTGGTTTCCCTCCAAATGAGAAATCAATACTTCAACAAAGCGTCACAGTCCGCTAGAGTATCGCCACACCTAAGTAAGACAAAACCAATACACAGAGACCACATGCTCTGTTATATCCAGAAATCACACTGGCTTCAATACCACTGCACATAAAATCAAGGCTCCAAATAACAAAGTGAATTACCTCCACAAATGTAGGGATCAAGACTGCAATTCACAATTCAGTAATGGACAAGTTGAAATGGAAACATCCATACGATCAAGCAATAAAGTACAGAGTCAATCTGGAAAGCAATGGGAACATAACAGTAAACACCAACTTCCACAAGCTCTGACGTCTGTGGGGCGAAATACCACGGAACCGTCGGTGTGTACCCCATTTGATATCTTTGATCTCTCAAAACGAGGATTAGTAGGGCACGATACAGCGATTAAATCAAAGCCCAAAAAAATTATAAACAATGGGTCACGTGCATTTCTTCGAAAGGTACTAAATCCGCAGAAAACGAATAATGAAAAGACTAAGACCAACAGAAAATCTCTCGTGAATAATCAAACTACTCTCACACGAAGTATTCAGAACATTGGAAAAGGAGATAAAGTCTTAACTACTACAGCTCAAGGTAATCAGTCATTGCTGGAACCACTAGATATACTTATAGATGCAATCAACCAACAAACCCCTCTCAATTCAGATACAAGAGACAGAATTCTGAAAGTTATGCCACACGGAAAACACACAACGGTTGAACCTCAAGACGTACCTAGAGAGGTCACCAATCAGGAAAAGCGAATCAAAGCTGCAAATCCAGCAAATCTCCCAGAGACTGAGACAGATGATGATATAGACTCACCTAGAGAGGTTACCAATCAGGAAAAGAGAATCAAAGCTGCAAATCCAGCAAATCTTCCAGAGACTGAGACAGCTGATGACATAAGTGCCCATAATTCCACTTCTATAAACTCTCAAGACGAATCTCTCATTATAATAGATGAATATGAAGACTCGTTCTATGAATGTACCCATAGTGAAATCACCGACAATGTACACCAAATCAACATCTCACTGGCATATTCAGCAGTCTCCATAGAACAAACATGGCCTACTGATGAATCAGAAAGACCCAAGCAACCCAATGCCAACTTGACAACTCAGCAAACTCCCAAACTCCGCAGACCAATTTTCAAAAATCCGTTAAACTCCTCGTGTGCATACCGACTGGCCATATATCCGAGGAACTCGAGCACCGATGAGCCGGTCATCTTAAATAGATCCAATACTTTACGACTGTTTAAGGCTATTCCTCAGTTGGCTCACATAAAATCAGAAGACATCGAGTTAATTATATTTCCAAATAAAAAATATATGGAAGAGGCCCATGTCGATTTTGCAAGCTATGATACAATGCAATGCGTCATTGACAACAGACATCATCTACTGACTTTGGGATTCCAAACAGAAGAAATAATGGTATCTCGTTTGATGATGGAAAAGAAAACAAGAACCTTAGACATTTTTTCCAGAAATTTAACCAAAAATCAGATTGGACAAAGTTACAGACAAGATTCTGGAAAAAAATGTAAAGACTTATGTCTAAGACCAAACAATCAAAATAAGATGTCACGAGAAACTTTAAGATACAACTCTAGACCAGATGTGAATCAGAGAACAAAGAAAACGTATCTATAACAACGAAAAGACCCACCGAAAGCTTACACAACCCTATGTTCTTGGAATACAAGGGGACATAGTCATCTTTTTGAAAACAAATCATCTATACTCGATCAAGTCGATATCATCTGCTTCCAAGAAACCTGGTTGAAAGAGGAAGTAGTCTGCGATGGCTATAGCTCATTTATGAATCCTGCCATATCCTCGCAACAAGGGAGACCAGCATCAGGAATGCTCTTACTAACAAAAATTAAACCTACATGGCGAATAGTGGAAACTAAAATACTCCATCCGTGGGCACAACTCATATCCATCAGCATTCCATCATTACTGAAACTCAATCCACTTGATCAGACAAAAAACACCTATTTATCAATCTTTAACATATATTGGAATCCTGCAGCTATGTCTGACAACAAATTTATCGATTCTATATTAGAGGAAATTGACAGACTGAACATTACGAATACTACAAACGAAATCATCTTGGCAGGAGATTTTAATTTCCATCTCTTTGATAAAAGAGGAAACAAATTGGCACCTAATGAATTGTCATCCAGAGCGAGTAAATGGATGAAAGAAACAACATTACGTAATATTTGCCTAAGCGTCCAACCCACGAACGATAAAGGCATCCCACTGCCGACCTGGTCACGGGAGAACTCTAATACAATAATCGATTATATCTTCGCTACAGAAGGTATTCGGAAAATCACAACCTTTACTGCGAGTTCGCCAAACCCAGATAGTGATCATCGTCAAATCTTTATCTCCTGGCCAGCTGAACCCTCTATCGAGCAAGGTCTGAACCTCCCTGAACTCGAAATAAATAATGGGTTGAATCGGCTTCGCATTAAAGATCACCAAATACAAGACCTAACTACTCTATTTGAAGACACAGTGCTGAAGGACCAAGTTAAATTAAACTATGGCTGGATCTTGAAGAAGTACCAACAATCTACATCAAGAAATCAACAAAGAGCCAAGCAGCCACATACTCATTACTTCAATTTACAAATCTTTCTGGAAAAAAAGAAACACTATAAACAACTTCGACAAATAAAAAAAAATAAAGGAGATACGCAAATTGAAATAAAAAAGGAAAAACAAAAATTCTCCAACATAATGAAAGCATACAAAATGACAATGAAGCAACACGATGCAGAAGAATTGTTGAAGGCGCTAAATGGGAAAAACACGCGGCAGTTATGGTCCCTGATGAATACAACAGCGAAAAATCAAACTATGATCCAAGAAGTAGATCCACATATCTGGGTTAAACACTTCCAAACCCTCTATAAGAAACCGGTATTCGAACCAACATCAATTCTGCAAAAAGATGCTGACCCCTGGACCCTTAAATGGGATTTAGATGATATTACCAACACTATGAGGAATCTGAACTCATCTAGGGCACCTGGTCCTGATGGGCTGGCGAACAGCAACTTGAAAGCAAATCCCGAACACTGGGCTAAATTTCTCTTACATCTCTTACAATTGATAGAAAAGTCGAAAGAGATTCCACGCACATGGACAGTAGCCATTATAATACCAATCTATAAAGCAGGAGATAGAAAAAACCCAGCCAATTATAGACCAATAGCCTTACTAGATCCGCTGGGGAAACTATTTGCAGGCTACCTTGAGAAAAAACTAACTGTTTGGGCTATACACCATGGGAAACAAGCAAAAAGACAGACTGGCTTTGTGAAAAAAATAAGTACCAACGTTAATCTTCTCTTGCTGAACATGATAAAACATGAAGCGTTCACAAAAGCACAGCAGGTATATGCAATCTTTATAGACTTAAAAATGGCCTTCGATTCAGTCAATCGACCACTTCTGTGGTCCAAATTGGCTGCATGGGGTTGTCCATCATCCATTCTGAACCCAATCAAACAGCTATACTCGAACACGTCAATCAGAGTTCGACTTTCAACTGATGGAAAGGCAACAGCACCAATCCATACGTGGAATGGGTTGAAACAGGGTTGTCCCTTAGCTGCCTCTCTCTACAACCTTTTCACCCATGAGTTCGAACGAAAAATTAAACATACTATGGCAAATCCTCCAAAGATAAATAGCGAATCCATTCAAACCTTAATTTACGCTGATGACATTATAATTATGGACAAAACGGAGAAAGGACTGCAAATAACACTGAATAAAACGCAAGCTTTCATGAAAGCAAATGATTTACAAATTAACACAGAAAAAACCAAAATGATGAAACTCATCGCTGAAAACTCAAAGAAACAATGGTCGCCAAAATGCTATCTGGACCAGAAAAACATCGCGACAATCAAAACCATAAAATATTTAGGTGCAATAATTAACCCATCTAAGAATGAAAAAGAATGGCAAGAAAACATTGAAGAAAAAGCAATATCGTTGTCAAGACAAGGCCGCTTCTTTCACTGCAAATATGGTGCATATACGGTAAAACCTACCACCCTACTCTATAAACAAAAAATCATTCCCATCCTGACGTACGCGAGCGAATCTTTGATAAACCAACAACTATTGAAATGGCCAAGATATGAAGCTATATTCTGGAGAAAAACCCTTGCTCTGCCAAAATCCTTTCCAATCTCTAGAATTCGTTATGAACTTGCCCTCCAATCTATTCAATCCATTGTACTGTGGAAACAAATGGACTTATATAGAAAAATTTTCTGGGAGGAAAAAATCCCAGCATTGGAAATCCTAAAAGACAAAAAACAGGCATTCCATGTAACAGCTTTAACAAAGTGGACAAGCGAAATCAAAATAAAAATGGAACAAGAGGAAATCACGGAGGAAATGTTGAGAAACAGACCTCAATATGCTAAACGAAAAATTCAGAAAAACGACTGGATAAGAACAATAGAAGACCAGAAAAAATTTAAAAGACATCTGAAGGCGGACATGGAAGTAAGAGCTATAAACGTGTTGCCTGCGTATTTACTTCAATTCCCTTGTACGAAAATTCGTGACTTATTTTTGCAATTTCGTTTGAACATCCTACCTACGCGTGAATATCTGTCATTAATAGATCGAACACATAGTACTTCACCATCCTGTCGTTACTGTAAAGACCCTACAGAACCAGAAACATTATTTCACCTAATCATGGTGTGCCCAAGGCTAATAAATAAACGTGAACTATTTAGAGATTTCTTTAAAATATCCAATCACCGAATGTCAACTGAAGAGCGATGGGCAATGTTGCTCCAAGGAAACAACCAATCGCTGATCATTACAGTGATCAAATTTTGGATTGAAATCAACAAAGAACCGTAAAAGAAAAATCGGAATAAAAACTTGTGGTAAGAAGAGTAGAAGCAGAAATACAAATGAAAAGTTTGATAAGTCAAACGTAACATTTTAATAAAAAAAAAAAAAAAAAAAAAAAAAGTAAACACCATTTATCTGGCATTACCAAAACCTCAGCTAACAACATGCCGTCAACATGCACTAGAGGGCAAACAGAAGGGGGTGCTTATATTTCACACACGTGAGGAGACCATGCATTATCTAATGTGTAAAGACAACTACTCAGCGTCCATGCTGTCCAACCTCCACAACGTAAAAGAAACGCGGAAAATGGATAGCCACACAACATGTGTAAAATAAGTGTAAAATAAAGTACCCCAACCACCAAATAATGCAAAAGGTGTCCCGACATGGAGACAATATCATGCACAGAGTCACATCCAAAGGCGAAATGCTGGTAGCGTGCTCACCTATACACACTGCAGGGTTTATTCACTCCACTTGCAGCATTCAAACATACTCGGCCAGCACTCGATTCAGAGGAGCCATGGCTGCTGCACAATCTCAAAGCGTCTATGGTTGCGCAGCAACACAAAGAAAGGACTCTATTAAAGTGTCTATGGTTGTGCGACAACACAAAGAAAGGACTCCACTTCTCGAAGTTAATCAGGAGTACAACAACCAAGGGGGCCATATTGGAACAGACCCAGGATCAACTGGTGTAGAGGAGTTTAGTGGACACTCAGCGCATCAAAAAAATGTAAATTGCACTTACTTCATCAATTGAACTAAAAACCAAATTGTTCACCAAAATTGGGTGCCCACATGGTATATGCATCACACAATGTCCAAAATTATATTTGGCTAACCAAATGCCAATCAATGCTTTCATTGAGCCCTAGCACATTGCTTTGTAATTTGAAAATTATTTTTTGCTCTATATTCAATAATTTTCGATCTGTTTCAATTTTGGTATTTCCATGCACCTTTTTCAAAATCAGCCATGTGAAGTCATTGAAACCATGTTTCTTTTCAATAAAATGTTTCACAAGAGGGGCAGTTATCACTTGATTCTTGATACAGCTGCGATGTTCCACCATTCGAACTTTACATTGCCTATTTGTTTTTCCCACATAATGTAGGCCACATGGACAGGTGATCAGATATACAACATTAGCTGTGTTACAATTCGTCATTTCAGTGAAGACCCACTTAACATCAGGTAGAATTTGCAATAATCTAGTTTCTTTTGTTTGTCCACACATGCTGCAATTCCCACATGGAAAATGTCCTTTTACTTCAGGCAAACCCCACAGTCTAGTTTGCCTAACTTGTGGTATCTGCATTTCTGTCACATCATTTCTGATCAGAATATTTTGTAAATTCTGGCTTTTTCTGAAAGCCACTAGGGGAGGCAACACTTCTTTACCACAATATATTTTCTTCCAAGTTTTCATCACAATGTTTTTGATTTTGTAGGACAAATTTGAGAAAGTATTAACAAATACAGTGCCAATCTTTTTAATTGGCCTACTACTTTTCTCCAAAAGTGCCTCACGATTGTTATTGTAAGCTCTTTTTGAAGCATTTCTTATAACTCTAGGCGGATAGCCTTTGGCCAACAACTTGTTGGTCAATACATCCGCACTTCGGGCAAAATCATCTTTAAGACTACTATTGCGCACTACTTTAGAAAGGGTAAAAAGATTAAAGAAAGATCTTACCAATTTCTCTCACGAGAAATCTTTTCCCTATGTTACTGAGGGTTACAAATTTGGTAATACATTTCAAACTCCGAGAAACAACTGACGGGTACATTTTCGAGATACTTCCTATAGTTCTAGTGAAGAAAGTACGACAGGAGATAATGACCCTGGAGCTCAGGCCAGTATGAGTAGAGGAAGAGGAAGAGTGTCCACTAAACTCCTCTACACCAGTTGATCCTGGGTCTGTTCCAATATGGCCCCCTTGGTTGTTGTACTCCTGATTAACTTCGAGAAGTGGAGTCCTTTCTTTGTGTTGTCGCACAACCATAGACGCTTTAATAGAGTCCTTTCTTTGTGTTGCTGCGCAACCATAGACGCTTTGAGATTGTGCAGCAGCCATGGCTCCTCTGAATCGAGTGCTGGCCGAGTATGTTTGAATGCTGCAAGTGGAGTGAATAAACCCCACAGTGTGTATAGGTGAGCATGCTACCAGCATTTCGCCTTTGGATGTGACTCTGTGCATGATATTGTCTCCATGTCGGGACACCTTTTGCATTATTTGGTGGTTGGGGTACTTTATTTTACACTTATTTTACACATGTTGTGTGGCTATACATTTTCCGCGTTTCTTTTACGTTGTGGAGGTTGGACAGCATGGACGCTGAGTAGTTGTCTTTACACATTAGATAATGCATGGTCTCCTCACGTGTGTGAAATATAAGCACCCCCTTCTGTTTGCCCTCTAGTGCATGTTGACGGCATGATGTTAGCTGAGGTTTTGGTAATGCCAGATAAATGGTGTTTACTGTTATGTTCCCATTGCTTTCCAGATTGACTCTGTACTTTATTGCTTGATCGTATGGATGTTTCCATTTCAACTTGTCCATTACTGAATTGTGAATTGCAGTCTTGATCCCTACATTTGTGGAGGCAATTCACTTTGTTTTTTGGAGCCTTGATTTTATGTGCAGTGGTATTGAAGCCAGTGTGATTTCTGGATATAACAGAGCATGTGGTCTCTGTGTATTGGTTTTGTCTTACTTAGGTGTGGCGATACTCTAGCGGACTGTGACGCTTTGTTGAAGTATTGATTTCTCATTTGGAGGGAAACCAGCAAATTTGTCATCCTGTGACGTGCTTTGAAGTTTCACCATTTAAAGGTAAATCTGCGGGTGCCCTTTGGGACCCTTGTGAGTGTGGCATAATCCCTGTGCCATGCCTCCATTTACATTTTGTAGTACTTCCTTCCATCTTTGGAACCCATTAGGTTTCTCCTTTCCTTTATTTTTACAGGCTTGGAGGTTGTTTTCCTTTTACCCTCTTGGGTGCCTGAATCTACCCTTTCAACACGGTGTGGAAGAGATTAGTGGATGCTTTTAAATTTATCCCCTGAAGAATGTTCGCCTGAACTGGGCAGTTAAGAACAGAAACATGTTGGGATGCTTGTTGTTTTAGTGACACATTGAGATTTTTTTTTGTGTGTTATGTGATATCTTCTGTGTTGTATAAATAAGTTATCTGATGTTTTATAATTGTTTTCTATGTGTTTTTTAATGTTTAGTACACTGTGTTAGGTGAGGATAGTGTTTTTTGTTTAAATTCAGTTTGAATTATTTGAATAATAAACTTGTTATACATTTGTGTAAATCAGTTATAGCAGACGGTCCATTTTTTCAGGACTAGTGATGCTGGAAAACCTTATAGAGTTCCTGTGTGAGGGGGTTGGAGGCAAGTAAACAACACGTATCATCTTGCTCTTTATTGTATTACATCCATGTATTCAAAGCCTTCAGCCAAAATGTGGCCTAACTTCTACCTAACTCACACCTCCAACTCCCCTTACTTCTGCCATGCACTGCACCCGCACCCCTCAAACAAGACACTCCTGTTCTCCCTGAATCTCCAACCTCATCTATCCCCTGGCCCACTGCACAACACATGCCCCTCTCCTTCACCTCCTATTACTCTTTCAGTTGACCTCTGCAATGCCAAATCCATCTGCAAAATGTCTTCCTACACCTCTTAACCCTTTGCTATCACAGAAATGTGGATACCTCCTCAACACTCTCCTAGACTAGCACTGACACTTCTCCCACTCTTCTGACCTATTAAAAAGGGTGGTGGTGTGGGGTCATTTATCAATTTGCTTGTTTTCTATTTAGTATACAAGACCCAAACAAAATATAAATGTCTGTAACGCTCACCTGGTTCCCTCGGAGGCGCGGGTCTTGACTGGGCGGTGAAACCGTCTTCAACGTTAGGCGTAGGATTCGTTTGGCTCCCGGATTTGGCCCCTTTCTCACCGAAAGTTTGACCTGAAGGGTGAGGTGTCTGCAAGTGGAAAATCAAGGTATTAGTGGCTGGAAGGTTGGGAGAAGTTCCAAGCCCCTCTTTCCCTCTCTCCCCGTGGTACTCGGTCGATTGTTGTGCTCACCTTAAATAGGTGAATGCTGGGCTCTCCATCCTGCGTCTCGTGCAGTGGCGGTGGGTCCAGTTACTTCACTGGATATGAGTTCAGCATCTTAATTGCAGAGGGTAAGTTGAGAGCGATGCCGCCGTGTGCTGCACGAGCGTGACTTGTAAGTATTAAAGTTCCCTTTAGATTGCTCTCTTCAAATGTCTTATCTACTTAATGTCTATGTCTTTTCCCTTTCAGATGCTGTCGGTGCCGAAGAAGATGCTCCCCCCAGGTTCGTGGCAGAGAGCGTAACAAGAAGATGGTGAATACGAAAGCACGTAAGTAGAAAGGCTGCTCTAGGGCTGTAGAATGCACCTTAATGTCTCTTTTGTCTTTACAGGTGCCGGAATGCAGCGCGAGCAGAGTTGGAGCGAGCGTAACACAGGTAAGCAGTTTTGTAACTAAGCGTTACTAACCAATGTTCTTTGTCTTTGCAGGCCCGATGCCGGACGAGAAATGCAGAAAAAACGCCTTGAATGCTGCCGATGGATCGGGTAAGTTGAACCGCTAACTTTGCCTTTGCCTAACCTGTGCCTTTTGTTTTGCCGGAGGTGCTGAAGACTGAGGATTGGTTCCCAGCAGGTAATTTTCGTATTCACAGGATCCGGAACTGAAGATTCGCTGGAGCTGACACGGTGAGCGTCCTGCTGCAGATGCAGAATAACGCGAAGCACATTGCACCAATCGGGTGTGGTTTAAATAGTCCATAGGAGTGCTTAGGTGTCTTCTTCCACAGCCTCGCCCAGGCAAAAGAGTTCCTGCTTCCAGAAGGGGTCCAGCATCAATGATCCAGGGAGTGGTGCCTGCCCCACCCAGAAGGAAAAGTAGTCCCTGCCAGAAGAGAGTGAAACATCATCTTGCTGGTAAGTAAGCAGCATGGTCTGCTGCAGGTAGGTCCACCCAAGCACTTTCACACTTGTTATGAGCCCGGCGCTTCCTGTGCCGGGATGGGTCCATGCTATGAGCCTGGCACCACCGGTGCCAGGACAAGGTCCAAAAGGTCCCTATTGGGACTTGCTGGTGCCGATAGTATATGTTATGAGCCTGCTTCCAAGGATGTTGGGTAGGTCCTGACTCTTTGGAAGCAGTGGTCATGACAGCGTTATTAAACAAAATCATCATCTGGCAGTGTTATTACATTTCTTAATCTGGCAGTGCATTTCCAAGATAATTATAACAACTCATTTTAAAAAGTTAAAATATCTAAGATCTCTTGGAAATCAATTCACGTGTTTACCATATGATATAACAAAAGCATACCACTAATAAACTTCTCCCTTCCACTATGGTCACTATAATGGTCTGTATCATCCCCCTGGTCTTCTCAACCCCTACTTCCCAGATCTGAAGATACTTCTTGAGTCTCTTCCCGCCAGCATCCCAGTAATCATACTGGTGGACTTTAACCTTGCTATGCCCTCGTCAGCCCTCTGACTTTATCTTAACTCCCTCCAATTTGACCTATCCCTGTGCTCCCACCGTGACCAGACCTACTAGCTCTGGTGGGAACTCTCTTGACCTTGTTGTCGTTCTCTCTAATTTACTCTATGCCTCTGACTTGTTCACCTTTTCATTGACCCCTATCCCTCTAATCTCGCCATTGTTCACTTTGATATCTAAGTATATCCACCCTCTACTCCTACCACTCCCCTCTCAGGCAGGAGTCTCCTGTCCTTTGCCTTGATGGTGAGAGGGCATCTCACTACTATTCATGCCCCTTCCATTGACCATGCTTTTTCCTTTTCACATTGCACTTATGACTCCATTTGACCCACAATAATATGCTTGTGCATTCACACCATCCCATCTCAGTCTTCAGCCTGGATCACCTCTGACATGTACATCCTCAAAAAACACAGTTACAAATCGCTATTCACCTATTAGTCTTCAAAAATGTCCTTTATGCCCCCACATCTGCACTGGGCACTGCCAACTTCTCATACTTCACAAAGTGTATCTTCCCTTTGCAATCACACCTTCAATCTTCCATCTACCACTCAAGCATTGCTCACACCTCCAAGTCCAATACCCATCACCTCCTCCCTTGCTACTGATGACTTTGCTCACTACTTTTTCTCTAAGGTGGATGACACTCTCCTAGTACTTCTTTCTCTCCCTTCCCTGCCCTCCTTCTATCCACCGCCTCTCCCCTACCTCTTCTACATTTGACTACTATTCCCATACCTCTATTATTGAATGATCACTCATCCTTCACAGTGCCAACCCATTTGTATTTGTATTCCTAGCAAGCCCTTTGCTCTGCAAATGGTCAAAGTCTTAGTCTCAATCACCTGTCCTTATTTCTCTGAGCTCTGTGAGCTATTTAACCTCTCTCTCTCTCTCTCTCTCTCTCTCTCTCTCTCTCTCTCTCTCTCTCTCTGTCTCTCTCTCTCTCTATCTCTCCATTGGACGCTTCCCTGCCTGCTTGAAATCTGTAACTGTCTTACCTCTATTGAAGAAACCCACGGTTGACCAAAACATCACAGCAGACCATCAACCAGTTTCCATACTACCCCATCATTCAAAGCTCATTGAGAAGTGGATCTTTAACCTGGTTGTTAAGAACCTTGAGAACAATGGCTCTGGTGATCCACCTTAATCTGGATTCCATAGTAAGACTCCATGAGATGGCACTTATGCAGGTCCACAGCTTTCTATCTCATGCTTACCACTCTAAATTCTCTTCTACACTCAGTCTTCTCTGGACCTCCCTGCAACTTTCAACACTGTCAACCACATCTCTCTCCTTCTCACACTCCAGGACCTTGGGTTTCACAAATATGCTTTCACCGAGATTGCCAACTATCTAGAAGGTTAATCCTTTAAAAGCTCCTGGACTTAACAAACCACCGACCCTGCACAATCTCTCTTGGTGTCACGATGGACCTCTGCTTTTACCATCCATATCTCTGGCCTAGGAAGACTCATCTTGTTCTTTAGCTTTCAGTATCAACTTTTTGCTGATGACACTCAAACATTTTTTTTTCGTTCCCTCCTTCAATCCAGACATTTTGTAATAGATGACCAACTGTCTACCTGAAATTCAACAATGAATAGCTCTCTGCTGTCCCATTCTGAGCTCTTCAATAATAGAACTAATTTTTCTCTGGGTTGTTCAAAGGCCATCTCTACCATCTGCTCTCCTATCTCCTACCCACCTGATCGTCTTGTTCCCTTGCCCATGGCTAGGAACCATGGGATCCTTTTTGATAGCAGCATCTGGCTGCAACAGTTCATCACTAATACTGCCTTGACTGCTCATATTTACCTCCTAAACATATGTAAAAGCTGTCCTTTTATTCTAACCACTCTTGGAGAACTCTAATCTTCATTCTCATGCTTAGCAAACTTGACTACTGGTTAAGCTTACTGTTTAGCCTTCCTCTCGATTCCTTCCTCACTCTAGATAAAGTCCTCAACTTTGCTATCCACACTGTACTCAGATCCTCCCCCACGTCTACCTACCAACAACAAGCTGAATCACTGCCCTCCTATCACAACCTGCTTCATTTTCAAGTTCTTTCTCCTAGTCTACAAAGCTATCAATGGTCTTGCTCCTCAGTACCAGTCTGATTGTATATCTGAATACTCACCATCTGATTCCCTCTGATCCTCCTCTGCACTCAACCACACTACCAATCCCCGCTGTGCCCCCTCTCGCTTCTTGTTTTTGTTTCATTTCACAACTCTCCACTTGAAGCCACTGCACATCACAATCAAAGCAAGTCAAACGGTGGATCTCTTCAATGTTAAGCTAAAAATTCACTTACTTGTTTACAGGTATCACAGGCTTGGCACTGGACTGTTTGACCTCATTCCTCTTACTAACCTTCCCACGTTCAACTGGGCCCTTTTCTCTCCCAATCACTCTCTCCTCCTGTGGCATTCCTCAAGGCTCTATCCTCTCGCTGTGTCTCTTCAACATCTACCTTGTACCTCTGGCCCAGATGATCTCCTCCTTATCTTCTCAATTCCAGTGTTATGTAGATGACATGCAGCTCTCCTTCAAGCTTCCCTCTACTGCCTCCTCTTACTCCTGTCTCATAGCTGACTGACTGACTGCTATTCATGCGTGGTGTCCTGCCAATTATCTCTACCTTAATGCCAGTAAGACTGAGATTCTTCTCATTGGGATCCCAGCTCCCTCCTTTCCACTTACACTCTGGCCACTCTATAGGGGTCCCATTCCCTCACCCTCTTGTGAGGCAAAACATCTTTATGTAATCCTTGACTCCTTTCTCTCCTTCTCTCCTCACATCGCAGACCTTGCCAAGAAGGCCCACTATCAGTTGCTCCTCCTCAGAGGTATTCTCCATTTCCTCACCTTTCCCCAGAAACTCATTGTCTCCAGAACTCTGGTCCTCTCTAGGCTAGACTACTGCAACATCCACTTCCGAAATCTTCTCCTCCCTTCACCCCTTTCAACTAATCCAGAATAGTACTGTGAGACTTATCCTTGGCCTCAAGCCCAGGGACTGCATCTCTCCAACACTAAAATCTCTCCAATGGTTCCTGATTGCTGCTAGGATCAAGTTCAAGACTCTATGCATCATCCACAAGGCTGGCTGGATCCTGCTTCTCCGCTACATTCAACTCTCTCTCCCTACATACCTATTTGCTAGAGCCCTCTGGTATTCTAGCTCCAACAGTCTGCAGATCAGATTCTTCTCTAAGCAGAGAGTGGGGGTAGATCGCTCTCCTCACAGGAGCTTCCCTCTGGAATGGTCTCTATGCCCCTCTCAGGCTTGAGCCAGATCTCCTTAAGTTCTGGAAGCTCCTCAAGACCCTCCTTTTCTATTTTTCCTTCCCTCTCCCCCTTCCCTGCTAACACCCGTGTTTGCCGCAGTGCCTGGCTGCCTGGTTTCCTCTGACTTATACAGGGCACCAGGCTTCCCCCGCCCAGTCCACCCCCTTCTTGCACTTAGCATATGAACCCTCACCCCCTGGACCCTGAGCAATCCCTGCCCCTTCCACTTGCACTCTCTCCCCTTTACCCATCACTTCCACTCCCACCCGCCCAGGCCGCACCCCCCCGTCCCTCGTACTTCTTGTAACTGCACTTGTATGATCCAAATGTCACAAGGCCCACTAGGACAGCTATTGTTATCCCCCCCTTTTTGTCTTGTGGCGCCTTTATTTGCTTTATTTTTTTTTATTACATTTATAAAACTCACAAACAGCGAAGGGAAATTGAGGAGCTGTTACAGACCAGTTATCTGCAAACAAACCAAAAGTGTAAACCAGGTATAGAGCAGAAGAAAAGCATTCTATGCGACAAACCAGATTTTGAGGGATTTTCAGAACAACCAGTATGAGGGTTTGGCTCTCAATGCAGGAGTTAGGGAGATCCACTGATTGGCTGCAATGAAGGTAAAGCTAAAGCCGTTGGCATTCACTCATCTGATTTTAGGTTGGGAAATAGTGGTTAACATATGGAGTCCTAGTTGGCCTGGCTGACTGGGTTCTAGTGATTTTCCTGTAGAGGTAGGGGGGCAGAATTAGAGAGGCACTTGTGTGTAATTGACATGGTTTTTAAAGTGATACGTTCTCGGAATGGGAACTAGTGCACTGCTATCCTGGCTACGGTTATGTGATCCCTCTTGGGAATGTAGAGGTCAGCTCTAAGGGCATTCTTTGTATGACTTGAAGCATATGTATTTTTTTGAAGAGGTGCCACTGAAGAGATGGTTGCAATAATCAAGCCGGGAGCCTATGACTGCTCGTGCGATGGTTAGGCAGCTCTCTGTGGAGAGAAAGGGTCTTGATGCATTTAGATGTTGGGTTGCATAGGCTACTGATGAGGTGATTTCGCTCACTTGGCGGGCCAGTGCAAGAGTAGCGTCTAGGTAGACACCCAAGGTCTTCACTGAGGAGGAGACAAGGATTTGGATGCCATCTTTATAAAAGGCTGAGTACTGGGCGTTGGGGTTTTTTAGTATCATGGGGGGCCCTCTTAGCAGCAACTTTGTCTTCTCCACGTTCAGGCAGAGGCAGTTTACCACCATGCAAGCCTGAATGTGGGAATAGGCATTAATGAGCGTGTTAGAGTCTTCTGTGTAGTTGCTAGTGAGTGGGAGGAGAATTTGTGTGTCATTGGCATAGTTGGTGTAGGCTATGACGATGGAGTCCAGGATGTTAAAGAGGGGTCTGGTAAATATATTATAGAATGTTGTGGAAATGCATGAGCATTGCAGCACAACACAGGGGGTAGGGGTTGGTAAAGTGCTGGGATTTTCAGCAAATACTCTCATGACTCTCCCATCCAGGAAGGAGCCGATCCAGACGGTGGGTTCAGGGGAGAAGTTAGCTGAGGTGTTCATGTGGTGACATAGGAATTTGTGGTCAGATAGGTCGGAAGCTGCTGATAGATCCAGAAGGAGGATGAGGCAGGTTTCCCACTGTCCTTAATCTCGTCTCTGTTTTTTTATTAGATTGATCAGTGCTGTTTCCATGCCATGTCCTGGGTGGAATCCTGACAGGAGCATTCCTATAATATGGTGAGTTTCTAGGAAGTTTTGTACTTGCAGGTTAGCTGCTCTATCCAGAATAATCCTAAATGATGGATTGCGGGACAGAAATCCCCCTTTACACCTGGATGGTTTCAGGCTTTTAAGGATGGTTGAGACTTTGAGTTCTGTGATATTTTTTAAGTGAAACTGGGGGTTGGCCAGTTTCCTGGGGTGGGGTAGGTGGATGTGGTAGGGAGAGGGGGATCCAAGCAGGCTAACGTGTTTGGTACAGAGTTTTTCATTAAGTAAGGGCATTTTATTTAACATTGCTCTTTGGATATCAGTACACCAGGACTCGTCCTTAGTTCATGTGAGGGTGGGGGGTAGGATTAGGAGATTTGAAATCTCTGAGGATAGCAAAAATATCTCTGGTATCTGATTTTGCATTGTTGATTCTAGTGTTGAGGGAAGAGGATCTGGCAGCAATAGTGGTGTGTTTATAAGTCAGGGCTGCATGTGGGTATTCCAATCTTGAGGTGTCAGAAGGATTCTTTTTCCCGGATGATAAAGCTTGCCGTTAATTGTCCCGGAGTTCTAGGAGGTCTGGAGTGAATCATGCGTTTGAATGTTTGACAGCCTCCCCCTCCCTATTTGTCTTGAGTCGGACTTTCTTAAATTCTGGAAGCTCCTCAATACTTTCCCCTTTACATCCTCCAACCCCCTTATCTCCTCTGCTAATCTCACAGTTTCTTGTTTTGTGTTCAGGGCCCTTATGTATCCTCGGGCCCTGACCTCCCACACCGAATCGCCCACTGCATTTGCTTCGGCACACCCTCCACCCTGGAGGGTACCACTTAACAAACATTGCACTTCACCTGTTGCTCACCCATGCACACCCCAGCACCTATCCCATCCCCCCTCCCTTCTGCACTTGCACATTCTGAACACTCATAAGGCATAGTAGGTTTGTCGCCCCTCCCCCACTGTATTCATATTTTTAATGTGTTTTAATGTTTCTCATCCCCTTGTCCCCTACCTGTTGCCCGGTGGGCGCTTTGAAACAGAATTGACTTGCTGTATGTGTCTAAAAAGTAAATAATAAATAAATAAATAAGGCACTTAAACCTGGTTGTTACTTCTATTGCTTAAAGAAAGCACACTAAAAACGAGGCCTCGCAAAATCATGGACAAAAGTGTTTTAGTATGTACTCTCTCTGTTGTTACCAGCATCTTCTCCACTCAACACGACAAACAGCTGCTACACTTTGGTTGTCGCCACCGTCCACATGCACAGTTCAAACCCACTCCTTGAGCATTGACACCTCTTTCTCCCATCCCAAGTCCAACCGCTTTTTGCACCAACTGCGTCATTCTTCGGTGGACCATCTGCTGCCTGCAATGCGCTATCACCTTCCTCCATTTATTTTTATTTTTTGAGCACCACGTCAGTTGCACACATTCTTTTGCTTTCATTTCCTTTTCCAGTAATTAAAAACGTTCACAACTAAACTCTTTTCTTTCCGTTGTTTTCAAGTAGACCAGAGATTTGTGTCATAAAGATAGCGCTCGCTCTGTTGACAATGTTCTCTCTTTGCCAGAGTTAATGTAATCCTTAACCTACAGATATATGTATCACTGTTATGATTGTTCGCACTGCTCTAATTGCCTAGTTAGCTGTTATATTAAATGACTTCATAATTAGATGCACTTTTAATTATAATGCTTTCTCGTTCCACATAATTCCAATTTCGAGGTGAAAAGCAGGCTCTATAGTGGCGGCCAGAATTCTAGGATTATTGCTATCTATGTAAACTTTCCTTACAGCAGGTTATAGTTGAGCATTCTGAATGTGAGTAGCTTTTGCAATAAAACATGACAAAAAGGCAAAACATGACACAAAAAATGCAAATTCACAGATTGGAACATGACCCCGACATTGGCAACCACACTTAAATAGACATCCATATTCACAAAGTTAACCTATACTAAATCATTCACATAACTTGGTCTTTTTACTCATACGCATACCATCAATTTACTACATTCCAAACCTTCAATCTCGGTAACCTTTTAAATTTCAAATTTCAAAGCAACCGATTTCTCTGAAAAACCAACTTCGAGAAAGAAATCTTTAATATTGACTATTTAGAGCACTGTGGCGGCGCGAGTTATGGTTGCTTAGCTTACCATAACTGGTGAATTTCTGGGGTTTTTCGATTTTACTTGTAACTATACTATCCTTACTTCACACTTTCTCCACTAGTTTGGATAGGTTTTTATTAGTGCAACTTAACCATAACGTCCCTTTAACAATGTTTTTTCACTGAATATATTACACAGCCACGGTAGTGGCCGTGTAGTTATGGTTAAGTTGCTGTTTCCATAGGAAAAGCACTTTTTGGGCGGCTTATAACTCCGCTCCCCCTGGACGAATCCTCACCAAACTTTGCAAAAAAAGTATATGGGCCACACCACTTTTTTTGCAAAGTTTGGTGAGGTTTGGTCCAGGGGGGGAAAATGTATAGGTGGGGGTCGCAAAACGTCTTTTTTTCCCATAGACTGAATGGGGGAAAAACTTTGCGCACTCCTACAGCCCAAACCGCTGGACGAATTTTCACCAAATTTGCAGCAGGAGCAGGAGCTTGGCCGGAAGCGTGCTTTTGTAAATGTGACGCCAATCCGTCCAGTAGTTTTCTTTAAAATTACCAAAAAGTATTTCTCAAAAATGTGTCATATCTATGTCCACTCCGTGGTCACACTTCCCTGTTCGCTCCGAGGAAAATATAACGATTGGCTAATGGGCTAGCATCATGACCGCGGACACGCGACGTGTCCGCCGATTCGCTGGAGTGAGGCGTGATGTGCGTCAGATTGTTAGGATGCGCCCCTCATCTTGGATCTGCTGACAGCACGGTGGCGAACAGAGGCGAAATGCACTTTTGGGGAGTGTTTTGGTGTGTCAGAGTGCTTGGGGAGGTTTAGAGAGTAAGAGATGGGTGAAATACTGTATTTGTTTAGGCGGCAGGTGCTAATGATGTATTTGCCATGCCCGCACTGTCCAGGATGTTTGTAATTACTGAAAATGAGGGGTCTCATAAGGATAGTATTTCTGTCTGTGCTGTGCGCAGGCAAGTTGAAACTATTCTTAGGACATGTGTGGTGTCAGCGGTCATTAAAATTGTGTACATGCCGCAGTTAAAATGTTTGATTCTATGGGTGTGGTACTGAGTTATAAGCCGCCATGGGTGTGATATGCTGTGGTGGTTGTGGCCAGGGCCTAGAGTCTTGGGTACATGGCCACAGGCCATAGGCCGTAGGCCATACAACCAAGACTCTAGGCCCTGGCCACAACCACTGCACCATATCACACCCGTTCATCACACCCATACAATCGAATATCTATCTGGTAGGTGTGCGCAGGGCCTAGAGTCTTGGGTGCAAATTGAGTATATGCTGCAGTTAAAATGTTTCATTCTATGGGTGTGACAATGAGCTATAAGCCATCATGGTTCTGATATGCTGCGGTGGTTGTGGCCAGTGCCTAGAGTCTTGGGTGCATGGCCACAGGCCGTAGGCCGTAGGCCATATACCCAAGATTTTAGGCCCTGGCCATAACCACCGCAGCATATCACACCTATAGATGCACTCATAGAATTGAATATCTATCAGGTGGTTGTGGGCAGGGCCTAGAGCGGCCATGCACCCAAGACCGAAGTTATAAGCACTGAAGTTATAAGCCACCATGGGTTTCATATACTGTAGTGGTTGTGTCCAGGACCTTGGGTGCATGGCCAAAGGCCATGCACACAAGACCAAAATTCTAAGTACTAAAGTTATAAGCCACAATGGGTGTGATATGTTGCGGTGGTTTTGGCCAGGACCTACATTCTTGGATACATGGCCGTTATAAGCTACCATGGATTTCATATACTGTAGTGGTTGTGTCCATGCACCCACGGCCAAAGTTGTAAGTACTGAAGTTATAAGCCAGAATGGGTGTGATATGCTGCGGTGGTTGTGGCTAGGACCTAGAGTCTTGGGTGCATGGCCACAGGCCATGCACCCAAGACCAAACTTATAAGCAGTGAAGTTATAAGCCACCATGGGTTTGATATGCTGTGGTGGTTGTGGCTAGGACCTAGAGTCTTGGTTGCATGGCCGCAGGCCAAAGACCGTAGGCTATACACCCAAGACTCTAGGCCCTGGTCACAACCACTGCACCATATTACAGCCATAGATCACACGTATAGATTCGAATATGTATGAAATGTTTGAAATTATACTTACTGTTTTATGTTTTGAGATTCAATATGTTTTTTACATGACTTTAGTACTTGGAGGAAATATTCTTTTTCAATTTCTGTGATAAAAGAAAAGAGCATGTTAGTGTATGTATTTTATAAAGACTTATTACATTGCATAATATACATTTTAGCTTTTTTTTTACCCTCACATTTAGTTTACAATCCAGTGTACTGTGCATTTTGCTCACTTTCTGTGTTTATTTTTCAAATCATTGGGTCTGCGGGAAAACAATCCTTGTCGGATTAATACAAAAATGGCTATGCTATTTCTATTTCCTTGTTTCCTTTGAGTGTTCATTTGTTTTTTCTGGTTAATGTTCTATCTGTTGGCTGGTTGCAGATTTTTTAAGCAGCTAGATACCTGTTGGCGTATTCTAACTGTTTATAGTCTTTTAAATGCATTTTTGTTAATGTTGAAGTACAGATTAGTTATTACATTTTGGCTTTAAGAAGATTAAATAAGCTTGTGTAAGATTTGCTGGTAATCTCTGCTTCAGAGTAATGGTATTATCATTGCATTCAACCCATCCACATTTCTTTTTAATATATGCAGTGTAGTGTCCTGCATTGGTTGTGGCTCCTGCGAGGTAGATTATACCTATTGTTGTGAAGGTTTTCTTACCAAGTGACACTTGACCGTGTGTGAATCCAGTCAGCTTGCAGTTGTTTTTGGTACCATCTGCATTGTAACATAGAAGCATTAGTATTACGTAGTTATCATGTGTTTGTATTAGTAAGGTGGAGCGATTATCTGAATTGCAGATAGTACATAATCTGCCATGGTTTGAATTTTGTACAAGTTGTTGAAATGGAATGGATTCACAATTCAGTATGGATACATACACAAAGCGCTCATTAGGGATTTGTTCCTGTGTTTCATTGTTGCAGAGAGTGCATGTATGTTTCCACATGTATGAAATCTGGAAGATTTCATTTATAGGTATATTTTTGTTTTCCAGTACTTGTAGTAAGTACATTAGAAATGCTTGTGGATCTTCTTGTGAGTTTATAGTGAACCTCACCATTCCAGCACAGTAGTCCAATTATTGTCTTATCCGTGAACACTATATGTGTTGTCAGGATTGTTTGTTGCGTTTCTATGAAGGACTAACATTTGCAAACACAATTGGTCTGTACTGTGTAAGTAAATGTTGATAACAATTGCTGGAAACTGACATAGAATATTTATTGCTACATTTGCCTAGCAACTTACACCAGTTACATTTGAAAAATTTGAATGGACCAGATAGTTCTGTGTCCGAGTCATTTTTTCGGAGTTTGAGTTGCTTCTTTGAAGAAGTACCTGAGTTACTTTCAATAATAGTTTCTTCTTTGGTTGTGGTAATTGGTGAAGTATTAGCTTCTTTTACTCTCTTTGAAGGATTTGCAGTCAGATCCTGTTGCATTTCTGTTTGAATTAGTTTTCTTTTACAACGTTTTCCTTTTTGTGGAACAGGATATGATTTCAGATGGGGGGTGTACAGTGAACATAGTCTATTGTATTCTAAAATGCAAGGAATGTCAGCGTTTACTTTACTTGCATCAAAGTTGACTAGAAATAGACCATCAAGTGTACGTAAGCCTGATAGTGCTACGTAGCTCATGCCTTCTTTAAAGACTGTGTTCCCAATATCTATCAATGCTATGTCTAGGGTAAGACCTTTGGATTTATGAATGGTGACTGCATATGCAAGAGTTAGAGAAAATTGTTCTCTACGTACATACATGTCTTTGAAGAGAAGGAATCGAGCTGTTGAACGCCCTATCTTTTTTACTTCTGAAAGTTTGTCAAAGAGAATATTGACAAACTGAATGTTATTGTCACGTGGGTATGTTTGAAAGCCAACAACTGTACCCAGTGCTCCATTAACTACTCCTTGCTCCACGTCAAGGTTACGTTTAAGCATTACTCTACAATTTAAGGATAATTTTAATATTTTTTCCAACCCAGCTATGTTGGAGATTGAATTTTCTAAGGTAATTAATCTTGTTGTGGCTTATTAACACATGGGTAGTGCCATACCATGTATGTCCAGTTTGTCTGTGGAGTAAATTTCAATTATTGGTTGCATTACTTTTTTTAACATTGTTTAATTGAATTTGGAACAGCTTGCAAGAGTTGGTATTAAGGCCATACAATTGACATTTTTGTACGCTAATTGTTCCACAACATCAGTAGCACATGCATTATCGTCATAAAGTGAATGTATGTGCCAGGTTTTCAATATAGCTTGTGCTTCTTGAGATAGTACACCAACTCTAATACTTTTTAAAATGTTGGCGTAAGTGAGTTCTGCAGATTGACACATGCTTTCTGTTAATTCTCTGTATTGGAAATGTTGCCAAAGGTTGACATTTCCTTTGCTGCCAACAGTTTTACGGCACAGTTTGTGTCCTAAGGTTTTAAAAATAGGTTCACCTTTCACTGGTGTCAATTGCAGAAGATCTTCGAAAACAATAATGTGTTTTCCTCCAAAGAGTTCTTCGAAGTTTGTTTTAAGTACTTCTTGCAATCTGAGGTGAATCAAAGCCAACATTAGGTTGGAAACCATGTTCACTTGATCTATTAGTAGCATTTTCATTTGTTTTAATACTCTGCGTAGTTCCATTGCAGCTTCTGTAGAAAGTTTGTAATAGTCTAATTTGTTTTGGTGTTCTACCGGAAGGAGTATTAATCGGTGTAAAGTCACACCGCTTATGTTGTAGGCAGCTAAACCCGTGGGGGCAGTTACAACAGCTGACAGTTTGTTGTTTGTCAATCGTTGAAGGAACTTGCTGATGATTTTGATTAAGAATGTTTTGCCTGAACCAGCTTCACCACTGACGTACAGCAGTATAGGTTTGTAATGTTGGCAGGTACATTCTTTATTTTCGTGTTGTACTCCATGTGCAATTTATTTTGTTACTTCTTCAAAAATGGTGCGCTGGTCTTTGTTAAGTTTTCATTGTAGTACAGTTAAGTCTTCTGTATCTTCTTCATAGTGACACATGGTGTTTTCTACTTCTGTCATGGCTAATTCTGCTTCATTTGCTATTAGTGGCTGTCCTGGTGGTTCTTGACTTCCTGTTACAGAAGGTTGACTACTGTCGAAGTGTCCTTCTCTAGTTGGGCCTGGAGTTCTTCTTCGTGTTGCTGTTCATTGTGCAACATTGTTTTGTAGTGCGTAAAAAATTAACATTGGTGATAGTGCTTTCATTTGCTTTGAAAGCGCCTTCATAGCAGTCATAGTTATCTAGTATCTCTTCTTCTTTTCTCCATGGTTTAAAAAGTTGTAGCAGGGACATGTATTATAGTTCTTTCTGTTGAGGAGTTTTTATTGACAATTTGACATGATTAATTAAGCTTTGTTTGGTAAGTTTCAATAAGCTGCCTTCACAATCTGCCACTCTATGGCCCTCATTACGAGTTCGGCTGGTAGCCATGCCGCTATTGGCGGCATGGCTGCCGCCGAAATCACATCCGTGTCCGGGTCCTCGGAATGAGGACTTACCGGGCCATTCCGAGTTCGGATGGCCCGGTAATTCCTCCCTCAAGGACCCGGACACGGTCCTTCCCCATTCCCATTTCAGCCCCCAAAGGGCTGAATGGGAATGGGAGAGGGAGCAAACAACGGGCCATAATGAGATGGCCCTTTGTTTGCTCCCTCTTCCCCTCGCGGGACCCGGTAAGCACGCCTGGTTTTCCCAGGCGTGCTTACCGTGTCCCGCGAGGGGACCTCGTAATGTGGCGAAACGGGTTGAACGGCGCCGTCACCTTTTACCGCGCCATTTAACCTGTTCCGCCAGGGTCGTAATGAGGCCCATTTACTTTTGTTTTCATTGGGTCTTATATTATTTTTGTATGCAAAGTTTTGGACTATGTGGTATAGAAACATGGTTTCCAAAGTGGTACTCCTGTTCGGGTAGTATGTGTGTAGTAAATTGTTTTTCAAAATGTCTTGGCTGTTGGGATCATTTTTGGCTATTGTTTTTATGTCCTCATATGAGTTGAGAACTCTTTTTCTAGATTTAGCAGGACCAAGATTTAGCCATACAATATTTCTAGATTTTCCATACAAAGCAGTACTGGTTAAACGATCTGCAGCTTCATAGGCGCCACATTCTTTATGAGAGAGCATTTTTATGCATAGGCTGTACAATTTCTGAGATAGTGTTTTGTCTGATGATAGGTAATTCCAGAGGTCTTGAAGCTCTGTTTTTTCGGGTTTTGTTAAGTAGGCTGTAACTTATCGTGCAACTGCAGTGGAATTGTCTGCAATGTACTGCACATCTATGTTTGCATTCCATAAGAGGGCAATGATTGCATTGTAATCATTGATATATTTTGATTCTTCTGTTCTTTTTATGTAATACGTGTTCTTAGGTGATTTACCTTTAACACTATGTCGAACTGAAGACATAAAGTTGTTCACTTCACCTGTTTCTGTAACTGGTCTAGGGAAACCAAAGCGGCATTTGGTGTAGTATTTCCCTGTGTTTTTGTATTTGCGACGACAATATTTGCCACATTTGTGTCTTTGAAATTGTTCAATTTGTCCATGAAGGTCGCTATGTCTCGTTTGTGAAGGGATTTCACAAGTGACATCATTTTGGATGAACTGCAAAACAGTGGCATCACTGTCCTGACCAAATTCAGGTGCACCTTTAATCCATAAAAGCATGTGGATATGTGGTGCTCCTCTGGCTTGGTATTCTTTTCTCCAAAAGAAGTGTTGCACTTCTCCGAGGGGAGGAACAGTTTTATTACAAATAAAGTGTAGCATAACAATGAAACAATGGTGGAAATATCTTGAAACATTAACAGGATCTAGAGAGCAAAGATCTTCAGGTGTTAGTATATCTATGTTGGTTTTGTTGTTGTTTGATATGCGTAGGAAATCATGTAAATCTTCCCATGCATATTCTGCACAACTTAATGTAACAAACCAAGTGAGTGGTCCAAGGTTTCTGATCATACAACGTACATTTCCGTGATGTT
This sequence comes from Ambystoma mexicanum, assembly GCF_040938575.1. Lineage (NCBI taxonomy): Eukaryota > Metazoa > Chordata > Amphibia > Caudata > Ambystomatidae > Ambystoma > Ambystoma mexicanum. The sequence continues at coordinate 825,343,182 of NC_090928.1, read as the reverse complement.
GGAACCAGTATTCTTTCGTACCACGCATGTTTGCAAACAGATTTGTTATGCTTGATTGTAAAACGTCATCTTTTTCTTGCACTTTTTGTATTAATAGCATAGCTGACATATTTTGAAAGTGCGTTCCATATTTCAGTATGTGTGCAACTCCGTAACATAGGGTTGCTAGTTCACTTTCAAAGAGTAGGTGGAATATGTATTCCACATTTTGTCTAAATCTGGGATCTTCAGAATACATTCATAATGAGCGGTATTCTGATTCTGTTATCTGAGTCGGTCTATCCTCGTATCTTCCTCCTTTGCCAGTAGGAAATAGTAGTGGAAAAGCATGTGCTTCTATACTTTTCTCCCATATGCTCATTGGTGAACCTTTGGTTTGTCGCATTTGGTAAGTTTCTAGTGAATCATTATGCTGTCATTAGAGTGCAATGGATCAATTGTATAATGGTCCAAAAGAGTAGATATTGCAGCAGGATCCAGAAGTTCAAATTGACCAGTTTCTGATGACTCTTAAATTATTTCAGTTGTTTCCCTTAAGCTTTCTTCAATATTTATTTATTTGTAGTATTCATTATTGTCTTTCAGATATTGCAAGGCTTGTCTAACCTTATGTAAGTCCACAGGTTGTTGCCAAATTTATTTGTCTTTTGTTGGTACACCATTTACTTAGACAATTAAAGATTGCTCTATTGGACGTTGCACTCCTAGACTGTGCACATATTCTGTCAGATCTAATGGTAAATAAAGTACTTTGCCACAAATGCCTTTCACCAATTCAGAGGGAGGTAATTTTGCTGTGTTTGAGTTGAAGGCGTATTATTGCTGAAATGGGTGTACTGTTTGAATTATGATGCTCTCATACAAATTGAGTTGTTGCAGGGGTTTTGGTAGTGGGAATAATTCCAAGTTATTTGTGATAGCACATGAAGGAGTTTGGTTGTTGTCAAGTTTTGTAGTGCAGTAACTGCAAAATATTAAGTGTTCACTTATTTCATATTTGTTTTTGCTAAAAGGCAAAGAGCTAATTCAAACCATTTGAAATCTTCATTGTCTTCTATTTTGTATGTTATGTCTATAGTTTTTGTGTTACTTTTGTAAAAAGTTCTGCGGAACACAAACACACATGGTTTGGTACTTCAGTGGATGCACTTTTAAATTTTCGTATTTCTTTTTTGTATGTGTGTAATAGAAGGTTGCCATGTGCAGAATTGTTGCTAGTCTGTTGTAAAGCTATTGCATGTTGTATGTGGCTTTCACTTCCAAAATATTTTCTCTGGATACGGTCGATTTCTTCTTGTAGGTATTTGGGTGTATCATGTAGAAGAGTGTTATTTAAATTGGCTAGTTCTAAAGCAGGACTTTTAGCATAGCACAGTTTATACACTAGATTTCTTACATTTGAATGATGTGTTGATATCATTTTGATATCATACAAGGTGCTTTTGCAAATAGGTCCTGAAATGCAGGCTAATGAATGTCCTTGTAGTCCTGTGTATTTGCGCACTGGCCAGGTATCCATATTTTGCAGCACTTTCACTTTGATTTTGTCTTTACCTTTCACATACTGATTGAGGAACTGGCGTAAAGATTTGAAAGATTTGTTGGGAATGTCACACATTGACGTGCATGGCCATTTGTATACTGAACGTTCAGGTTCAGTCGAATGGAGAGGTAATTCTGAGTTTTCTAGGGATACATTTGTAAGCATTGTTTCTTGTTCCATGATGGTATTATTGTTTTTTTCATATCCTCGTCTACTGCTATGGATGGCAATTGTGTTTGTTTGGTTTTGTTTGTATGCTTCTTCATTAAAATATGGTTCTGTGGTCGTGGTGTGACTCCATTCACCTGCACAGATATTTAAGAAGGTATTTTTGTTGACTTTCTGTTTATTAAGAAGTTTCTTTTATAGTTTAGTACTTAGTTTTGTTATTGGTTTCATCCTGTTTAAAACTAAAATAAATAACTTCCTTTTGAGAAGGATTGCACTGTCTACGAGAGCTTCTAGGATTAATTTTCTACAGTAGCTTTTAAGGGTTGTGGATGATTTCACTCCTGTTCTTATTAGATTCTGAAGGACTCTGTGGCGGAACATTTTTGCTAAAATACTTTTTTTAGTATGGTTTCTTGCTAGTAAATAAGGATTTATAGGAGCACTGTTAGCAGTAGTGGTAGACGAATACTTGTTAAGCATTTTCTGTTTCATTTCACATTTTGATAGAGGAGGCAAAGTTTCTGTAGTTGAAGCTTCTTTTTTTTCGCTAAATGAATGCATTAGCTGTTTTGTTCGAACGTTTTGTACAAACTCTGATAGAGATGGATGCTTATTTTGGACACTTTTATTTTCATTTTCTCTATTTCTGCATTGCTTTCTACAGACTTGCTTTTTGGTAGGCATTTTTTGGGGTCTGTTAAAAAAAAGAAGGTATGGGTTGGTCTGTTTTGCAATGTATGTGTGCTGTGTGCATGCGTGTATGAGTTTGATGGGGAAGTTGTTTGTGGTGGTGTGTGAATGTGCATTGGGCAGTTACAATGAGTTGGGAAGGCTATTTTTCTGTTTGTATGTTACTACACTCTAGTTCAGATGAGAGTAGAAAGTGAGCTAGTGGTGAGGAGAAGCATTAATACTAAACATAATGGTATAATATTAAAACAGGTATTTGTTTTGCAGTACTAACATTCTAATGCTTGAGCATGTTATTTGTGTTCCAAAAAAACGGGGATTTGTGTGCCATTCTGCCTGTTAATCTCTGTTTACTAAATGGGGATTTGTGGGCAGAATGGTTCAGAAATCGATGTTTCTTTTGGTGTGCAAATTACATGAATGAACCACACAGTCTCTTCGAGGAACAGTAAGAATATAAAGGTAGTATTCTATTTACTTTTTTGTGTGGAATGAACAGGTTTCTTCGGATATGTTGTTTGTATTTTAGATGCTGTTGATTTTCAGGAGAGCGGTCTTCACTGCAATTGTAAAATGAAGAAGTTAGTAATTTTGTGTGTTTATAGCGCTGATGTTAATGTACACGTTAACTTTTATGTTTTTGTGCTAGTATTCTCGTTTGACATCTGAACATAGTGTATGCACGCTTTTTATTTGACTATGTGCAGGCTTTATATGTTATTTGCAATATGTTAGTTCAACCTGCTTCTTAAATTAGTACAATTTTAAGTTCATGAAATTCCCTTGTTGTTTGCAGCTGTGTTGTAGATAGCAGAGAGGTTTGGAAGTGATAGTTCATTACAGCACATTTCACCACAGCAATCGGTAACATTTATTTTTCTCAGGATTAGCATTAATTTAGGCGGGAAACACAAAAAAATGGTGACTTTTTTTATGGAAAATTGAGTTTCGCACGTAAATCCGGAGGGTTGGCATGTATGTATAGGTTATTGGCGAGATAGTAAAAATTAGTGCGATTTTTCAATGAAAAATCGTGAGTCTCGCACTTAAAGCGAGAGAGTTGGCATGTATGTATTGGCTATGCGGATTTAGTGGCATTACTTTATTTATATGGATTCATAAGAGTTGTACATGTACTCTGAATAAAATATGCATACCTGTACTTTGTAATCATGCATGTGGATATGCATGGAGCTGTAAGTAGAAATCTTCGAGACTTGCACAGTAGTTTTTGTAGTAGGTGCTTTAGAATTATATCAGACTTGTTTTCAGAGTGATCAACAGTACATTTGAAGTGCGGAATTCTGATGATGGAGTTAGATGTAGAGGTCTTGGATGTGATTGGTGGATGGTTGTGTGACTGCTTAGCTGGGTCCAATGAGGGAATGGATTCACGAGTGATGTGGAAAGGGTTAGAAGGGCTGGCTAAGAGTTACGTGCTGCGTGGACACTGCACCTGTCCGTGGGTAGGCCGTGCCACATACAGGGTTTTACAGCAAATCCAGCATGGAAAGGGGACTGTAGGGATCAACCAATCAGATGTTGACGTTGTTGATTTGTGTAGAAAGAGAATGTGTGTAGTGAAGATGGCAGAGGTGGAGACAGTCAGGTGTTGGTGCTCGGAGATATGCTTGTTCATGGTTTACAGCACTATTCTCAATGCAGGCATGTGGCAAATTATTTCGATGGTAGAGGAGTGGAGGTGGTGTGGAACACTGCGACTGACTGCAATGTAGAGGCAATTCTCCAAGTTTGCAGAGATATGCGTAGAATGAAAAATCCCGATGTGGTAGTTTTGCACTATGATGCTTTCCATTTGGGCTACGTGAGTTCCCCTACTTTGTTGGGAGATTTGGAATAGTTGGTTCAAGCAGTAATCAACATCTTTCCAACTGCGAAAGTAATTTTTTCTGGATTACTTCCTAGAGCAAAATGGGACAACAGTTCTGTGTTTTGTCCTGATCAAAGCATTGCTAGGTGTGAAATCAATCGAGGCATGCGTGCTTTCATGCTAAGAGCTGGTATGTTTTTCTGTAGCCACGAGAACATTGTTTCGAGTGATGCAGCTTATTTTGAAGCAGATGGTGTTTCCTTATCTTTTTTGGGAAATGACATGTTTTATTTGGAATGTAAGGGTTGCTTTGGACCAGGTTATGTGAATATTTTAGGAGTAAACTAAGAAGAAAACCCCCCCCAAAAAAAATACAAAACAACAGGTGTCTGTCAGGCATCTGCAAGAAAACCCCCCAAAAATGGCTCTTTTCAGAGCCCACCTTAAAGGGGGAATGGGGAACACTATTTAAATGTACATTCGCCACGCTCAGATCTTCTACATTTCCACGGAGATGGCGGTAGTCTGAGAACAGCGTGTATTACATACGGGAATTCTGGGGTGGAGAGTCATGCAAATGAGAATGAGCAAAGCTAGGGATTGGTCAGTAAAATTTAGTGGGTGTGTTGTGTATGGAGAGATTTAGTCAGGACGTCTTTTTCCTGAGAGGAGAACAGACATCTATGGCTGTGTGGGCTCGAAAACAGATTATCTGGATTTTGGGAAGCTCATGGATACATTGGTTGAAGGTGCATGCAGACCGTTGTGGTATATCTGCAGATCTTGGATTCCCTCATGTGGAAGTGCACTGGCATGGAGTAAGTGGAATGAAGTGGCTGGACTTGGTACCTCTCTGTGCTACTTTACAGACAGAGCATCATCCTGACATAATTATAATTCATTGTGGAGGGAACAGTTTAGGACATGTGTCCGGAATTTCTTTGCAATTTGCAATGAAGGAAGGGCTTGAGAAGGTCATGGACATGTTTCCAAATTGCCAAGTAATTTTTTCTCGTATTGCGCAAAGACAAATGTGGCTGCGTTCTTCTTCATTTGGTCCACAAATGGAGAAAGCGAGGCACAATGTCAATAAGGCTGTTTGTGCCTTTCTAAGAGATGTTGACATGTAGTCTTTCCACAATGAAAATATTATTTTTCGCAGCACATTCATTTTTCGCAGAGATGGAGTCCATCTTACATATGATGGCAATCAGATTTTTATTCGAAATGTACAAAATGCATTGCAATCTTTTTTGGAAGTATAGTCATCTATTTTGCATTACATGTTGACGAATCCAAGTTTTTGAAACACACAAGACACCACCAAAAGGCTCTTTTCAGAGCCACCACTTACTCCTAGAGAAAAGTGCATTGGTTTTGCTAGGGTTGCACCCCAAAATTGTATCTGTCCTAGGACTGTCCGCAGACTTTTAAAAATGCGCGGGGGCCTGCACCGTTTACTTCATAGTTCTATTTTTAAACTGAGAAAGGTGGCTCTAAAAAGAGCTTTTTTTAAAACTTTTTGTTGTTTTATATATTCATTGTGGCTTTTTCTACACCTGACACACTAGGAGAGGAGGGGAAAGAAGGGTAAGGAAGGGACACCAACCACTGGGATAAGAAAGGGCAGGTGGAGAGAGGAAGATGTAGGGTGGGCCTTATTTAGGTAGGTAGCAGCTCTTATGGTGCTCCCTGACCATAGTCTCGAAAGCACTTGAAACATTCTCCCCCCTGCAGATTACTGCATCGCAGTACATACACAATATTGGAACCCTCAAAAGGTAAGGCTAAACAGCATCGCGAATGGCCCGTGAAGCAGCTGGAGGGATGCACTCTCCCACAGGAGTGTCTCTTGTGGTGAGAGGGTCAGAAACGGAGGATGCTGCGGAGGAACTCAACCTACTACGTTCTTTACATGGTACAATTGTGCGAATGTCCGCACCGTGAAACGAAGATAGGTGTCGCTTCATGGATGTCGTACCAAAGCTGTACGAACCATGTCTCCCACAACTCAGCACCAAATTGCACTGGTGACATTGTTTGCACGTGCTTTCGGTACGTTACCATGAACGGTAAAGGTCCACCACACCCACGACTCCTGGTGAGTGCTGGTAGTAGGGAGTTCCTCAACCTCATTCTCTTCATCCTCTTCATCCTCGTTCTCTACATCCTCACGTGTATTCTCCTTTGCAGGCCCTAGGGGAGGTGGTGGTGGTGGAGGATTTGGGGGTGGTGCTGAGGCTGATGTAGCAACAGCAGTCATGGATGCCATTAGGCTTGGTGAGGTAATCTCTGCTAGAGCACTAAAGGCAGCAAAAGCCAATCTCCAATAGCCAGAAGTACAATGAAGATGAGCTCTGGGGTGTGGCCTTTTATAGGGGTGGAGGGGTGCGCCTTGTGACCATATCGATCACTCAAAAGCGATCAAAAAGTTCCAGAAAACATGTGGAAAGCTAGGGCCATTGTCTGGGACATATGAAATGGTAATTTTTTACTGTAAAATAATTTGGATTGTCTGCATGCGTTTTTTTTAAATGTTGGGGAAGCGGACAAAGTGCACAAATTAGGACACATGCTCAGCGTGGTTGAGGTCACATGATGACGTTATGAAAATGCCTGCAAAGGGAATGGGTGTCCGCAGGACACCAAATGCACAGGAACGGTCGTGCGTATGCGCGCGGGTGTTCTACGGACTGTGTTTGGGTCCTGAAACTAATTGAAAGTGCAACACAAGTGAGACGGACAGTTATGGACAGGCACGATGTTCGCAGGACTTACGGGTATGGTGCGCATGTCCGTAGATGTTCTGCTGACTGTACGGCCAAGTATAGTGTCCTTAGGACACCTCCATTTTGTTTGACTACGGACATTGCGGCCAACTCGCCTGTTCTACGGACATTTCCATCTTGGTTGCGAATGGTAAGGACGGGAGTGCAGGTATGGTACACTCCCATTTTGTTATTTTACGGACATCCCAGACAGCTGGTGTGTTCTAAGAACAGTTTCATCTTGGTTGCAAATGGTACGGATAGGTGTACAGTCTTTAAGGCATCCATTTTTTGTTCATTACGGACTGGCCAGACAGGCGCACTGTCCGCTGCCATTTTAACAGTTTAAAAAAAAAAAAATCAGAGATAAACAATTTCATTAAAACTAACATAACATTTATTTTATTATACATATATACAGCAATTAAGAAAGAGAGGGGGAAGCAGAAACTGAAACAAATATAGGGAAATTAGGGGTTTGCCAAGGATCGTTGTGAGGGGATTAAGGGATGGATGTTTCGTCAAAACGTTTATGTTGTTCGCGAGGGTTTGGGGATACTTCACTTGGACATGGAGAGGCGGGACAGGTACAGGTAGTACAGTGGTATCTAATTTTTCCTTTGACGTGCTCCTCCACAAATTGCCCTTAACCATTGAAATTATCTTTCAGCATGTCCACTTTCTATTCTATGCGTTGCAATGTATCTTGCATTGTGCCTTTTGGTGGAATGTCTTCAATCTTTGCATGGTCTGTTAAAAATAAATATGTATATGTTAAGTACACATAAAATACTGACTATTAATTTGCTTAAGCAGAGAAGTGTGTACCATTATTATCGCTATCTTCCAACATTTTGTCACGCGAAAAATTCTCCTCGAGCCACTCCAAAGTACTGCACATTTCTGTGTGAAAAACACAAATGCATTAATTGTTCTGTACCTCATACAAAAAGTATACAACTATATAGGATAAATGAAGTTTACTTAATAGTTTCTGGTAATTTGTACTTGTTGTGTTGTGTTTGTGTACTGTCGCTCCTAGCTCTGCAGTTTCTGTGAGGAAATTATGTTGGAGGTATATCTTTTTATAATAATCAAAAATAATCAGGATGTGAGATCCTACAAAAAAGTAAGCTACGGTTCTGAACAAAAGAGTTTATTTCTCTGTTCCTCAACAAAAAAAAGGTTAATACTCAATCTTTATTTCCACCAAACTCAATCACTCTTGTCCGTTCTTTTTGAGCCTTTCGTGCTTATCGAAAGCTATGTAAACTAATTGAACAATAACACTTGTCGTTTTCTGAAATAAACTCTTTTGTTCAGAACCGTAGCTTATTTTTTGTAGGATCTCACATCCTGATTATTTTTGATTATTACATACGTACCCCCCTGGGTAGATCAGGACTCCGCCGGGAGCCCTTATTTTTACTTGGTTTATCTTTTTAGTTATGGTATAATCCATTTCATTACATATGGTATTTAAATGGATGGTTGATGTGTTAGACGTGTAGGTTGCACTGCTTATTTATTATTACTTATAATGTGTTTATGTGCTGATTTTAAACTTGTTAAGTTTTTCTATGGTATGATAGAACAATTTCAGATACCCCCTGAGTGTTTGGGTAGTGTTGATGTCGTCCGCACCCGTCCGCGGACATACGCACAGTCCATGGCCTTCAAAAATCACTAGCGGGGGGGTTCAGAATGTTCTATGTTACATGTATACAAAGTAAGGGAATCCTAGTAAACATCTCCCAAATTCACACAATGAAAGTGTATATTCAGTGAAAAAAACTTTGTTAAAGGGATGTTATGGTTAAGTTGCGCTACTAAAAACCTATGAAATTCAGTAAAAAAAACTTTGTTAAAGGAACGTTATGGTTAAGTTGCGCTACTAAAAACCTATGAAATTCAGTATAAAAACTTTGTTAAAAGAACGTTATGATTTAGTTGCGCTACTAGAAACCTGTGAAATTCAGTAAAAAAAACTTTGTTAAAGGAACATTATGGTTCAGTGTGGCGGTTGTTTACCGTTCATGGTAACGTACCGAAAGCATGTGCGAACAAGGTCACCTCTAACCAGTGCAATTTGGTGCTGAGTTGTGGGAGACGTGGTTCGTACAGCTTTGGTATGACATCCATGAAGCGACACCTAACTTCGTTCCACTGTGCGGACATTTGCAAAGTCGTGATGTCATCTTTGATGTCCTGGGTGTTAGTCTTAGCAGTGCACAGTGGTGGCGCAAGTTATGGTTGCTTAGCTGACCATAACTGGCGAATTTCAAGGGTTTTTCAGTTTTACTTGGAACCATAATGTCCCTTTAGCAAAGTTTTTTTAGTGAATTTCACAGGTTTTTAATAGCACAACTGAACCATAAAGTTCCTTTAGCAAAGTTTTTTTTACTGAATTACATGGCCACGCTAGTTGCCATGTAGTTATGGTTATGTTGCTGTTTCCATAGGACGAGCACTTTTTGGGCGGCTTATAACTTGGCTCCCCCTGGACGAATCCTTACCAAAGTTTGCAAAAAGTATATGGGCCACTCTGAATTTTTTAGCAAAGTTTGGCAAGGATTCATCCATGGGGGGCAAAGTTATAGGGGGGGTCCCAAAACATCTTTTTTTCCCATAGACTGAATCGGGCAAAAACTTTGTGCACGGCTACAGGCCAAAGCACTGGATGGATTTTCACCAATTTTGAGGCAGGGGCTTGTTCCCCAAAGCGTGCTTTTGTAAATTCTGTGACAAATCGTCCAGTAGTTTCCTTTAAAACGATCAAAAAGTAGCACTCTCATGTCATCTTTGATATCCTGGGTGTTAGTCTTAGCAGTGCACGGTGGTGGCGTGAGTTATGGTTGCTTAGCTGACATAAAACAAAGGGGCTAAACATGTGATGGCATCAGTGATGGTAGCAATGACATGTGTGATGGCATCTTTCATGTCCGAGGTGGTAGTGGTAGCTGTGGAGGGTGCTGATGGGAAAAATGGGTGCATAGCCTACCATAACTGCCAAATTTCAGGGGGTTTTAGATTTTACTTGTAATCATACCATCCTTTTAGCAAAGTTTTTGTACTGAATGGCATAGGTTTTTAATAGGGCAATTTAACCATAACGTCCCTTTAACAATTTTTTTTTTGTAGTGAATATTACATGGCCACAGTATTGGCCATGTAGTTATGGTTAAGTTGCTGTTTCCATAGGAAGAACACTTTTTGGGCGGCTTATAACTTCACCCCCTCTGGACCAATCCTCACCAAACTTTGCAAAAAAGAGTATATGACTGACTCTGAATTATTTTGCAAAGTTTGGTGACGATTCGTCCAGGGGGGGAAAAGTTATCGGGGGGTCCCAAAATTTCTGTTTTTTCCCATAGACTGAATGGGAAAAATGTTTTGCTCGCGCCTACAGCCCACACCGCTGGACGGATTTTCACCAAATTTGGAACAGGAGCAGCGGCTTGGTCCCAAAAGCATGCTTTTGCAAATTTGGTGAAAATCCGTCCAGTAGTTTTTTTTTAAAATGACCAAAAAGTAGGTAAAAAAAATTAGTGATATCTGTGTTCGCTTCGCGGACACACTTCCCTGTTCGCTCCGCGGACAGGACGGTGATTGGGCAAGCAGCTTGCATGATGACCGCGGACATCTGACGTGCTCTCTCATTTGATGCGGTGAAAGCGTGCAGTGCGTCTGGCTTCAGAGACGCCCGCCACCTTTCTTTCCCGCATGAGAGGCTTTGTCAGGTCAGCAGGAGCATGTCTGTCTCCTGTTCCTCCCACCCCCTGCTCATGCCCGTGTGTCCTTTCTGACCCCCCCACCCCCGCTCATGCCTCGTGTGTCCTTTCTGTCCCCCACCCCCGCTCATGCTCCGTGTCTCCCCTGTACCTCCAGCCCCCCGCTCACGCCATCCCACACGGTGGCCAGGGAAGTGCCGAGGAGTGGGATCTGCCGCACGAACTCATGTCCGTGTTTTTATTTGTCTCATTACATACAAACCCCTCCACCCCCCGCTCATGCCCCGTGTGTCTCTCTCCCTCCCCCCACCCCCCACTCATGCCCCGTGTGTCTCTCTCCCTTCCCCCACCCCCTGCTCATGCCCCGTGTGTCTCTCTCCCTCCCCCCACCTCCCGCTCATGCCCCGTGTGTCTCTCCCCTCGCCCATGCCCCGTGTGTCTCTCCCCTCCCCCCACCCCCCGCTCATGCCCCGTGTGTCTCTCTCCACCCCACCCCCGCTCATGCCCCGTGTGTCTCTCTCCCTCCCCCCACCCCCCGCTCATGCCCCGTGTGTCTCTCCCTCCCCCCCAACCCCGCTCATGCCCCTGTGTCTCTCTCCCTCCCACTCACCCCCCGCTCATTCCCTGTGTGTCTCTGTCCCTCCCCCCACCCCCCACTCATGCCCCGTGTGTCTCTTCCCTCCCCCCACCCCCCGCTCATGCCCCGTGTGTCTCTCTCCCTCCCCCCACCCCCGCCGCTCATGCCCCGTGTGTCTCTCTCCTCCCCCCCCAACCTGCGCTCATGCCCTGTGTGTCTCTCAACTCCCCCCACCCCCCGCTCATCCCCTGTGTGTCTCTCCCCTCCCCCCACTCCCACTCATGCCCCATGTGTCTCTCCCTCCCCCCCACCCCCGCTCATGCCCCGTGTGTCTCTCCTCCTCCCCCCACCCCCGGTCATGCCCCATGTGTCTCAACCCTCCATCCCAACCCTCCGATCATGCCCCGTGTGTCTCTCTCTCCCCTCCCCAATCCCCCGCTCATGCCCCGTGTGTCTCTCCCCTCCCCCCACCCCCCACTCATGGCCCGTGTGTCTCTCCCCCTCCCCCCAACCCCCGCTCATGCCCTGTGTCTGTCTCCTGTTCTCCCCACCCCCCCGCTCGTGCCCCGTGTCTGTCTCCTGTTCCCCCCACCCCCGCTCATGCCTCGTGTCTGTCTCCTGTTCTCCCCACCCCCGCTCATTCCCCATGTCTGTCTCCTGTTCTCCCCACCCCCCGCTCATGCCCCGTGTCTCTCTCCTGTTGGCTCCACCCCCCACTCATGCCCCGTGTCTGTCTCCTATTGCCCGCCACCCCCCGCTCATGCCCCGTGTCTCTCTGTCATTCCCCCCACCCCCGCTCATGCCCTGTGTCTGTCTCCTGTTCCCCCCACCCCCCACTCATGCCCCGTGTCTGTCTCCTGTTCTCCCCACACCCCTGCGCATGCCCTGTGTCTTCCTGCTGTTCCCTCCCACCCCCTGCTCATGCCCAGTGTCATCCTCTTGTCCCCCCTCCTATGATGCCCCTTTTTGACCTCTTGTTCCACCCACCCCCCGGTCATGCCCCGTGTCTCCCTTCTTTCCCCCCACCCCCCACTCATGCCCCGTGTCTTGCTTGACGTTATGGTTCCAAGTAAAACTGAAAAACCCTTGAAATTTGCCAGTTATGGTAAGCTAAGCAACCATAACTCGCGCCACCACCGTGCACTGCTAAGACTAACACCCACGACATCAAAGATGACATCACAAATGTCATTGATGACATCACTGATGACATCACATGTGTATGTACTTTTCATGAAATATGTGTACAAGGGATTCTTATTATAATGTTGCGAAAAAAGTGTCAAGGATCATTGCAATACATATCATACCCTAATTAGTGCATTGAACGATGCATTGATATAAATAGCATTCTATTATGGGGTTCTATCTAGTATACTAAGCTACTAATGCAGGAACATAGCATTGTGAGCAGCGTACAAGATGAAGGTATAATATTCGTAATGTTAATATGTTGAATAATGAAATGATAATTGTTTTCTTAATAGGTTTTTGTGTACTGTGAAATATGTAATAAGTAGCTTATAAAACCCATATATTACATAATTGCATTACTATAGACAAAACACAAAGAGACAAGAACACATACCAATATACATATACATAGGGTAAATAGCAGCTTTGAAACAGAGCAATCATTTATTTGCATGAAAATAATGCTGTCTTTAAATCTTGTGTCTTCCTCTATGTATATGTTTCATATGATGTGACTGGACTCCAAGGGAATTACTATAAGAACCTACTTGTAGGATAGGTCTACAAATAAAATACGATTTTTAGTTTCTGACTGTTACTGAAGAAAACCATGTGGCCTAGATATGTCAGCAAAAGAAAAATAGTGAGCCAGACATGTGATGTCATCAGTGATGTCATCAATGACATTTGTAATGTCATCTTTGATGTCGTGGGTGTAAGTCTTAGCAGTGCACGGTGGTGGCGCGAGTTATGGTTGCTTAGCTTACCATAACTGGCGAATTTCAAGGGTTTTTAAGTTTTACTTGGAACCATAACGTCCCTTTAACAAAGTTTTTTCACTGAATATATATATAGATATATCAGATTGACTTAGCCAAAAAAAAAGATGGTGTCGTTTTCACAAACAGGACCTACTCCTTTTACAAAGAAAGGTGTAAGCGAAAAATAAAAGGGTATTCCTTGGAAAAAGTTATGCCTTTGCGGAAATTGCATAATCACTCATATCATAAACATGCTGAAAAAAATCATCATATACATTACTACTGGAAAAAGAAATACAGCTATAAAATACAATTAAGCCACCTATAGGCAGACTTGCTGCTGAAATCACTTCAACATGTGAAAAATGTCTGCCTAAATCAATTTCACCAATGGCATCTTCCATAAAGGCGGCATGAAAGGCGTCATGCCAACAAAGTCAGTACTCCTCTCCACCATGATCCCCTAAAGCCCACACCTGAAGCATAGCTCTACTGCTGCACTGCAAAAACACACATCAAGTCAAACTGCTGATAACTGCTGACACACTCTGAACCATCACCCATGCTAGTAATAAGATAGGTCTGACAAAAGCACACAGCTTAATCGAAAAAAAGGTTCACTTGTGAATTTGCACTGGTGCTCCTTAATCAGGAACAGGAGGATATGGATGTGGCTTGTGCAGTTGTCTCTCAAATAGATAGAATTGGGATTTCTGGGAGGGAATTCTGTAGCACACTGATGCATGTTCCCATGCTATCAGTGTGCATGTAAAACATTTGGCAGCCCTGCATTTCTTTGCAGTGATTCTTACCAAAGGACCAGCAACATAATAGCTTGCATATCGCAGCCGTTTCTGTCACGCTCTCTACATCAGGTAGTGGCATGCATTACACCATGCAGCCACAAAAGGATCACCAAACTGCAATCTGTGGCAGGAACATGACAGCTAGCACATCTTCTCTGTCATGTTGAAAGATTCTCATGGGTGCTATGTGCTGTCTACTGCACCCTTGTTGCCATATACCCTTCAAATCTGTTTGTGTATGTATACCACTGTGAAATCATAAAATACAATACTAAGGCTTTTACACCATGCAAAGAGAAATACACCAACACAGGCTTGTAAAGATTCCCAGAATCTTTATTGAAATACTGAACAGTTTATAAAACAAAGTACACCAATAGCTATTTGGCCGTCAGTACTTCACAGAGACCACCAGCAGGTTCAATGTGAGCAGTGAACATGAATTGCTAGCTGGACATCAGCATATTTATACAGTTTCTTCGTAACAATGTCCAGCCTCTTACAAGTTAATCATGTACTGGGATAGGGTTCGTGCCAAGTTCATTCCTAATTTACATATCCCGTGCTTGTGGTTTACTTCTTAATACATTTAGTAACAAGTACTGCTGTTCTCTGGATTTAACTTTACACTCTTTACACATTTACTTCAATGCAGGTCAAATAGATGTTTCGCATATGATGTTTAAATAGCATTATCGTTCTTGTATACTTGTAGGTTAACATCGTCGATCCAAACAATCCCCTGATCCCGAGGTCAACAAAGGACAAGGTCTACATGACCCTAACATGTAGCCTGCAGACAGGTTGGACATTAACTCGCCTACAGAGGTTGAAGAGGTTAAAGTAAGAACAAGAGAACACAGGTCGGCCATTTTAGGCCACAGGGTGACTTTGCACAACAAGCCAAAATGGCGGCTTTAACCTAAAATGGAGGCTTGATTAACTTAAGGTCGCGACCTTACAATACGGATTTCCTCGCAAAGCGACTGGGCATAGGCCAACATATACAATGGAGACAAAACAATATTATATCAGTTTCAACACCACAACTCTCTCTGCTAACAATCCAATAATGTGCACATGACATGTGATGCTGTCTTCACTGATGTGTATGCTAAATGTTATGTATACCAAGTGTTTAAGATGGCCTCGGAAGTCTCCAAATACACAGAGGTTCTAGAGCCAGATCAAACTAAACTCAAAAACAGAAATAGACAAAGTAAAAGCCAGAACCCAGCGTTATTAACATCCAAATAAATCAGGTACAGTATACAAGTAAAAAAATCCTTGGCACTCTCGACATGCCTATCATAACCAATAGGTTATATACACAATATTCTCCCTAACTGACATCATACTATATTCTCTCAGTACAAAACCTACAAGTACTGGGGGTTGGTTAAGGGAATTAACTACATATAGCCCTTATAAGTGTAAAATATTTCATTAGGTTATTGTCAGTGGCAAACAGACAAAGGGACAAAAAAACATCAAAACCTAAAACAATAGCTGCAACCTTAACCAAACTAACTGACGCCGAACCTAGAAATGCTTTTAACCCCATGCTAATGGGTATACAGCATTATAGGAGACAGCTTTGCCCTTTTTGCAGGGAAAAAGCGTACTGAAACTACACTTCCCAGCATGCCTTGGGCAACCAGGAACCAAAGGGAGGCCGGATCAGGTGGGACTCACCAAAGCGCATGCACGAGACTAAAGGCACGGGGCTTGTGCTTGAGACTTCATCCGGAGTCGATTCACATCAAGCAGCTCCTGCAAAATCTCACGCAAGGGGCCCAGCCCCACTGAAGCACCAGTCCGGCACCTCGCCTCATTCAGATAAGTGCTGCTGCGTCTCTGCATGCAAAGGGGACCCGGGGAAATGCACAGGGGGCTACAGCCAACCCACCACCAGACCATGTGCTATCATTGAAGCTAAGTTACCGCCCTGATTTCTCTAACCCTAACTTACCTGCTATCTATACTTACTGCATCTGGAATAGTGCACCGGAGCTAATTACAATTCTAATGTGGTCGGGTGTTTCCTGTCTCATGCAAAAGACAAGATAGGCACATGAGATGAAAAACAAATGTGCACAGTTTAAATGAAAGCCACATGCAGCAACGCACACATAGATGACTGTATTTGTTTGCATGGGCCAAGTGACAGAAAGCCACATGCGGCGTCCGAGTTGTAGGTCCTAAGTACTGCAGCATATTTGTTTATGCTATTTCGAAATAAGCCACTTGTGGCAGCACACTTTGTAGAACACTCAATTTTATTGTTTGTATTATGTGATGAGTGTGGTGTGAAGAGTGAATGACCACAGATTCATTAGAGGTCAGCACATAGTAATGGTGTTGCTCTTTTTCAACATGGACCTGCTCCTGTAAGCAATTGACATATCACAGGACTTGACGGAACTTTGAAGGAGACAACATATTCCCTAAAAGCTAAGTGTGCATGGCTTCTTATGTAACCACAATAGTGGTATTGACTGGTTATTTTGTACCAAACACATGTCTACTGTTTAATGTGTAGATGTATGGGAATTGTAGCATATAATGGCCACTGTGGCAATGTAGAGGAATTGAGCAACAGAAGCTGAAGAAAAGTGTGCAAGGATCTGGCTTTTCCTAAAACCCTAGTCCTGTCCATACTTTCTTCCTAACCATCTACCCGGTTTACCTAACACCCCCATACCTATTCAACCATCAATACCCTAACCCTCCTTCCCTGTAGTGTTCAAGGAAACCTGTGTAAGCTGTGTCTTGCAGGTCCTGAGACCATTGTGGGGGTGGTTGGTTTGTGCCACTCCTGTGCCTTGGGGCTGTGAACCATGACAGTTATGACAATCTTATGGCTCCTCCGGAGACCACCTCTAAATTGACAACAGTAAAAATACATCATGTCTACAATGCACTATTGGATGGCATAATACGTTATGGGTGCCCTAATATAAGGGGTTTCATTGGTTTTCTCTTTTCTGACCAACCTTGTGCAACTGACAGGTATTCAAGACATGAGCCAGACAGGAGTAGGGGGAGATAGGTCCATTCACTGCTTTCTTTTAAATTAAAGAAGATCCATCCCTCCTTTCTAGGCCATGAGCCAGGGTGATCCCTTTGTTGTCGGCCATGTGTGGTGTCTTGTGTTTGAGTGTATGTGTAGGTAGTAGAGCAGATGTCCTATCAGTGTTTGTTGCTAATGAATAGACAGTGTTCTTTAATTATGAGTCACATTTGATGAGACCGTGTTTGGAAATATTTCACCCTGCATTCATTTGTATTTTAAGTAATATTGTTTTTATGGTTTCTTTTACCACTCGGGACACTCTTGAGTTACTGTTCATGGACATTTTTGGCTTGTGGTTATCCCACACTCAGCATAAAAAGGCTGGTTGTACTGTACGCTTACTTAATCTGAGAATATAAGTCTTGCATCTTAGGAATCGTTATCTGGTGCTTTCACTAAAATGTTTGGAACCTCCCTAATTTGCAGTAACTTTGGCTTGGGCTGCTAGCTACTGTCTGAGCTCTGCACAGATCTGTATTTTGTTATTTCAGCATCCCACTCAAGCCACCTGTATGTCTTATATGTCCATCCCCACCACAGGTCATATAGCAGCATACCCTATTGGAATCACAATATACCCAGTGCTCAGTGTAACTGTGAGGGTCTAGAAGGAAAAATATATTCTTATCCTGGAGGGGCAATTGGGCTCTCCATTACCTGGGCACGAGTGAGGTCATCTGTTTGGGTATACTTGTGTATGATATGTGAATATCAAAGTTTATTAATATTTTCATTCCTACTGCTTTTTTGGCTCTCTTTTTGCATTGGCTTATTGCAATTCTTAGAACACAGAACACGAAAAGTACTAGTACTAACATGGCCTTCAGTCTTTGAATGCATTAGCCAACCAGGAGGGTATCCATGAAAACAAGTAATTGAACAAGTCATCATCAGCAATATTGTCTACCTTTACCACCATTCTTTGTGTGTATTTCTGGTAAGGTGGCTATGGCCTCTGTGAAGGTTCCATCTCCTCATCGTGAGGGTGTGTATGTGCAGCAAGGAGGCCCAATGTTTGGTCCATGCCCCCCCATAGCCATTCTCAGATTGAGAAAGTACCTGTTGTGGTGGGTCATGAGTCTTATTGCCCTCCACTCTTCTCTTATGGCATTAAATCCTTGCATTGTTGTGTTAATTGTCTCTTTTGTATGCGTGTATTGTCTGCAACAGCTCCCATTGGGTTTTCTGCAGCTATTCTACATTTGTGTTGACTTGCAACCTAGCAGTAAAGAGAGATGCAAAGAAACATCGCAGTTCTGCCAACCAATGTGTGTAAATCTGGTGCGGCATCATACACCTTCCATCTTCATTGAGTTGTGATGGCCCCTTTTCATGTGTGCAAGTGTGAGGGCTCACTTATGTCTAATGTGTGTGCTCATTTTGGGAAAATCATCAATCTGCACCTCACTCTGTCGTGTTGGCTAGGCTCGTGCACTGATAATTACCAGGGAGCACAAGTCTCCCCAATTTGTGGGACATTGCATGTAGGCGTTGGAACCACAAGCCCAATAGTGGTCCATTTTCACAGCTGGTACATCGAACAAATGCTTACACTTCTACCCAGGTAAGCAATTTGGTCAATCTGGGGCATAACCGATTAGCATTTTTCACAACTACTTCAGGCTGCTCTAGGAGTGCTGATGCATTCCAAACTATTAATCATTTCCCCATCTGTCTGCCGTAAGTATGTATCCTTTTATTTGTACCTGTCCTCGGTTCCAACATCCAGGTACTTCTCTTCCTTGTGCATCAATGCACTGCAGCATTTGCTGTTGTTTATGTTAATCACTCCTCAATTCATGTCCATTGGTAGGCATTGTGCTACTTTATGTTGTGTATCAGCTTTTATCATGGTGTTCTTCTGTTTTATAAAATGATCCTCCTGTGGACACTTTGCTTTTGTCACCCATTCTATGGAGGTTGTCTGCCCCTGGAATAGTCCTTCAGTGATACACAGTGCACAGTGTGTAATGCAAGGTGATTCATGTGCCGGTACATCGGTATCTACAAATGTTCAAGAGGCACTCATCGAGTAGGTAAGGAAGGAATAAACAAAAAAACTCTCATCAGACTTCTATCTTCCTACTTTGCTCATTTGCTTGTACCACATATTGTTGGTAACATGGACTGGCTCATCTTTATATTTAGTCAGGTGCATTGAGTTGTCTAGCACAGTTCTCTTTAGTCTTCTCATCTGTGTGTTTACTACAGGGAATGCTTCTGATGTCATTCTGTTTATCATTGTTGCAGTGCTTATAGTCATGTTTACTGGTGTAGCAGTATTATAAATGATCATTTCTCTTGCTGAAATGACATTTTTTAGATACACACTACAAAATGTAAGGAAACATTGCTATTATCAGAATTACTAGGGTATCTACTTTCTGCAAGTTTGTGCATGAAAACTCTCCTCTAAACGCTAAGAGAGAATATCATATATTATTTGACATATGCATTCTTCTTGCAGGAGAAGTGGTTGCTTTGTTATGCTCGAAAGCAAGTGTTCACAAGAGAAACCTTGTCAATGTTGGGAGAACCTTTCGTTCCAACACTATATACGCATTTAGATTGAATAGTAATATTGTTATGCAGAGGTTCCAAGCTCCTAGAAGGGGATGTGTACATATAACATGACAAAACAAAGATCATATACTTGCTATAGGGAACAACACATATTTTCCTTTTACTATAGAAGTGTCATGCTTCATTTTAGGCTAGAATCATTAAAAGGATATTGAACTGAATTGTCTGTGTATCTATAAAGAAAACAATGTTTTTTTTAATTCTTGCGGTTGATTGGTCCTTGTCATAGACCTTGTTGGGATTCTTCTCATCTCCTCTTCACTTTCGTTCTCAATGTTGGCAGATAGGGGCAGGGAAGTCTCTCCTTTGTAAAGTTTGATATCACTGAGGTGAAGCAAGGCCCATCTTCCTTTTACGTTCACTGCATTCTGTGTAACGCCCTCCACTATGAACGCTCCCTCGAAGCGTAGCTAGTGACACCATCTGGTAGCATTTCTACACAGAAATGTGTCCTCCGATAACAATACTAGTGGTTTCAGTGTGAGGTCTGGATTTACTTGTTCATTTGCTTCATCAGTCATTTTGTAACCGCCTGTCGTGCTTGTACCTGTTGAGACATGCATTTAAGAGATTCCATCAAAGCTGTGAAATAATCATCGATTTCACTCCCTAATACAGTGGCAGCATTATCTGCATCAGTTTGAGCTTCAGTGGAAAGAGCAAGGGGTGTGTGCATTTGGCGTCCCATCACCAGCTCATGTGTAGTCAGGTGATGGTCAGAACAGGCTAATTGCGTAATGCAAATAGGGCTAAAGTAAGGCAATGGAACCAAACATGTTTCACTGTCCTTTTTAATTTGGTAATTCTCTCTTTTAGGAGGCCGTTGAGGCATTTGCAAATGACATTTGTGTGTATGTGGTAAGCGGACGAGAATGTATGCCTTATTCCCAACAGGATAGTGATGTGCTCAAATACCTTATTTACAAAATGTGGTCCATTGTCAGACTTGAGCACTTTGCACACTCCCCACCTTGGAAACACCTCATGTACAAGGATCTTTGCAGCACATGTGGTATCCGGATGTATGCATGGGCCTGCTTCGCTGCATCGGGAAATGGGACATACCACTACTAACATATACTTGTATCCATTGCAAATGTGGAGCATACCTATATTGTAGATATGCCAATGCTGAAATGGTCCACTAGGACAGGGTATTGCTACTCTCACAGAGTATGTCCAGTGGTAAACTTCTGGCATGTCAAACAATTTACAACAAAACTTGCAACATATTCCACCAATTTTGGGATAAACCACTCCTCGGTAATCAGTAACACAAGTCACTCTCTTGAAATGGTTGCTAGGTAATGTAATATGTCTTGTGCTACTGCATGCAGCCCTAAAGGTGTGACTGGTTTCCACGTGCTGTCCTGCCACCACATTGCAGGGGACAGTGAGCTCCCCCTTCTTTTCCATAACTCTTGATCTTCTGGTGGTGCTCATCCCCTAGTTCAGTTATTTGTGCTATGGGTAGCATATTAAAAACTTCCTTCATCACCATGCTGTGAGCACATGTGCATTTGTTCAGTGCAGCTACAATATCAGACATTTCAGGAAAATAGGCTGCTCTTATTGCATCAAGTTTAATAGCCTTGGTACCAAGAAAATCAAATCCACACATGTGGTTTGCACTGTAACCTTCACCTTGGTGATGGCTGATGGGAGTTGGAGTGCGTCTATGGGACTGTCCAATAGTGGAACATGCTGCACTTGTGTGCCACCTGCACATAAGAAGCCACACCTCTTCCAATGTGACAGTCCTGTGTGCACTGTTGATGTCACATAGGTGGAGTTGAATACACCATTATGATCTCTTCTTCATTCACTTTCAGTGCCAAAATGGGCACTACTAATTCTGCTGCCTGTGCTGAGTATTGCATTGGTAATCTTGCACTTGTCACTGTCTCAAAAATCAAATTGTATTTTATGGTCAATACGCTGTCCTGCTGTGTCAGTCACCAGTACTCTGTCCTATTGATGATGACCAGTCAATGAAGAGAATGATCCCCCTCCAAGGGCATTTTCCTTGACATGTGGTATTTCATCATAGTATTCAGTGCGGTTAGTGCAATCATGCATGTTGTCTCCATCCTTTACTGGTTCAGCTATAAATCTTGCTGGATTTACCACTGGGGACCTGACATTTTTTGCTTGATGGGTTGGATGTAATTACTTTATAATTACAGGAGGCTCCCTGCGTGGTCAATGTGTTTTTGGGCTTTTAAAGTCTGACAGATAGGGCATTCTCAAAATATAATGTAACTGTGCATCCCATACTGGCAGATTTATCATTCTTAAAGGCTTCTGCCACCAATGCTTGTTCACATGGGTAATGGCCTCTCGTTACGGGACCTAAAATCCCACTGTGGAAGGCTAATTGTTTATTTCCCATGGTAGTGTTCTGTGTGAGGCTTGCCGTCATCAATCATCCATTTGAATCGGAGAATAAAAAGAAGTATTCATTGTAAACAGGGATCCCTAACACAGGAGATGTGCTAATGGTTAGCTTTGATACATAAAAGGCATCTATCATCTCGCCTGTCCAGGCTACATCACTGTTTTCATTCTGCACCTCTTTAAAAGTGGCCTCATATATGTGCTGTAGTCAAAACCCAGACCCTAAAATGGTAGACCTTGAAATTGATGTAACCCTTTCACTGTCTTTGGCTTAGATGTCTTCATGATTTCTTCTGCTCTTTCAGGTGTCCCCTTCCTTCTTTCTTATGATGTTAGCTGGCCTATGTATAGGACTTCTTCCTGGCAATATTGCATCTTTTCTTTGTCAACTTTTTACGCTTTCTTGGCCAGTACTGTCATTAACTTTACTGAGTCTCTTCTGCACTCTGTTCCATGTTTCTGCACACTAAAATGTCATCTACATATTGTATTACTGTGCTGTCAAGTTGTACATTTCCCAAGCCAATCTGCAGCACTCAGTTAAAGACTAGGGGGATTCATAAAATCCCTGGGGTAACCGGGTATGCTTTAGTTAATTCTGCTGGTAAGTGAACAAGGTCAAATACTGTGTTTCATCATGCAAGGGGATAGAAAAGAAAGCATTCTTAGGTCAATCATTGTAATATATTTAGCTTTGGATGGAATACTACACAATATTGTGGCTGGGTTTGGCACCAATGGAAACTCTCCCTCAAGAATCGTGTCCTGAATAAATCTCCACAACCCCTCTGTGGTCTTTTTTACTGTGTACACAGCCTTGTTGCATGGGGACTCAGAAGGCACTAATATCCCTAATCATATTAAGGTGGCAATGGTATCATAGATACCTTCATCTGCTTCTTTTGACATGGGGTATTGGCTTACACAAAGTAAAATAGCTCCCTGCTTCAATTTAATTTTAAATGCTCCAATCCTTTCAATAGCACAACATCATCTGTAAGGAACTGACCAATCCTGCCGCAGTCTCTACCTCACCTGTCCCTTCCCAGGCCCTCTGCACGGCACTAGCTTCTCACTTCATTTCTAAAACTCAGGACATTTTGTCCTCACTCTCCTCCTACCCCCTCCCTCCCTCTACTCCCTGCTCTTCCTCTAGCCCTTCTGCAGCCACCTCTCCTCCCTCCTTCTCTGCCTTTCCCCTGTTCTCTGCAGTCAAGGTTTGTAGACAAGTCCGATCTATGAAAGTCTTGTCTGAACAGGTTCACCCCTCCAAAACTATCATGGACCACATCGACTCCCTGGCTCCTGCCCTGGGTGGTTTCTGCAATCACTCCTTCACCACTGGAGTCTTCCCATCCCCCCTGAAGCACTCCCTTTTGCACCCTCTTCTTAAGAAACCCTCTGCCGACCCCTCCTGCCCGGCTAACTATCACCCAATCTCCATCACTCCCTGACTGGGCAAGCTCCTGGAGAAACTGGTGATCTCCCAGCTTAATCTCCATACTGAATCTGTTGGTTGCCTTCATGCTCACCAGTTTGGCTTTTGAGCTGCCAAAAGCATGGAAACTGCTCTCCTGAACAACCGTGAACACCTGCTCTCCATCCTTAGCAGTAACACCCCTTGTGTCCTCATCCTGCTTGATCTATCTTCTGCCTTTGACACTGTCAACTATCCAATCCTGCTCAACCATCTCCGTGATAACCTGGGTATCACTGTTCAGGCTGTGGCGTGGCTGACTTTTTTCCTTTCTGACCGACCGTCTCCGGTCCAACTTAGGTCCTTCCTCTCTGCTATCTTTTTCCCTACCTGTGGTGTCCCCCAGTGGTCTAACCTCTCTCCCTGGCTGTTCAACCAATACTCCTTGCCCATCACATCGCTGCTCTCTGCCCCAACTATCAGTGCTATGTGGATGACACCCAGCTCATTTTCAGGCTACCCTCGGCCTCCTCCTCTCCTTCCCTTATCTCTGACTGTCTGTCTGCTATCCAGGAATGGTGTGCAGCCAATGACATGTGCCTTAATGCCAGTAAGACTGAGATTCTCCTCATCTGCACACCCACTCCCTCCTTTCCTGCAACTCTCTTGGCCCTCTTCCTGCTCCCACCTGCAATGCAAAAACCTTGGGGTCATTTTTGAATCCACACTCTCCTTCTCCACTCACATCTCTGACGTCTCTTAAGTCACACTACCAGCTGGACCTCCTCAGAGGTATTCTTCCTTTCCTCTCCTTCCCTCAGAAGCTCACTGTCTCCAGAGCTCTGGTTCTCTCTAGGCTGGACTATTGCACCAGCCTCTTTCTAAATTTGCCTGCTTCTACTCTCCGCCCTCTGCAACTCATCCAAAACAGGGCTGTGAGATTTGTCATTTGCCTCAAGCTCAGGGCTCGTATCTCTCCAGGACTGAAATCTCTGCACTGGCTCCCAGTGGCTGCGAGCATTAAGTTCAAAATCCTCTACATCGTCCACAAGGCCTTCTGGGGTCTGGGGCCTCAATACCTTCAACTCTCTCTGCCTAATTATCTTCCTTCTCGAGCTCTCCGTTCATCCCCCTCCAACTCCCTCAGGGTCAGTCGCTTCTCCAAGCAATGAGTTGGTGGTAGATCTCTTTCTTCAGCTGGTGACTCCCTCTGGAACAGCCTCCCTGCCTCCCTGCATCCCTTAAACTTGAGGTGAACCATCTCCGGTTCCGGAAGCACCTCAAAACCTTTCTCTTTGTTTCTGTGTTTTCTCCTCCGCTGACCTCCTGGATGTAACCAGAACTGCACTGGCCACATGGACACCCTCCGATCTTGGGCCCAGGTGCCCCCCCCTGCCAGCGTCACATGCCTGCTCTGCCCACCTGGCAACCCCCGCACTTGGGGACTATTTCTGTATCCCTACAGACCCCCTTCCAGCCCTTGCTGGCCATTACTTACTTATTGTTATCTTTTCCCATGTACTGCACTGTCCCTGCCCCCCTCCCAGGCATTTGCGCGATCCAACTGACACCTGGCTTAGTAAGATTGTTGTCTGTTCTCCCTTTTTGTTCCCCTCCCTTGCCTCATCGCACCTTGAAACACTTGTGTATCGGTGCGTTATAAATGCCATATCATATCATATCATATGGAATGCTGGTCCACAATGTGTACATATGCCAGATCTTCCTGGAGAAAGGACAGTACTTTCTTTATTAATGACTTTCTCTGAGGTATCTTCCCATAGTCAATGTTTAATTGATATGTGAGACTTATATCAAACATTACTTCATCATCTGTAAACAAACTTTAATCTATTAAATCTGTCAATCAATGTCCATCGTTAAGGACTACCACTGTTCTCCAGTTTACCCCTTCCTCATCAACTACATGTAAAATTATTCTGTCTTCTCGCACTATTGCTGCTTCGAATTCAGTTGTAATTATCTACCCTTCTTCCACGTTCCTGGGTATTTCTGGTCGGAATGGAAATTCTGTAGGTAACCGCCATAGTCTGTCCTGTATTCTTGCAAACCATGCTAACAACATGTGTACCACAAAAAGGAATATTTTAGTGGCATTTCTATTTGCGCTTCCTGATCATAAAATGCTGTTATGAATTCCTGGGGTACAACATATTATCCCTGGGTCAGTCAATGACATTGTCATGTTTAATTCTTCTCAGCAAGTCTTTCCAAAATATGTTAACTGGTGCCTCGTTAGAGTATAATGGCATAAACATGTTATCCTTTGATAATTGTTAAAGCGTTATTGAACATAACTGTATTTGTCACCACAGTAAATCCTTGTGCATTCATGGCAATACCTGACATTGGGAACCTTCTCTCTTTAACACAAGATGAAGTCACCACCATGAAGCAAGATGACATAGACCAACACAGGTTCGATCCCCAGGTCCACGCTTAGAAACCTCTGGGTATTAAGCGCATTATAAATAACCTATCATATCATATCATATTAGTGCTTGTTTTGTTTGCGGTGACATCCCTTGTTGCATCTGTAGTATCAGTGATGCTTGTGCCTAGTACTCTGTGTGATCTTGGGCATAATATTCAGGTGACTGCGCTATATGGTGGGCGGTATGCTGTCCCACCTCGTGGATCTGTTGATTGTCAGTTCTATTGCTTTCCTCCCCGGCTTCTACATATGCCTAAAATGTGCCCCATTCTCCCACATGCCCAATATTAGTGTGTCTGTCCCCCAAATATATGTTGCCCCTCATCAAACACTCCTCACTGTGAAGACTGAAATCCAAACCCTCTGCCTCTAGGTGACAATTCCTGGCTCTTGTGGAACATCATTATAATCTCCCCTTCCTGAAAAGTTTGCATTCACTGTTGGCTGTACCTTCTGTGTCCTTTATACATTAAAACCTTCCCCACCGCTTGTCAATATTGCTCCTTCCACTGACAATTTCAACAATTTCTTAATGCCCCAATCTAAGGTCTAAACACTGCATCGTTGGGGTATGGATCACTCTTTATTATATTTCATTAGGCGTTTATACTCAGAGAATAGTGTTGGCATCCGTCTGAGCCAAGAGGGAATGGTCTCATCTGACATACCAACTATTATTGGTGTCAGACATGGATGCGTGCTTGCTCCAATATTATATAATCTGTACGTGAGTGACATGGGTGAGGCGTTATCATCCATTTTAAATTTTTCTCCAAAAATAGGCAAAGCTAACAATAATTTGCTCAGTTATGCTGACAACACGATTCTCTTAGATCAAACTGCAATTGTGTTGCAACGCTCAATAATGGGCTTGGAGACATATTCCAAACTGAACATATTTAAGATTAATGTTGCGAAAATGATGCGAATAGGGTCTAGGCGTAAGTGTAACACTTATAAGTGGTGCCTGAGTGGCTGTCCTCTGGACGTGGTTGACCAGTATATTCATTTAGAATTTTCTATTTGGAATTCCCGGCAATCGAATTCTATGGCACCTATGACAGTTCAAAGATCATCCAAAAATGGCTTATGTCAAAAGAATGATGCACCTTAAGGCTGGGGATAACATTGAAGGCCACATTATCTTGTACACTAAGAGCATGGTGCCTGTCATATTGTAGAGACTGGCAGTACTACCTGAAGGTCTAACGCTATGGATTGATAAATTAGAGGGGAAATTAATATTTATTTGTCCATTTGTGGCATTAGATGTATTGCAGCAGTCCTCCCCCTTTCTCTAATAAGGGGAACTGTTTAAAACCAGCGCCAATTATGAGTGCAACCGTACCCTTTGTTTTTTTAATTATGTTTTTCATACTAATTATATTCTGTCCTGGTAAATTCCTCAGTCCGTTTACATATGGGTTCTCCCTTCTAAACTGGTTGATCGCATCTTCAGGAGTCTGGGGAATTTTATGGGCTCTGGCCTCCTCACCCGTTCTTCTACACCTAACCTTGTCATCTCTTTCCCTGCTTCCATATTTGTAGAAGGCTTGTATGGCCTCCTCATCTCTGCTTCCTCTATGTCTTCACCTCCTAACATAGTGTTGTCACTATCATCACCTTCATTGTCTACTCTGTCTTCAAAATCGTGTCTCCTAAGAGGACTTGTTCTATTAGTTTCACTCATCACATCCTCCAATGCTCTCCTTCCCCCATATTGCGTAGAGCCCTCTCTACTCCCCTTTATGCTGCCCGTGCCATCCCTCCTGCTCCTATACCGATTGCCAATCCTCCTTCATATAGGCCTTTCCTACTTCAGCTAGAAGAGTAGGATTGTTAAGAATCTCATCCAATTCTTTGAGGAGTCTTTCTAAGCTCCTCTCCCTTTCCCTCTACTCTTGTCTCCAGTCTCTCTCTCTCTCTTTCTGGGAATGCACTTTTCATCACCTTTCCCTACTTCTTTCCACCTCTCGTTCCCTTTCTCTGTCCCTCACTTCCTCCTTTTACCTTTTGTTTTCCCTTTCTGCATCTTGTATTTCCCTTTCTGTTTCTTCTTATTGTCTCTTCTCTCTTTCACTGTCTGCCTCTCGCTTCTTTTCTTTCTCTCGTTCTTTGTCATTCCTTCTTTTTTTATCTACTCTTTTATGCTATATGTCTCTCTCCTTCTTTCTCCTGCCTTTCTCTAACTTTCCTTTACCCATCTTTCATCCATGCCCCTTCCATCTAATTTGAGCTTTATCTGTTCTCCTACCCATTCATTTGGTACAATTGTTGTCATCCTTATTGCCCTGCCTCCCTCTCTCTCTCTCTGTGGGCTTCCTCATGGGCTTGTGTTAATTTTGCCTGTAGACTGTTGTGCTCATTACATTCTTTGCTTAATTTTTCTCCACTTATAATGCCTTCAGTAGTATATGCAGGGGGCTCATATGTGGGATTAGTATACCCTGCAGCTGCTTTCATGTTCTTATTAAGATGGATCACTGCTGTGAGGAGGAGGAGGAGCCATCAGTGATATGGCCCTTTCGTCATGCTGATCACGCATCCATTCTTTCGCGGATTGCTCCTCTATCTTTTTCCCAAAAATGTTCCACATTTCCAGAATGGCTATTCGATTCTGTAACAGTTTTCCCTCATACGTGATATGTAAATATGTGCACATGTGTTGCAGTAATGCCTTTGAGTGTGTGCCTTCCTGTGGCCAGGGCATAAACATTTTTACTGGACTGCTTTTACCCACTGAGTGTGGTTTTGAGTATTTAAGCATTATGCCAGTGTAATACTAAGTGACAGTTTAACTTACCAACAGTTACCAACATTTTACATCAATTCTCACTCACCCTCTTTTACTTCCCAGTCAAAATTTTTCCCAACAATATTTCTCTTGCACTTAATATTTCTGTGTCTCTATCTCTATAACCATGCCTCCTGTGTCACCCAATGTTTCAGAGTGGCACCACTAATGCGACTTATGCTCCAATCAGCCCCACCTTGCTGTTACCTCAAAACCTCCTGAGTGACCACACAACTACAATTCCCACTCTAAGCGGCCCCACCTCGCTACTCCCACAGCCAGCGGACCACACTGCTTGATACATACTTGATACATACCACAGCTCCATGTCCTCCACAATGTATACCAATATACACAAAGTGTAAGCTATCTTACAAAATGAGGCTGGCACCATGAATTACTGCACAAATAAATACACTACAGCCTTCTTCCCAACTCCTGGTGAAGTATTCATCTTTTATTATGCATCTCTTATGTCTTTATTTCATCAAAATTGCCCAATATGCAAACAATCCCCTCCCCTCTTTTTGCAAGGCCAATGTCATACTTACATCCGTGGATCCATTGGGGATCTTTGGAGTTGGGCCTCCTGGGCCTCCTGTATCAAACGCACAACCCTTCATGCCCTACGGGCGGTCTACAGTGACCAGACAGGACTTTCACCAAAAGGCTACTGTCAACATCCCTTTGTTCTGTGCAATCCTGTTCTCCACAGGTCACCTCCTAAGCCTTCACTGCCATAGTAGGGGTCTCCCAACAGTCAAATGGCGCCTAACAAACCATCCTCTGCTACCAGATGTTAAGACAGCCTACGAAGTCCCCAAATACACAGACACCACCTCTAAATTGAAAACAGTCAAAAGGCATCATCTCTACAATAAACAATTGGTTGGCATAATACGTAATGGGTGGCCTAACATCCGGGGCTTTGCTTTGTTGGCTCTTTCCTACCAACCTTGGACAACCTTTGTCTTGGGAGGACAGCTCAGGGGCAACATGCTCACCTTCGAAGCAAGACGACACAGAGCAGTACAGTTTCGATCCCCGGTCCGCGTTTAGAAACCTCTGGGTTATTATGTGTGTTATAAATAACCTATCATATGATATCATAAGTGACAGGCTGCCAAGACATGAACCAGACAGGAGTAGGGGGCGAGAAGTCCATGCACTGCTTTCTTTTCAATTAAAAATGATATCATCTCTCATTTCTAGGCCATGAGTCAGGGCGATCCATTTGTATGTGAGCTTGTGTGGCATCTCGTGTCTGGGTGTATGTGTAGGGAGTATCAAAAGTGTGCTATCAGTATTTGTTGCAAATGACTAGACAGTGTTCTTTAATTATGGGTCACATGGATGTTAGATTATTTAGCAGGCGTTAAAAAACGAACCTGCAAAGGGACCAGGGTGCTAATTACTGTACCGCAATTTGCGGTACCGTAATTAGCGCCTTCACCATTCCCATTATGCCCTATGGGGCAAAAATGGGAATGGGGAAGGGCAATGGAGGAAGGAGGAATTACCGCCTTCCCAACCTTGGAATAGGGCGGTAATTCCCTTTTCCTCCAAGGCGGTACTGGTAAATTACCGGCATGAACCATGTCGCTAATAGCGCCATGGTTTACCGCCTACCGTGTAATGAGGCCCTAAGTATCTTTTGGTTTTCACCCTAAGTTACGAGGGTAATCCAGACATGGAATCCATGCTCACTGTTCTTAGAGAGGCACAGCTCCACCTCACTGACAAGGCCCAACCATGCCGAAACACATGTCTGGGGTTGCTGTTGGTAATCTTATTCAGAAGAGAATTGCCAGGCATTTTGGTGATGGACTGCCCTTGGGCAGGACAAAGATTGATATGTAGTGGACATTTGTCTTCTGTGAAAGGATGGTGAGCTAAAGACTCTGGTTGAGACTTTAATCCGGGATATAGGCCGGTACTGGAGAAACTCCAAGAAGTCCCCTTGTTTTTGCATATAGGTGAACTAACCTATACCTAAGTTAAACCAACATGAACCACTATCATCAAACACAGAGTGATATGTTGAGCATTGTGCCAGTAACTTGAGAAAATAGCAGCACACTTTCAATGTTGAAACCTCAAAAAATGTTATACACTAGAGCATGTCAGTTCCACATGTTAGACGGAATCCACATAGGAGAAATAAGCTGTGATGTTTATCAATTGAATACACACATTACCTCCATCTCCCGCTCAGTTGAGATGCCATATCTAATACAGAAAAAAAGCCATGACTCTAGGAAATCATGTGTCACAACGTCAGGTCCATCAAAGGTTTTGCACACCAATTATGATAATTTCATATGAGAAGGGAGCAGTGCATTGTGGATGGCCTAAGCAAGTCTACAAGGAGGCATTGAGCTGCCAGATCCTTACCATAGTTTTATACCATAGATACATAGATACATGTGATTCACACTTAATAGCTCCCTCCCCATTCAGAATCAAGACGCATCTGGGTCAATTCCCTCTGCAAACACCAGCAGCAGGGTTGGTGATTATGTACTAGTAGTCAATTGATGGCATGCTGTAACCATACAATACAATGCAGCCAAATGTCAAGATATCCAACTAATATCAGCCACACATGCGTTACTTGTTTTTGGAGGTTATAATATGACAATGAATCACAAGGTGCTGTAGGGTATTTTGTGGAGATTTGGGGCCTGACGGTATTTTATTACCGCCGAGAAATAACTTAGCAATAATCACTCTTTGTATTCAGATTTGGCCATGTGCAACAATAATACAATGGACATGCATTATTTCAGCACCCAGACCTGCATATTTGGTATACGTGGTTGGTGGTATTTTGGTGAGCATAATTCCCTTGTTTTATTTGTGGCCCCAATGTCCAGAATCCCTTATCTTCGCTTAGATTTTTCGTGTGATCACTAGAGAGACCTCAGACCTGCATTCTAGGGAAACCACAATTTCCAGGGATAGTGTTGGTGCGCCACCATGGGCAAACTCACTGACTTATTTACGACAGAGAGCTATATGTGGTAGTCTTGTGGTAATTTCCACTACCTTATATACGGTAGGGAGCTATTTTCAGAGAGTCTCTCTTCCCGTTGGCTCATGTACCTCCAACAAGTTATACTACAGTCACTCACAATTATTCATACTGATTCTGACATACACACATCTGTCTTAAAATGACCATTGCACTGTTTAAAAATCTCCCCACATCATTGGCATTGTAATGGTAAATAGAAAATAAACCACCCGTCTGTTTTCAAATATTTTCTGTATTATAAAATTTGCATTTAGACATGATCTCATTCTTTACAGCAATAAAAGGGAACAATCAAAGCATTTTCAATGACACACTGCAATTATAGTGGCGGAGAACAGAACTTAAATTGCAACATTAGCACTTGATTAAGACACGCACGGGACTTTCATTTTTCTACACTGACTGCATACTTTCGTGCACACACACAGCTCCCCCAGTTAGGTAATTACCTTATCTGTTCAGAGGATTCTCTCTGTGAATGTGGCTCTCTTGGCTTAACTCCAACAAAAAGGAACGCTTGCCTTCTCAAGCCGGGGTCATTGCCTGGAATTCTCAGCTTTTTCAGATAGGACTGCCTCTGCCAGTGGGAAGGTAATTCTTTCAGCTTTCCCCAGTCTCGACTGCAGCAGGACACCCCCACAGCCAGGTCTTCTCCCCAGTAGTGCAGAAAGATGTCTGCCTCTCTTTTTCCCTGCTACTGCCCACTAAAACTTTCCTCTCAGCCCTCTTTATGACGTGTTCCAATGAAATCAATCATCTCTCATCCTCCTACTTTTAAACAATAGCTTCGCTTATACATTTGCAATTGTTGCAAATCTGACTTCCTTCCTCCTGCAGTTACTGTGCACAACAACACGGATAATCCGGCAGAGAAGAGAGGAAAAATCTGCACACTCATTTAACTGGTTTTCAAAGTATGCCTAATTCTGCAGTAGAGAACACATTTTATTAGTGATTTATATTAAAATAAGGTTTTATTAGTCAGGTTAATGGTTAATATGTTAGCTGTTAATTTTCAAATGTGTCTCTAGCAATATAGGCATTTCAGGTGAAAAATAGTGTGCATTTTTAAATGAACACGTGTGCTTTTAACTGTAAAAATAGATTTGCATCTTATATGTTAAAATCGTTTTTGACTGAATAGTCTGTCTTTCCTTGTTAATCTGCTAACCCATATAGCAATGCACCGCACCCTTGTGGTGGTGCTGCAAAAAAAAAAAAATGCTACTTGTGCAGTAGTACTGTACTCTGTGCTGTAACATGCCAAATATCCTTACATATACCCTCCTTTTGTTTTTTAGAACTTGGCTATAATCCAAGCCAATCTCTAAAAACAACTTGTTCTTTCTTTTTCTCTTAAAATGCATGTGTATTGGGATATCTTTCTCTTCCTGACGTAGTCAGTAAAATCAGTAACATTTTCATTTTTACTGATAGCACAATCAACCATCCACCCATGATTAGCACCAAGATAGCCAAACCCACTATTGAGCGTTCCCCCCAGGTTCCCCAATTAAATCTTTCCACTTCTATTATGCCCAGATTACTAATTGTAATATTGTTTTTTCGCAAATTCATTTTCATAACATGTCTTTCTTTGTGATTCAATAAATATTCCACATCTGGATCTATTGGAAAAGTATCCCCTTGAAAAAAATCGATATTTTCCACTTGGCTTTCCCAAACATCATTTGTTACATGGAACAATGTTAATCCCCCAATTGACACAATTGCATCCTTTGGAACCTGTAAATAAAAAACATTATATTTTACCTGTTTAACCACGTATGTTCCATGGTTTAAATGTACTACCGTCATGTTCTTTAAACAGGTACTGACCAACCATTTACCTCTGACCATCTTAGCCTGTGCCATTTCTTCACTCCCCATATTACTAATAATCACTTCACATCCCTCTGATATACTTGGGTCAGATTTCAATCCACAAATAGCATCTGTGGCATCAGGAACAAACGGTTTACCTGGACACATATAATTTTGTTCTTTAAATGTTACACATGTTTCCAGGTTTGGTATTAAATAAACTTCAGGTTCCCATGACTGAAATGCCACCACTTCTGGAGTCTTAATCTTAATGAATTTGTCCTCTTGCCAAAATCCCACGTTGTGTACCCACTTCGTTTGATAAATAAGTTCAGGGGCTACAAATGGGATGCATAGCAAAAATCCGATCTCTAGTCTTTCCAAGTCCACATATAACGGCATTGCATTCCCCATTTCGAATGCAATTCTTATCTGTATAAGGTCAATTTCCCTCCTGGTCAATCTTTCTATCATTTGCCGAATGATATCCTGCGAAACAAAATACAAGGGAATATGTCCTTGAATCAATTGTGAAACTGCAGTTTGAACTTCTCTCATATAATTCGTTAATAGTCTATCAACAGGACTCATTATGTTCAATATTTCATTTAAAGTTCTGTCATGCTTAAGTATTATTTTAGTCGCCCGTTGCATCACATCCGCTTGTTCATTTAGAATGATTGCAGTTTCATTTATGAATCTTACTTGTTCATCCAGTCCCCCTCTAATTCCATCTAATGTCTTTTGTATTATTTCTAGGTCAATACTCAGTTGTTGTGCTTTAGTACTCAGTGTTCCTACCGAAATAGAATTGGCTGTTGATATTGTAGTACCTATTATTGCCCCAATTATAGACATTACCATTGATATCGCGAGCATCACCGCACCTCTCTTTCCTCTCTTCTTCTTAATGTCTGCTGAATTCACGAATGTTTTTTCCAATTGCATTAATATATCTCTTATTGACTGCTTAGCGTCCTCTTTTCTTATTTCCAGCCACTCTTTAGTCTGTTCAATCTTAATTCCGGTATTGTTCAAATGTTTTTCAATCAAAATCTCAGGATTCAATGGTATGTAGATATTTTGGAAAATCATCCTTCTATCACTCATGATGAATCCTGGTGCTTCTTCTACCGCGATACCAGATGCTGGTCCAGGTTCAATGACAACCTGTGCTTCTGAATTCTTGAAGATCCCTCCAAATATCACTATCGTTAAACATGTCATCGGTATCATCTTCAATGCTGATCGCTTTGTAGCCTTGGTCTTCACCCCTCTTTGGGGCTTTCCCGGAATCCGTCCTCGCGGTCTCCAGGACTCCATCGTCTCCCGTGGCCTCTGGTCCCAGAACCTCCGACCAAATAATGTTAATTGTCTAAATCAAAATAGAAAATAAACAGATTAAGTACATAGCACAATACTAACTTCATCCTTTTGCCAAAAATAAAACATGCTCGGTAAAAATACTTCGTTTTTTTTTTTTTTTTTTTTCTGAAATTAAACAAAGTTAAAAGAAAACAAACACATATAAAACAGCATTCAATATTTAATACACTTTCTCTCTGCACACCAACCACGAGCTTCCGTTATATGTGCATTTATTTATTTATTTATTTATTTATTTATTTATATTATATATTTTCACATATATTACAGTGTTTATGTGCCATCATAACAATCAACTTTTTTTTTTTTTTTACTTCTTTGTCACTGCCTCCTGATCACACCCATTTATTTTCTCAAGGGACTCTATCCGTTTCCACATGCTCAAGCTGCCTGATCTCATGTCTGGGATGGCATGGTTTGATTTGATTTACATGGACAAACTGCTCTATTGCTGTTTCACCTTCATTTTTCAAAATTTTATACACTACAGGAGAGACTTTATCTATAATTCGGAATGGCCCCTGCCAGGCTGCCAGAAATTTAGAATTTTTCTGTTTACTTTTTCCAAAATGAAACTTGTACACCTGATCCCCTACATTGTATTCCTTTACTGATGTCTTTTTGTCATAATATGACTTAGCACTGTCAGCAGCTCTTTCCAGATTTCTCTGCACAAAAGCAAATGCATGTTGCAAATGCCTCCTCAGTTCATCAATATATTCATGAACTGTGGATGCACTCACTAGAGTTTGCTCATGTGTTCTGTATAGTAGGTGTTGTGGTAACACCATTTTCCTACCTGTTAAGACCTCATGGGGGCTAACACCTGATGCTTTGGCAGGAGTCGACCTGATTGCCATCAAAACCAATGGTAAACGCAAATCCCAGCTGGAACCTGCTTCTGCCACAAATTTCTTTAAAATGTCCACAACAGACCTATTGCTTCTTTCAACTGTACCTGAAGACGCCGCCCGATATGCGATATGTAGTTTCCTTTTCACACCTAGTATTTGCCATACCTTACTCATTAGAGTACTTGTGAAATGACTTCCTCTGTCTGACTCAATTCTTTGTGGCAACCCAAACCTTGAGAACACATGGTTCACCAGCAATGTGGCTGCTGTTTGCGCACTACAATCTGGTGCGGGAATGCACTCAATCCATTTTGACATCAAACATACCACACTCAAAATATAGCGGTGTCCCCTGCTCGACCTTTTTAAAGGACCTACATAGTCTATTTGCAAATCTGACCATGGGAGAGTTAGGCCTCTTTTCATCAATGGTGCTCTATGCATTGGTGAAGCAGGTTTAAATTGGGCGCATACTAGACATCCTCTAGTATATAATTCCACATCTTGGGACATATGTGGCCAGTAAGCATAATCTTTTAGTATTTCTAATGTCTTTTGTGAACCTCTATGGCCTGCAGTTATGGCATCGTGTGCATGGTGTAGCATTAGTCCTCTGAATGAAAGGGGTACTACCCACTGTATTTGCCCTGTTATGGACTCTCTAAACATGAGTCCATCCTGTAATCTAATTCGTGTTTTGTTCTTTAATAACACCCTCAATTCTTCTTTTCCCATGCAATCATTTTCTGTTAAAGGATTTTGTTCAGGATCTATCAAATGATTATAATAGATTCCCAAAATTTGATCATTCTTTTGTGCCTCAATCAAATCTTGGTCTGGCGTGTCATGACTCCACTGCACCACCGGTTGATCTACCTCCTTTGGTGCTTTAGAACGTGTGACTGCATCAATTTGTATTTCACCCATTAAATAATCAATAGGTAGCAATTCTCCCATCACAGCCCCAATCTTAGCCAGATGGTCTGCCTTATCATTTCCCTCCTTATCCTCTCCTGGTGTTTTTAAATGCCCACGAATTTTTCTCCAGTATATTGTTAAATTATTTTCTGACACCAATTTGTCTATGGCTTGTATCATTTTTCCATGTTTAAGTGGCTTTTTGTTGTATGTAACCATGCCTCTTGCTTTCCAACCAGGCAAATATTCCACAAAGCTATTCCGTGCATAGTCAGAATCAGTCACCAGGACAATTTCACTGAACTTTTTATCAACTGCAGTCGCAATTGCTTTATAGATGGCTGCCAATTCCGCCACCTGACTGCTCCTATCTCCAATCCTCATCCCTATACTAGGAACGCCTTCACATTTCAACCAGACATTTCCTATTCCTGCCACTAATTGTTTATTACTGTCATTTTCAATGTGAAAAGCACAACCATCCACATATACAGTTGGCAAATCCTTGCATGTTTTTTCATCAAAAGCTTTGTGTGGTGATTGTTCAAATTCCTGTAAACTAGCTTCCACATCCATTTCATTTGTTATTTGTTCAGCTGCACAGTCATGTAAGTCAGCTAACCCTTGAGCTATTGGGCTCTTTTTATTTTGTCCATATCTTACTTCTACGGGAAAACCTTGTAATGCCAGCGTCCATGAAGTGATTCTGGATTGCGCTAGATTGCCTGATCTAATTCTTTTACTCTCTAAAAATTGCAAAGGTTGATGATTTGTTTCAATAATCACCTTTTCTCCCTGAACAATGGGGCGGAAATGTTGTAGCGCCCACACAGTGGTTAATAGGGCCTTTTCGCATCCATTAAATTTCATTTCAACTTGGGAAAATGCCTTACTTGCATATGCAATGGTTTTGTGATTCAAATCGTGTTTTTGTGATAACACTGCTGACATACAATGTTCAGAAAATCCTATTTCTATAAAGAAATCCCTGTTCTTTATGGGGTATGCTAAACATGGTGCCTTTACAAGACATTCCTTCAATCTAGCCACTGCATCAGACTGCTCTCTTTCCCATCTCCAGGGAGTATTTAGTTTAAGCAGTTTAGTCAATGGTTGAGTGATTTCTGCATAATTCTCAATGAACTTTCTGTTATAGCCTGTCATCCCTAATAAACTTTTTACTCCTTTCACATTTTTAGGATCTTTTAATCTTTGTATGGCCTCTATTTTCTTCCTTTGTGGATTTAGCCCATGTTCAGTCACTTCATGCCCTAGAAAGTTCACTTTTTTCTTGCACCATTGTGCTTTTTGCAAAGATACTTTGGCGCCTGCTTTCTGCAATTGGCCAAGCACATGTCTTATTTCATCAAAATGGCTTTTAAGGTTTTCATTTTTTATCAAGACATCATCCACATAAACTATTGTCCCTCTTTCCGCTGCATCCGGCATGGCCTTTCTCAAAAATATGCCAAATTCACTCCCACTATTGATGTACCCGAACGGAGCTCTAAGCCAGGCATATTGAGTCCTGTCAAATGTAAAGGAAAATAGGTGTTGTATCTCCTCTGCCAATGGCACACACCAATATCCAGATGTGAGATCTAACGTGGTAAATACATTTGAACCATGTATCTGAGCTAGGCCCTGATCAATGAATGGTAGTGGCCATCTAGATACTGGTACTCTTTTATTTAACTCTCTTAAGTCTGCACACAGCCGCCATTGACCATTTGGCTTTAACACACCTAAAATAGGCGTATTGGATGTGCTATGAATGGGCCTAATTATTCCCCGTGATTCCAAATTTTTAATAATCTCTGCCAATGATTCTAAACATGCCAGCGGTAGTCTATACTGGCGTACAAACACTGGATTTCTGCTACAACCTTCTGGTAGTGTGGCCACATGTAAATCAGTTAAACCACAATCATAAGCATCTTTTGCAAATACATCCTTAAACTCCATAAATATTTCCCTCAGATTGCGTCGATCCTCATCGCTGTTACATGCATCCGCTAAGGAGATCTGCTCTTCTACCATTCTGGAAAATTCTGGAAACTCTTCTGGTAAAGGAATCTCAGCGCTTTCCTCTAACTGTGTGGCTGTGTCTTTTTGTAGGGCTGCCACTTTCAAATATTTAGGCATATCAGCTTCCACTTCAATGGGCTGATTTCCTGTTTCATTTTCATTTAAATTAAATATTATGCAATCCTCTTGATGGCAGCACACTGTCTCATTTGAATCATAAGGATACACAGAATGAATTTTAAATATTCCTTTGGGCTGAGAGTCCAGGTGTTCTGGCAACTCGCCCTTGGCATCTACATATTTTTCAGGAATATTCCCAATCACCATGTTATTTAAATCTGCCGTATAATGTGATTTTTGTATGGCCATTCCTAATGGGGAGTTTTCCTCTAAATGAATATCCTGACAACCTTTATTATTCACCATGATTTTTACAGATCCCTCACCAATGTCTACCAATGGAATGTATTCATAATCCAGGCCTTGCTGTTTTATGGATTCATTCAGGCATACAAATGCATCAGAGCCTTTCATCTGCTGTCCATTTTTGCATTTCAGTGTTATTGCAAACTGTTTTGTAAATGCAGGAACAATAGTATTTTTCCTCATCTGTAATTCGACTGCATAAGGAACTAGTTGTGCACAATGATAAGCCCTTCTTTTGTCTTCAAATTCAGGCGCCGGCCCACCTAGGCGTGACCATATTTTTTGATTAAGGAAATCTAACACCATACACATTCTGTGCATGATGTCATTGCCCATGTAAAATTCATTTTGTGCTCCACTCACTATCCATACATTATGGTAAATTGCTTTCTGCCCAATGCTAATTTTAAGCATGCATCTGCCTGTAATTCGGTTTTCAAAGTCTGGACTGTCCAACCCAGAAACATATTGGTTTTTAATCCTAAATTTCGGGATTTCTTCCCTCTCCATAATTTTTTGCAACAATTTCTCATTAATGAAACTCCTTTCATGTTCAAGCGCTAAAGTGGCTTTTATTGTTTTAAGATAATCATTTATACCAGCGTGAACCCATGGTTGCTCATCTTCCATGTGTATCTCTGCCAGAGTGGTAATGTGTTTTTCTGAATCTGTTTTAGGAACAATATTCTGTTTGCATGTATTCTCTTTTAAATAGAAACGTAATGTGTGTTCGTCTATGGCAGTCTGCCAATCTTTCCTTGGGTCCAAGTATATTTGTACAGGTAGTTTTTCATTGTCGCTCTGATCTTTGTCTTGACACCTTAATATAACAGTGACACTAGGTATGCAGCTATTCTGGAGATATACCT
The DNA here is from genome assembly GCF_040938575.1 of Ambystoma mexicanum. NCBI lineage: Eukaryota > Metazoa > Chordata > Amphibia > Caudata > Ambystomatidae > Ambystoma > Ambystoma mexicanum. The sequence goes on along the minus strand of NC_090928.1, from coordinate 825,303,046 downwards.
CCACAGCATCATTTGTTTTGGCAACGGTGTGACATTCTTTTATATTGCTGTTTTGTGATTTTAGTTTCTTAGGCCTCAATGGTTTTTTGGTTAAGGACCACAGCACTCCATTCACCCCATCTATGAGAGGAGACAATCTTTTCAGGCAATCTGTCCCCATCAGAAATGGAATTTCACAAATAGATGTGATCAATACCTCTTGTTTCATTCTGTGCTTTCCTATTTTTATGTCAACCTCAGTTACACCTATGATGGGCACCTCCTCCCCATTAAAGTTATGCACTGGGCCTTGATTTGCCTTCACTGTGATCTGACTCTGTGGAGGCCTCCCTTCATTGATACTCTTTACCAGCTCCTTGGACATAATTGTGGCCTGTGCGCCAGTGTCAATCATAGCAAAGGTGTGGCATTTTTCTTCTACAGTGATGGGTGCATAATATCTGTCCTCAACTTCCTCTAATACACATAAGAAATGTGAATTCTTACTGATTTCAGGGCTCACCTTTCTCAGGTCTTTTTCACTTTTGGCTAAGCACATTGGTAAATGAAAAGACATTTTTCCCTCCTTTTTACCCATTTCTGTGCGAGATATTTTATTCATTTCTCCATGTTCAGAGGTTTTTTGGAGTGTGGCCACTGTTCGCCCATCCATCTGGGTAACATCAGAGACCACATTACAACCTTCCAACTGAACATGTGTAACAATATCATTCAGCAATTTGTCATTTTTTAATTCTGTGCATTTGTGATCATTTAGTGTAATACCAGCCCTTTCAGCCTCTTCAAAAATATGTGGCTCAAAGAATTTTTCAGGTGATTGACTTGTACCCTCCTTGTGAGTATTTCCTTTTTCTGTCTGTGTTTGGTCATTGTTTTGCTTGCCCAGGGAAGGAGCTATGGCATCCCCATTTACTCCCTGTTCACTGGTATTCCCCATGCATGAGTCATTTTTCTTAAATCTGTCCCTTTGTTCTTTTGGAATTCCTAATGTTTCTTTTTCATTTGTGCAAATCTTTACTGTTTTATTTAGCTCTAAGTTAAACCGTACCTCTTTTTTAGAAGTATTTGCACTTTCTGTCACAATTTCATTTACTGGTACTTTCATTTTTAATCCATTAGACATCTCAGAGTCGTTATGCAAAATTATATCAGAGCAATCTGTCATTTTGGCACTGCAGTTATCATGAGTACTTAGTCACTTTTCGGAAGCCCCCCGGTCATTGCTATGGCCATCAGCCCCCTCTTTGGAAGGTTGTTTTTGCGCTGTATAGAGCTTTCCTATTTGCTCAGCTAACATTTTCACTTGGGCCTCAAGGCATTGGAACCTCTCCACCTCTCTAGGATCCTCTTTCTGTGGCCTAGGTCGATATTGGTTGTTTTCCCCCTGATTGGATCTATTCTGATACCTCTCAGGTGATTGATACCGGTTGGGATGGTTTCTGAACTCTTGATTCATTTGTGGAGGGGAGCGGGTTGCACCCATCCTTTGATTATAGTCCCCTGGTGGGGAATCATTGTACTGGCGTGGACTGTAGTTCACGTTTTGCTTCATGTCCTGTCTCTCAGATTGTGGGTACTGGCCCCTATATTGATTTCCATTATCAGTAAATCGATCCACATATCGGGGCCTATCCTGATTACCATATATCATGGTGCTGGGATCAAATCTGCTCTGTGTCCCCAATGACTGGTAGGGACCATCATTTCTTTGATCTTGATTTTGTCTCTGGTTATTGTTCATACCTGCCATATCAGACCGGTATCTTACCCGGGGTCTATCTCCTAAATATCTAGGGCTGATGTAGCTCTCTCTATTACTAGGATCATGTGATTGGAACATTGGTACAGTAAATGGCGATCTTTGTTGATTACCCCTTTGTTCAGGTGTCACATTATTTTTACCTTGGCTTTGAGCAGACTCAAGGGACATTTTGGCTGACCTGATTTCCATTACTGTGGCTGAGGGTTCTTTAGATTTAGGCCTAGTATCTTTCATTTTATCACTTTCTCTACCCTGACAATAGAGTACCTCATATAGCTTGGTGCTTTGATGTACAATCCATTCAAGGGACTTGTCACGGTCAAATTCACGGACCAATTGGGATATGATGTCTTTCTGTAGCCCATAGAAGTATGCGGTTTTAAACTCATTGGAATTTGAGTCAAAAGATACATCAAAGCGAGAGAATGCTCTTTTTAAGTCTTGTAAAAATTGGCGAGGTGATGTATTAGGTCCAGCAGTAATAGTGTACGCAACTTTCTTTGCCTCCTGCAATGACTGAAAAGGAGAAAAATGACGCCTAATTTCTTTTTCAAACTCCAGCCATGTCATATTCTGCTGTTCATTTAATCCCCTTATGATGCTGGCCGTCGGGGCATCTAAAGTTAAATGAAAATATTGTCTGTACTGTTCCTTAGGTATCTGGAGCGCTTTAAAAATGTCATGCACCGCTTCTAAGTGATCCTCAATGCAGCATTCACCTCCCTTTTTAAATGGTTTGATCAGGGCTTTAATGGATTTCATTATTTTTATGGGGCTACTTGTTGCAATGCATGGAATTGCACTATTTTGTGATTCAATCCCGTTTTCAGGTGTATGAGATTGGTGGCTGCCCCCAATGGGAGTATCAAATCCCCCAAGGGCGCTGCAACCAAGTTCAGTCACCGGCCCAGTCACTGGGGCACTAGCTCTTTGGGCAGAGCTAGAATTCACCTCCACTCCATTGAATGTGGTACCCTGCCGCCTCTCCTGGGACCTGGGAATGCACATTTGCTGTTCTAAGTCCTTACACTTTTTAAGGAGTCTGTTGGCTTCATCATGCAAATAATTATTTTCATCACTCATTTTATTAATTGCCTCCTGCATATCGCACATTTGCATTTGGCATTCATTGAACTCTTTACTTCTCTTGTCTCTTTCTTGGATCATTTTAATCATTTCTTGTTCTACATTCTGGAGATCACCTTCTTTTTCGCAATGTTCTTTTTGTAAAATCTGCATTTCTGAAACAACCTCATCTTTATCCTGCCTAATGTGATCCACTAAGGCTTTTAAGTGTGTCAATTCTTGCTCACTATCTTCAAATTGTTTCTTGCTTTTGGATAACTGAGTATCAAAGTCTCTGCATTTTAATTGCATGTCTTTTTGGCATACATCCAATTCTGCTCTCAACATTTCCTGATTTTTACTTGCCCCATCTAATTCAGTCTTTAACCTGTTAATTAGCTGAGTATCATTCTCTTGCATTCGCAGTGACTTGTTTAAAATAAACCATATTTTGCCGCATAGCCGTATTAAACAGTCTTTCTCTGCACTTTTATCGGCTGCATTCAATAATCTTGTAAGGCAGACCTGAATTATGCTGCCTTCTGCAAAAATATTGTCTAGTTTTTCTTTCTGCACCTCACCCTGAATGCGGTTACTCCATTCTAAGGTACTGTTCGAAGACCAATTCCCATGTGCAAATAACTTTGCCTCTAAATATTGCACTAGATCTGAGAATGTGGTTTCCCTTTGTGACATTCTGAAATTCGTTTTTAGTGGCACACTGCTATTATAAAATGGGTTCCCTTTATTGTGCAAATGGCAGTGTGAGACACGCTTGCCACGCCCAGTAGGTACTCTGTGATCACTTTCCCGGCCTGCAACGCACCATAAATATGTAGGGTATTTTGTGGAGATTTGGGGCCTGACGGTATTTTATTACCGCCGAGAAATAACTTAGCAATAATCACTCTTTGTATTCAGATTTGGCCATGTGCAACAATAATACAATGGACATGCATTATTTCAGCACCCAGACCTGCATATTTGGTATACGTGGTTGGTGGTATTTTGGTGAGCATAATTCCCTTGTTTTATTTGTGGCCCCAATGTCCAGAATCCCTTATCTTCGCTTAGATTTTTCGTGTGATCACTAGAGAGACCTCAGACCTGCATTCTAGGGAAACCACAATTTCCAGGGATAGTGTTGGTGCGCCACCATGGGCAAACTCACTGACTTATTTACGACAGAGAGCTATATGTGGTAGTCTTGTGGTAATTTCCACTACCTTATATACGGTAGGGAGCTATTTTCAGAGAGTCTCTCTTCCCGTTGGCTCATGTACCTCCAACAAGTTATACTACAGTCACTCACAATTATTCATACTGATTCTGACATACACACATCTGTCTTAAAATGACCATTGCACTGTTTAAAAATCTCCCCACATCATTGGCATTGTAATGGTAAATAGAAAATAAACCACCCGTCTGTTTTCAAATATTTTCTGTATTATAAAATTTGCATTTAGACATGATCTCATTCTTTACAGCAATAAAAGGGAACAATCAAAGCATTTTCAATGACACACTGCAATTATAGTGGCGGAGAACAGAACTTAAATTGCAACATTAGCACTTGATTAAGACACGCACGGGACTTTCATTTTTCTACACTGACTGCATACTTTCGTGCACACACACAGCTCCCCCAGTTAGGTAATTACCTTATCTGTTCAGAGGATTCTCTCTGTGAATGTGGCTCTCTTGGCTTAACTCCAACAAAAAGGAACGCTTGCCTTCTCAAGCCGGGGTCATTGCCTGGAATTCTCAGCTTTTTCAGATAGGACTGCCTCTGCCAGTGGGAAGGTAATTCTTTCAGCTTTCCCCAGTCTCGACTGCAGCAGGACACCCCCACAGCCAGGTCTTCTCCCCAGTAGTGCAGAAAGATGTCTGCCTCTCTTTTTCCCTGCTACTGCCCACTAAAACTTTCCTCTCAGCCCTCTTTATGACGTGTTCCAATGAAATCAATCATCTCTCATCCTCCTACTTTTAAACAATAGCTTCGCTTATACATTTGCAATTGTTGCAAATCTGACTTCCTTCCTCCTGCAGTTACTGTGCACAACAACACGGATAATCCGGCAGAGAAGAGAGGAAAAATCTGCACACTCATTTAACTGGTTTTCAAAGTATGCCTAATTCTGCAGTAGAGAACACATTTTATTAGTGATTTATATTAAAATAAGGTTTTATTAGTCAGGTTAATGGTTAATATGTTAGCTGTTAATTTTCAAATGTGTCTCTAGCAATATAGGCATTTCAGGTGAAAAATAGTGTGCATTTTTAAATGAACACGTGTGCTTTTAACTGTAAAAATAGATTTGCATCTTATATGTTAAAATCGTTTTTGACTGAATAGTCTGTCTTTCCTTGTTAATCTGCTAACCCATATAGCAATGCACCGCACCCTTGTGGTGGTGCTGCAAAAAAAAAAAAATGCTACTTGTGCAGTAGTACTGTACTCTGTGCTGTAACATGCCAAATATCCTTACAGTGCCCTAAATGAGAGGACACAGATAGCAATACATGTTTGATGTGGTCACAAGATAACCTCACCCCTAACAGGCAGTTATGATGGGGGCAGCACTAGCTTGGCAGTATGTAATCACTCTGATAAAAAAAAGAGCAGCATGAAACTCCCATTACATCTAATTTGGAAGCTGGATTATATGGAAACAACACCGTTGCTATGTTTCACATAAGACTTTTGCATGTGTTTTCATGCTGCTGATGTTAGGCATAGCAGTCTCCCATGGACCATAGGGCAACATTTACATTAAAACAGCAAAGAAACACAAGCTCACAATCTGTCACTCTATATCTACCTTTGTTTTCATCAGGATTTATATTATTTTGTATGTGATGTTTTGGGCTATGTGTTATAGACACATGGTTTCCAAAGTGGTATTCCTGTTTGGGTAGTATGTGTCTAGTAAATTGGTTTTCAAAATGTTTTAGCTGTTGGGATCATTATTGGCTATTTTTTCTATGTCCTCATAGGATTTGAGAAGTCTTTTTCTAGATTTAGCAGGACCAAGACTTAGCCATACTATATTTTCAGATTTTCCATACAAAGCAGTACCGGTTAAACGATCTGCAGCTTCATAGGAGCCACATTATCTATGAGATAGCATTCTTATGCCTAAGCTGTACAATTTCTGAGATATTGTTTTGTCTGATGATAGGTCATTCCATAGGTCTTGAAGCTCTGTTTTTTTAGGCTGTAACATATTGTGCAACTGCAGTGGAATTGTCTGCAATGTACTGCACATCTATGTTTGCATTCCATAAGAGGGCAATGATTGCATTGTAATCATTGATATATTTTGATTCTTCTGTTCTTTTTATGTAATACGTGTTCTCAGATAATTTACCTTTAACACTATCTCTAACTGAAGACATAAAGTTGTTCACTTCACCTGTTTCTGTAACTGGTCTAGTGAAATCACAGCGGCATCTGGTGTAGTATTTCCCTTTGTTTTTGTATTTGCGACGTCAATATTTGCCACATTTGTGTCTTTGAAATTGTACAATTTGTGCATGAAGATCACTATTTGTTGCTTTCGATGGAATTTCACAAGTGACATATTTTTCAATAAACTGTCTTGACCAAATTTAGGAGCATCTTTAATCCATAAAAGCATGTGGATATGTGGTGCTCCTCTGGCTTGGTATTCTTTTCTCCAAAAGAAGTGTTGCACTTCTCTGAGGGGAGGAACAGTTTTACTACAAATAAAGTGTAGCAGAGCAATGAAACGATGATGGAAATATAAGAAACATTAATAGGATCTAGAGAGCAAAGTTCTCCAGGTGTTAGTATATCTATGTTTGTTTTGTTTTTGTTTGATATGCGTTGGAAATTATGTAAATCTTCCCATGCATATTCTTCACAACTTAATGTAACAAACCAAGTGGGTGGGCCAAGGTTTCTTATCATACAACGTACATCTCTTTGACTTCAGAACCAGTACTCTTTCGTACCACGCATGCTTGCTAACAGATTTGTAATGCTTGATTGTAAAACCTCATCTTTTTCTTGAACTTTTTGTGTTAATTGCGTAGCTGACATATTTTGAAAGTGGGTTCCTGATTTCAATATGTGTGCAACTCCGTAAAATAGAGTTGCTAGTTCACTTTTCAAAGAATAGGTGGAATATGTATTCCACATTTTGTCTAAATCTAGGATATTCAGAATACATTCGTAACGAGCTGTATTCTGATGCTGTTATCTGAATAGGTCTATCATTGTACCTTCCTCCTTTGCCAGTAGGAAAGAGTAGAGGAAAAGCACGTGCTTCTATACTTTTTTCCCATATGCTGATTGGTGATCCTTTGGTTTGTCGCATTTGGTACGTTTCTAGTGCATCATATATGGTGTCATTTGAGTGTAATGGGTGAATTGTATAATGGTCTGAAATATTGTAGCAGGATCTACAAGTTCAAATTGACCAGTTTCTGGTGACTCTTGAATTATTTCAGTTGTTTCCCTTAAGTTTTCTTCAATATTTAATTCTTTGTAGTATTCATTACTGTCTTTTAGATATTGCAAGGCTTGTCTAACTTTATATAAGTCTACAAGTTGTTGCCAAATTCTTTTGTCTTTTGTTGGTACACCATTTAGTAAGACAATTAAAGATTTCTCTATTGGACGTTGCACTCCCAGAGTGCGCACATTTTCTTTCAGATCTAATGGTAAATAAACTAATTTGCCACAAATGTCTTTCAAAAATTCAGAGGGAGGTAATTTAGCTGTTTTTGGTTGAAGGTGTATTATTGCTTGAAATGGGTGCACTGTTTGAATTATGATGCTCTCATATAAATTGAGTTGTTGCAGGGGTTTTGGTAGTGGGAATAATTCCAAGTTATTTGTGACAGCAGGTGAAGGTGTTTGGTTGTTGTCAAGTTTTGTAGTGCAGTAACTGCAAAGTATTAAGTGGTCAGTTATTTCGTATTTGTTTTCTGCTATAAGGTAGAGAGCTAATTCAAACCATTTGGAATCTTCATTGTCTTCTATTATGTATGTTGAGTCTATATTTTTTGTGTTATTTTTATAGAAAATTCTGCGGCAACACACACACACACATGGTTTGGTATTTCAGTGGATGTACTTTTAAATGTTAGTATTTCTTTTTTGTATGTGTGTAGTAGAAGGTTGCCATGTGCAGAATTGTTGCTAGTCTGTTGTAAAGCTATTGCATTTTGTAAGTGGCTTTCACTTCCAAAATATTTTCTCTGGATATTGTCAATTTCTTCGAGTAGGTCTTTGGGTGTACCATGTAGAAGAGTGTGATTTAAATTGGCTAGTGCTAAAGCAGGACTTTTAGCATAGTACAGTTTATAGACTAGATTTCTTATAGTTCAATGATGTGTTGATATCATGATGGAAGGTGCTTTTGCAAATAGGTCCTGAAATGCAGGCTAATGAATGTCCTTGTAGTCCTGTGTATTTGCGCACTGTACAGTTATCCATATTTTGCAGCACTTTCATTTTGATTTTGTCTTTGCCTTTCACATACTGATAAAGGAACTGGCGTAAAGATTTGAAAGATTTTTTGGCAATGTTACACATTGATGTGTAAGGCATTTGTATACTGGACGTTCTGGTTCAGTCGAATGGAGAGGTAATGCTGAGTTTTCTGGGGATATTTTTGTAAGCAGTATTTCTTGTTCCATTATGGTATTATTATTTTTTTCATAACCTCGTCCACTGCTATGGATGGCAATTGTGTTTGTTTGGTTTTGTTTGTATGCTTCTTTATTAAAATATGATTCTGTGCTCGTGGTGTGACTCAATTCACCTCCACAGATATTTAAGAAGTTATTTTTGTTGACATTACATTAATGAGAAGTTTATTTATAATTTAGTGGTTAGTTTTGTTAGTCCTTTCATTCTGTTTAACACTAAACTGAATAACTTTCTTTTGAGAAGGATTGCACTGTCTATTAAAGCTAATTTTCTATGGTAGGTTTGAAGGGTTGTGTATGATTTGTCTCCTGTTTTTATAAGATTCTGAAGGACTCTGTGGCGGAACATTTTTTGCTAAAATACTTTTTTTGGTATGGTTACTTGCTAGTATATCAAGATTTATAGGAGCAGTTTTAGCAGTAGTGGAAGCCGAATTCTTGTTATGCATTTTTTGTTTCGTTTTACATTTTGATAGAGGAGGCAACGTTTCTTACTGGAAGCTTGTTTTGTTTCGCTAAATGACTGTATTAGCTGTTTTGTTTGAATGTTTTGTACAAACTCTGGTAGAGATGGATGCCTATTTTGGACACTTTTATTTTCATTTGCTCTATTTCTGTGTTGCTTTCTACGGACTTGGTTTTTGGTAGGCATTCTTTGGGGTCTGTTGAAAAAAAAAAGAAGCTATAGGTTGGGCTGTTCTGCAATGTATGTGTGCTGTGTGCATGAGTGTCTGAGTATGATGGGAAAGATGTATGGGGTGGTGTGTGATTGTGCATTGGGCAGTTACAATTAGTTGGGAAGGCTATTCTTTTATTTGTGTGTTACTAAACAGCGGTTCAGATGAGAGTAGAAAGTGAGCTAGTGGTGAGGAGAAGCATTAATAGTAAACTTAATGGTATAAAATTAAAACAGTTCTTTGTTTTGTAGTACTAACATTCTAAGGGTTGAGTATGTTTTTTGTGTTCCAAAAAAACAGGGATTTGTGTGCCATTCTGCCTGCTAATCTCTGTTTAATAAATGGGGATTTGTGGGCAGAATGGTTCAGAAATCGCTGTTTTTTTTGCTGCGCAAATTACATGATTGCACCACACAGCGTGTTTAAGGAACAGTAAGAATATTACTTACTCTTCTTTGTCGAATGAGCAGGTTTCTTTGGATATGTTGTTTGTAGTTCAGATGCTGCTGATTTTCAGGAGAGTGGTCTTCTCTGCAATTGTAAAAGAAAGAAGTTAGTAATGTTGTGTGTTTATAGCACTGATGTTAATGTATATGTGCAGCCTTTATATTTTATTTACAATATGTTAGTTCAACATGCTTTGCAAATGGGTAGAATTTTAAGTGCATGAAATTCACTTGGTTTTTTAAAGCTGTGTCGTAGATAGCAGACATGTTTGGAAGTGACAGTTGATTATAGTAGATGGGAAACATTTCAATGAGTTCATTTTAAAGGTATACATGCCAACAATCGGGAGCCCCTGAGAGGGAGATTTCACAACAGCAATCGAGAACATTTATTTTTCACATAGGATTGCATTGGGATTAGCATTAATTTAGGCAGGAGACAGTAAAAAATAGTACAATTTTTCAATGAAAAATCGGGAGTCTTGCGCGTAAATCGGAAGGGTTGGCATGTATGTATAGGCTATGCAGGTTTAGTGGCATTACTCTGTTTATATGGATTCATAACAGTTGTGCATGTACTGTGAATAACATATGCATACCTGTAGTTTGTATTCATGCATGTGGATATGAATGCAGTTGTAAGTAGAAATCTTGTAGACTTGTAGAGTCTTGTAGTTTTGTAGTAGGTGCTTTCCAATGATATGAGTACTCAGAGTGATCAACAGTACATTTGAATGAGGAACTCTGATGATGGAGTTAGATGTAGAGGTCTTGGATGTGATTGGTGGATGGTTGTGTGACTGCTTAGCTGTATCCAATGAGTGAATGGCACCGAGAGTGATGTGGAAAGGGTAGAAGGGCTCACTAAGAGTTACATGCCGCAGGGACACTGCGGTTGTCCGCGGATAGGGCGTGCCACATTCGGGGTTTTCCAGCAAATCCAGTATGGAAAGGGGACTGTAGGGATCAGCCAATCAGATGTAGATGTTTTGGATTTGTGTAGAAAGAGAGTGTGTGTAGTGAAGATGGCAGAGGTGGAGAAAGTCAGTGTGTTGGTGCTCGGAGATATGTTTGTCCATGGTTTACAGCAGTATGTTCAATGCAGGTATGTGGTAAACAATTTTGATGTTAAAGGAGTGGACTAACTAGGGCAATATGGGACAATAGTTCTGTTGTTTGTCCTCAGCAAAACATTGCTAGGTGTGCAATCAATCGAGGATTTCTATGCTTTCATGCTTAGAGCTGCTATGTTTTCCTGTAATAATGAGAATATTGATTTGAGTAATGCTGTTTATTTTGAAGAAGATGGCATTTCCTTATCTTTTTTGGGAAATGCAATGCTGTTTTGGAATGTAAGGGTTGCTTTGGAGAAGGTTATGTGAAGATTCTATTAGTAAAGTAACGAGAAAAGGAAAAAGCAATGTTAGAAGGTGCGCGCTTCCAAAACATCGAATTCCATCAGTCTGAACTGAATTCCATCGCGCTACGCTGCACTTCCATCCGGAGCACCACAGCAACATCCTGCAAAGGAAAAGGAGACATATTCAGGTTTGCTTTCAATATTAAACAACCGCATATCGCTTTACTTACCTTAACGGATTCCGGGGGCCAGTTCTTCATTGGGCTTTCATCCACTCGCAGCACCACAGCGGCCTGTGAGGAGAAGAAGAAGAAAACACAAGTTAGCTATAAAAGACAATAAAGGCGCCATGCATCGCGCCTTCTCTTACCTAGAAATGTGCCTCTCCATCTGACATGCCAGAATCAAGACCTTCACACCTGAAAATAAGGAGATAAAGACATTACCGAATTCCCACCATAAACAGAACAATGGGGTCATTCCGAGTAGGGTGGTAAGGGTTAACGGTCACCGGTTACGAGACCGGAGCCATTAAACCCTTACCGCCTCATTCCGAGTACCCTTTGCAGGTTGGTACTTAACGCCTGCTTTTTGCAGGTGTTAAAAAACCAACCCGCAAAGGGACCTAGGAGTTAATTACGGCACCGTAGTTTACGGTGCCATAATTAGCGCCTTCCCCATTCCCATTGAGCCCTATGGGCCAAAAATGGGAATGGGGAAGGGCCCATGGTGAATGGGGAATTACCGCCCCCGCCAACCTTGGAATGGGGCGGTAATTCCACCATTCACCATGGCGGAGTCGGAAGAATAACGGCGTCAACCAAGGCGCTAATAGCGCCTTGGTTAACGCCAGGGTTGGAATGAGGCCCAATGACTTACAATTAACAAACCTACCTGCCTATCAGCAGATTCAGGGTCACAGCAGGCCTGTGCCCAAGGAGGGCACACTGCACCAGTGAAGCAACTCGGGCAGCTCGCCAACAAACAGCAATCGCCCCTGCACAAGAAACACAGGACGGATAGCTCACCCTATAAATAACTAAGGTGAGAAAGACCGAGTGGGAAGGGGATCAGTCAGAGGGAGATGGGAGATTCACCCGTTAGGGACAGTTATCACAAATCCTCCCTTCTGTAAATGCAGATTCATTATTCAGCACTGGGCAACTACGCATCCAGGGTTCCAGATCTCAGAGCCTTCCAGATGCCCCCAGGGATATCAGGTGAGCGTAACAGAACACAAAGCCTTTAAACCTTATCCACCTGGGCATCATGGAGACATCTGAAACTGACCAGTTAGCCCAGCTTTTGGGACAATTATGACCGAGGTATACACAGCCCAGAAAGAAACCAATGCCTTAAAACGAGAGTTAATAGTCACAAAAGACTGTACTGATGAACTAAGAAAACAGCTACTACAAACACAGGCGGGGAAAGCTCCATTGCCCAGATTCGCCCCATCCGTTGCTACACCATCATCAGCCAACCCAGTAAAGATAACTTTGCTGGGAGCAGTACCCCTGGCACCACCAGAATGTTTTAACGGAGACCCCAGAAGATATGCAACATTCACAAACTGGTGCCGTCTCCATTTTCTTTGTCAACCTGGGGCTTTCCCGAACGACCAGGCGAGGGTGGCCTTCGTGTTATCATATTTGAGTGGAAGTGCCAGAGACTGGTCGGTACGTTTAGTGAGCCAATATGACCCTTTTCCGCAGGTTTTCAGGGGCTTTCAACAGGAGATGGAAAAGCTATTTGCTCAACACTTGCATGGACAAGCTTGTGATAACGAACACCTGTTCCTCCGCTAAGAAAATCTAGATTTACTGACTTATATTGCTACCTTTAATAGACTTGTTCATGGAAATGGGGTCGCCTGAAGATAAAAGAACCACGTTGTTTAATTCGGGCCTAGGAGTAGACCTGAAGGATGCCCTTGCTCAAGTGGTAGACCCACTACGCAGTGTTTATCAACCTGGTAGTGCAGTTGGACCACAGATTACAAGATCGAAGAACAGACCGAAGTAGACTCGAAAACCGTGCCATGTACGTACGTTCAAAATATAATGTTCAACGTCCATCAGAAAATACCACAGAACCCATGCAGATTGGAGGAGTATGACCCCCTTTAACCAAGGTTGAAAGAGACAAGAGGAGACAGCTACAATTATGCCTATATTGCGGTAAATTGGGTCACTACCTCAAAGAATGCCCAGTGAAACCTCCAAGGAAGGTAGTAGGTGCTACAGAGAAAGAAGATGATGGAAAGGAATCGGAAAACTACCAGGGCCGGCAAGCATAGAGGTCCGCTTGTCACAGACCTCACATTTCACCCTACCAGTAATCTTGATCAATCACCAACGACCATCACGGATGCATGCCATAGAGGCGTATATAGACAGCGGAGCAGTTGGTAATTACATAGATCGAGATCTGGCAGCAGAAATGGGACTCCCCTTATGCACAAAGCCAACAACTGAAAAAGTAACTACTGTTGATAGTACAGAAATTGCTTTGAAACCAGTAATTCAATACACAACAGAATTAACCCTTCTGTGTCAGGATGGACATCAAGAAGCAATCACGTTTGACCTCATAAAAGCTCCTCAGTTCCGGTTGATCTTAGGGATGTTGTGGTTAGTAACTCACAATCCCCACATAGACTGGCGTGCAAAGAGACTGACCTTTTCTAACGATTACGCCCACACTTGCTACCCAAAATCTATACCACAGCCAAACTTGAAATCTGTTCAAGGAGTAGCGTCGGGATCGCGGAACCAATGACACCTTACCAAGAGAATATCAAGATTATCAGAAACAGGCTAACATATTACCACCACATAGGCCCTATGACTGTCAGATTGACCTGATACCTGGTGCACAGGTTCCTTGTGGTCGAATTTACGCACTGTCAAAGTCACCGGCAGCTTCCCCTTTATTCTTCATGCCAAAGAAGGAAGGAGATTTGGGGACTTGTATCAATTACCACGCACTTAATCAAATCACAGTAAAAAAACGCTACCCTTTGCCCCTCATCCCAGAACTTTTGGACCAAGTCAAGGATGCCCAAATCTACACCAAAGTGGACCTGAAAGGAGCTTACCACCTTGTACGTGTAAAGAAAGGGGATGAATAGAAAACCGCATTCTGTAGCAAGTATGGCCTGTACGAACATCAGGTAATGCCTTCCAGGCTGTGCAATGCTCCCGCAGCATTCCAATACTTCATGAATGATGTATTACGGGAATTAATCCATGTCTATGCCCTGGTCTATATTGACGACATCCTGGTGTAGTCCCCCTCTGAAATAGATCATATTAAACATGTTCACTCAGAGAAATGCTCCTTCTATTTCACCGAAGTTGAGTTCCTCGGTTTTGTTCTCTCGCCAAAGGGAGTCAAGATGGATATACACAAAGTTGATGCCATCCGTAATTGGCTGTCACCTTCTTCACTTAAAGGAATCCAAAGCATGCTCAGCTTTGCAAATTTTTATCGCCGATTTATTCCAGATTTCTCGCAGATAGGACACCCAATCACATTGTTACTGAGAAAAAACAACAAAAAATTCCAATGGACTGAAGAAGCGGAGCAGGCCTTTCAAGAACTCAAGATACGATTCACCTCCATGCCAATATTACGACATCCTTGCCCAGACCTACCCTATGTAGTGGAAACCGATGCTTCCAGTGTAGCTATGGGAGCAGTTCTCTCTCGATGAGATCCAGAAACGGGCCAATTACACCCCATGGCTGTTTGGTCATGTAAATTCTCACCACCAGAACTTAACTATGCAATTACGGACAAAGAATTGTTAGCAATAAAATTGGCCTTCAAAGCCTGGCGGCAATGTCTATTAGGTGTCAGACATACCATCACAGTAATCACAGATCACCAAAACCTTCAATACCTAAAGTCAGAAAAAGCTCAATCATCACGACAGTTGCAGTGGGTTTTATTCTTCGCAGAATACGATTACGTAATAACATACCGACCGGGAGTTCGGAATGGGAAGGCCGATGCCTTATCTCGTATGGGTGCTGAAGAAAACACAAACAGTACCCTGGACCCTGTTGCCATCATCCCAAGTGATAAATTACTGGGACTCACTACCACATTAACTCTAAGTGAACTTCAAGATAAGATTCGATCCTTAATGAACCCCGAGATCTTGCAAAAATGGAATTCCCAAAATGAACATCACACGGTTCTGGACGGATTACCATACTTCAGGGAACGACTATATCTACCAAATAAAGATCTCTAGCCAAGGTTAAGCGGAATTATTGGTGGCCAACCTGGAATAAGGACATTGCTCAATTTGTTCTATCATGTGGGGTATGTGCACAGAATAAATCAAAAAAGCAGAAAACAGCTGGCCTCTACAACCACTGGATATTCCACCGGCTCCTCCCTGGCATACTCTTTCTCTTGATTTTATTACGGATGTACCTCCCTGCCAAGGATTTAATACCATCTTGGTGGTTGTAGATCTGTTCTCTAAAATGGCACATTTCATTCCGTTCAAATGACTTCTAACGCTACTGGTCTGGCAAAGGTATTTCTTGAACAGATTATAAAACTGTATGGTTCCCCTCAGTCCTAATCTCAGATCGTGGAAGCCAACTTGTATCCAATTTCTGGAGGAAATGCTGTACAATGGCACAAATCAATGTTTGATTATCCACTAGCCATCACCCTCAAACGGATGGACAAACAGAAAGAACAAACCAGACATTAGAACAATATCTACATTGCATGCTGCATCAAGTGGATTAGAGCTGGAAAGACTTGTTATGGATAGCAGAATACACATTCACACTAGCACAGGACACAGCCTGTTTTACACAATATACGGAAGAGATCCACGTACCTCTGAACTAGACTCCCCCATGACCCTGGAAATGCCAGCAGTAAAGACTCTACACACAAGTATAACCCAAGCCTTCAAAAAGGCAACTGAACAATTACAGCAAGCCAAAGACAGACAGAATTGTTTTTCGGACCAACACCGGAGGAAGGCTCCCGAATACCAAGATATCTAGGACCCTATCCCATCAAATCTGTGATTAATCCAGTGGCCGTCAATTGGTCTTGCCACCAAGCATGCAAATTCACCCAGTATTCCATGTATCACTTATAAAACCTGTCCAACCGGGGACCCGAGTCGTAACCCCACCAAAGCCTGTGCTAGTTGATGGAGAGCCTGAATTTGAAGTTAAGGACATCCTGGATTCAAAACGTACCATATCTAAACCATATTATTTAGTGGATTGGAAGGGATACGGGCCTCAAGACAGAACATGGAAACCAAGCGAACATATCCATGCACCACGTCTGATTAAGAGATTTCACCTGAATAATCTCACCAAACCAGGACCGGACAGGAAGAATATCGTGAGAGGGGCCGTGGGAGGGAGTGCTGTCATGAACACTGTCAGGGGCCACAAGCTGTGACACAAGCAAGCTCCCACATTTACTCTTAGGGCCTCAAGACTTCTGCCAAAAGGCTCCTGGAGCCAGTGCTGGCGCATCTGGCACCAGGTTCATGTACTGTAAGGAGATACTTACCAGGCTAACTTTCAATTGACTATATGGGTCATTAAATCCAACATGGAAGCAACCACACACCGTATTTCTTAAGAACCCAGCCATATGGTCTAGTGTTCTGGGTGTGGCAGGTCTGGAACTACTTTCCCTGGTAGTACTTTACCTGGGCTATATAAACCACACCCTGACTGCAGAACACGCTTTGCGTTATCCTGCAACTAGTAGCGTGACGCTCACTGTGTCCAGCTCCTGGTCTTCAGCATCTTCCTGTAGTCCTGCAAGAACAAGAAAAAGATTATTCTGTCTCACCTGAGAATACACCATGCAGCAGTCAGCACCTCAACCGGGCTGCAATCTGTGGAAACCGAGTGAAGAAGAAACATTACTCACCTGTGAGTACTAGCTTAAGGACTTCCGGTAACCCCCTACCACAGCTGATGCGTGAACATCGTGGCCTGCAATAACGAGAAAAGGAAAAAGCAATATTAGAAGGCGTGCACTTCCAAAACATCGAATTCCATCAGTCTCACCTGAATTCCATTGCGCTACACCGCGATTCCATCCAGTGCACCACAGCAACATCCTGCAAAAGAAAAGGAGACGTATTCAGGTTCGCTTTCAATACTAAACAACCACACAGAAATGTACTTACCTTAACGGATTCCGGGGGCCAGTTCTTCATTTCACTCTCATCCACTTGCAACACCACAGCGGCCTGTGAGGAGAAGAAGAAGAAAACACAGGTTAGCTTTAAAAGAAAATAAAGGTGCCACACATCGCGCTTTCTCTTACCTAGAAGCGTGCCTCTCCAACCTGCACGCCAGCATCAAGACCTTCACACCTGAAAAGAAGGAGATAAAGACGTTAAAGAATTCCCATCATTAACAGAACAATAACTTACAATTAACTAACCTACCTGACTATCAACATATTCGGGGTCCCAGCAGGCCTGGGCCCAAGGAAGGCGCACTGCACCAGTGAAGCAACTCGGGCAGCTCGCCAACAAACGTCAAGTGCCCCTGCGCAAGAAACGTAGGAAGGATAGCTCATCCTACAAATAATTATGGTGAGCAAGACCCAGTGGGAAGGGGATTGGTCAGAGGGAGGTGGGATATTCACCTGTTAGAGACATGTTATCACAAATCCTCCCTTCTGTAATTGCAGATTCTTTATTCAGCACTGGGTAACTACACATCCAGGGTTTCAGATCTCAGAGCCTTCCAGACAGCCCTGGGGATATCAGGTGAGCGTAACAACATGTCATCTATTCCAATTTCCCTTTTAAAGTTTTGAGATTGTGGTATGTATGTATGCATAACAGATTTTTCCAGGTTTCCTTGAGCATACACAAAAGCTTGGAGATGATGTTAGCAAAGATTTTCTACATATTAATGAGCAAAGAAGTGTTACTCAACATTGCTTCCTCTGTTCGATATGTTATGTTACGTTATGTTACTTGGCATTTATATAGTGCTCTATATATCATTGGTATGACCTAAAAGCGCTGGTAGGTGAATGCCCTTGGGAACCGTAGTTCTGGTCAGTAGAGAGAGATAGAGTCACAGGGTGCGTGGGTGCACCGGATATGTGAGCAGCTGATGTAATTCCTGGCTGGTAGCTGCATACTAGCGATAGGTCTGGTGCTGGAGATATCAGTTGTATGTGTGCAGTCTGGTCGGTGGACACCTAGACTGGGCTTTGGCTGTGTTAGGCCTAAAGGACGCATGTTTGAGCAACTAGGCCAGAATGTGCTCACCTAGCTGCGTTTTCTTAGGGTGATGAGGTGTTCATGTGGTCATATTCGAATGTGAACAGCTAGGCCAAATTAATCAGGGGTATAGCTGTGTTCTAGTTGAATGATTGTGTAGAGTAGAGAGTAAGCATAGTGATTTGATATGATGGTTATCTTTAGAGCTCCCAAGACCAGGCACGTGAACACAAGGACACATACAGACAGGGCTGGGTTTGCAGCGACAGGGGGGGTTACATATATATAGCAGCAACACGGGAACAGGAGGGAAGGGTACACGGTGATACACATGTTAACATTTACATTTGTATTTCTATCCAGATGTGATTCACGTTAATGATCACAGCTCCATCCATTCCATCCACTCTATCCAATTAATCTGTTCCATCCATTCCCTCCACTCTATCCATACTATCCGTTATATCCGTTCCATCCATTTCATCTATTCCATCCACTCTATCTGTTCCATTCACTTATCCTTTCCATCCACTCTATCGATTTCATTCACTCTATCCATTGCATTCACTCTATCCATTCGATCCACTCTATCCGTTCCATCCACTCTGTCAATTCCATCCACTCTGTCCGTTCCATCCACTCCATTTGTCCCATCCACTCTGTTTGTTCCATCTACTTTATCCGTTCCATCCATTCCATCCACACTGTCCACTCCATCCGCTCCCTCCACTCCATCCACTCCGTCTACTCCATCCACACCTTCCACTCTGTCCATTCCAGCCACTCTATCCGTTCCATCCACTCTTTTCATTCCATGCACTCAATCCATTCCATCTGTTCCATCCACTCCATCCGTTCCATCTACTCTGTCCGTTCCTTCCACTCTGTCCATTCCGTCCACTCTATCCATTCCATCCACTGTATCCATTCCATCCACTCCATCCACACCATCCACTCCATCCACCCCATCTACTCCATCCACTCTATCCACCCTGTCCACTCCATCCACTTGGTCTCTGCTGTCCATTCCATCCACTCTGTCCATTCCATTCACTCTGTTCATTCCATCCACTCCATCCATTCATCCACTTTGTTCATTCCATCCACTCTATCCGTTCCATCCACTCTGTCCGTTCCATCCACTCTATCCACACCATTCACTCCATCCACTCCATCCACTCCATCAACTCCATCAACTCCATCCATTCCATCCATTCCATCCACTCCGTCCTTTCCATCTACTTTGTCCATTACATTCACTCTATCCATTCCATCTGCTCCATCCACTCTATCTATTCCATTCATCCATTCCATCCACTCCATCCACTACATTCACTCGATCAGTTCCATCCACTCTATCCATTTCCATCCACTCCATCCACTCCATCCACTCTATCCACTCTATCCACTCTATCCACTCCATTGATTTCATCCATTCCACCCACTCCATCTATTCCATCCATTCCATCTATTCCATCCATTCAGTCCATCCATTCCATTCATTCGGTCCACTCCATCTGCTCATGTTGAGGGAATGCCATTTTTTGACCAATCATAAGTTCAAAAAGAGACATCCAAGTAGATGAATTAGGGGTAAACCTCAGAACTCATGCTAATTGCACGTTCCATCTGGGTCAAGAATCCTGCACAAACTGCTTTAGAAATCCAACAATTGTTCTTTTTTTTTTTATTTATTTGTTTTGGTTTTTGAAAACCTTTACAAAAATTCACATACAGTACTAGTTATTCTTTCACAATTTCACAAATTCAAGTAATAAAATCCAAATTGTTGTTCGTACATGATACATAACCAACTTAAAACACCACTAAACAAGAATAAAACCTAAATAAACAATACAAAAGTTGAATTTGAAACTTAAAACAGAGCACAAATATTT
The DNA here is from genome assembly GCF_040938575.1 of Ambystoma mexicanum. Classification (NCBI taxonomy): domain Eukaryota; kingdom Metazoa; phylum Chordata; class Amphibia; order Caudata; family Ambystomatidae; genus Ambystoma; species Ambystoma mexicanum. The sequence goes on along the minus strand of NC_090928.1, from coordinate 825,282,898 downwards.
CTTAGAAATGTTGCCACCCTGATATTGAAATTGCCTTTACTATTGTGTAGCATTTTGTACCAGATGAATTCTCTATCCACCTCCTCCGTGTTCAGCTGTACATATTGACCAAAGTATAGAAGTCTTTTTTCTCTTAGGGCCGGACAGACCAGAAGTATGTGTTTCAGGTCCTCAACCATCCCTTCTATACAACAATATCTGCACCATTGCCAAGATCCTTGTACAGTCTGTCTAATTGAATTAATCTGATTTGTAGGGATTACATTGAATCTAAAACGCATAAAATCATTTTGAATTGTTTTGCTTGGGTACTTGATTAAGTAACTCTCCATCATTGGGAACCATTTGTTTAGAGCACAGACTTGTTGATATAGTTTGGTATTAAGAATAGCATTTTTCGTGTGTATCCAGTCGAAACCCAGAACACTTTCTTTCACCCTAGAGGGGTTGTTCATAAGAGAAGTGACTGACATACGCAAAAACTTCAAACTTTTTAAGATCTCATCATTCAATTCAGCAATGAAAGGATTTCCCATGTCCCGACCTGCAAGACTGTACAATGAGTTGATCTCTATCGAGTTACATTTCCTCCATAACATAATTCTTTTCCAGGTTACCAATGCCTGAAGGGAATTTAGGCCTAGTTCGTACTTGATCAGATGATAGGGAATACATTTCGGTAAGTGGTACAGTACTGATTTCCAAATATAACTTTCTATATAAGACCACTCTCCTTCAAAATATTCGGGTTGAAATTCAGCTCCCTATGTTAAGCAGGGAATAACTTTTTTTGTATAATACTCTCTCAGCGGCATCATTGAGAATTTCCCAAATTTCGAATCTAGGGCACGCATTTGACCAATAGCAATATCAGCCATAAGTTTAAGATGTGTCCTCAGCAGGGGTCTCGGGTTCGCACCCGCTATTACAAAGCCGAGGTATTTAAACTCTGACTGAGCCTTCAGTTGAGTGGTACCAGTAAACCAAGATAACGTTTTTGACTTCTTATTTTTCCTGCCAAGTCGAACTATCACTGTTTTAGCTGGATTGATCTTTAACACTATCGAATCAATGAATCCCTGAAAGGCTGTAAGCATTCTTTGTAGTCCTACATTAGTTGTATCTTTGAGGAGAAAGTCATCAGCGTATGCTAACCAGGCCAGACAGGTGTTCATAAATTTAGGACGGACTAGTCCTTTATTTAAGAGAGCCAGGTTCGCCCCACTAACGTAGAGGTTGAAAATTGTGGGTGCTAATCTGCAGCCCTGACGCAGCCCATTATGTATGGATATTTCCTCGGAGAGGGTGCCCTCTGAGTCTAATCTGACTTTCACGCCTGTCTGGGAATAAATTGCCCGTACTATGTCTAATAGAATTGCTGGCATGTGTAGTGCTCTTAGGGCCTCATTACGACCCAGGTGGTAAGTTACCGCCCGGGCCGTGACTTTACCACCATGGCGTAAACTATGTTTACGCCATGGTGGTTGGCGGACTTACCGCCCCATTCCGAGGTTGGCGGGATGGTAAGTCCCCAATCCCCATTTACCCTTCCCCATTCCCATTTTTGCCCCATAGGGCATAATGGGAGTGGGGAAGGCGTTAATTACGCCACCGTAAATTACGGTGGCGTAATTAACTCCATGGTCCCTTAGCGCCATGGATTTTAACACCTGCTAAAAGCAGGTGTTAAATCCGCCATGGCGCTAAGGGACCTAGTACTCAGGCGGTAAGGGTCGGCGCTGTTTACGCCGTCGTAAAACCCTTACCGCCTGAGTCGTAATGAGGCCCTTAGTCTTTTCCACAAAATGTTCCTGTCCACCAAGTCGAACGCGGAACTCAGGTCCATTGAAGCCACATAGACCGACGAGTCCACCTTTTTCATTGCTTCTGCTTCCAGACAGTATAGGATAAGCCCTCCACATTCAGTCCCCATGTTTTTCCTAAATCCAAATTGTCTCATGTCTAATATCTGTTTGTCATCTATCCATTTCTGGATATCTCTTAGAACCAATGATGAGAACAATTTAGATTCGGGATCGGCAATGGCTATTGGCCTGTAGCTCATGGGACATACTCGCCAACCCTTTTTGAATATAGGGATAAAAATTGATACCCTCCAGGACAACGGTATGGTTTCAGTTGTTAATATGTTGGTAAACAAAACGGACAGTATTTTTGCCCATAAATTGGGATCACACTTCAGGATTTTATTAGACAAGTTATTAGGGCCCGGTGCCGCTGAGTTTTTGGATTTTACTACAGGATTTTTTAAATCCCATGTGGTAAAGTTCAACAGCCATTTCGGTTCATGGATCCATGTTGCCAGTTCATCCTCTTTATTAACACAGTACAGATTGGCAAAGTGGCCCTTCCATATGGATTGATTAATGGGGTTCAAAAGTACCTCTTTCCGAGGTTTGTCCCAATTATTAATTAAAGACCAAAAGTTTCTTGAATTTGCTCCTCTCAGGGCTGTTAACATAGATTCCCCCGCTCTCTGACATTTAATTATACAATGTTGTATTGACCAATTTTTGTAATTCTGTTTTATTTTTTTAATTTCATCAACCATGTCTGAGAGGGTCAGCCCTGATTTCTTAATTTGTCTGATCTCTTTCCTCATACAGCGCTTTTTATCCCTGACTTTCATGTCAAACGTATGTGATTTCGACTTCGTAGTCAATTTGGAGGGATTACTTACAACCTCAAGTTTTGTTAGTGAGCGATTGATGTAGTCAGTAAATTTACTGACCGAGTATGTCATCAGTCTCTGCTGATCTGTAAATGTCTCTAAATCTTCAATCATGGAGGGGGTGAATCGAGTGTTTTTTTTCCCTGTCCAAATAATTCGATTCCCTGAACAATTGGCTTTCAAATTATGATTAAATATTGTTTTTGGGTCATTTAATACTGTTATGCCTATATCCAAAGTTAGCATACAATGATCACTATATACGGTCTCAATAATGTCAAATTTACCTAAACGGTTAAACAGATCCAATGAAAATATAAAATAGTCAATTATCGAGTGATAACCTCTGGCTTTCCAAGTTGGCAAAATATTTACAAGTATTTCCAAACCCCACACCTCCGAAAAGTGAGCCCAAATTTTCCCCCTGCACTTCTGATTACCTACTGATTGCGAGGATCCCTCCATATCACTGATCAGTGCCTCCCCAATTGAGGGGTCTCCATGAATAACTGCGTTGAGATCACCCGCCATCACGATCCGTCCCTCTGCATTTACAAGCAACCAGTTCTCCAACAGGGACCCCAAATTACATAGTTCCAACCATAATTGCCTTCCGAATGTTCAGCGGGATTCCAATATATATTGACCAGCAAAAAGGGTGTAACCCTATTGTCAAACAATAATGAGAAACCCACAGCCAAGAAGTGATGTGCAAATGCCCATTCACCCATGTTTTTGGGATTCAAGAGATTTTTAACAGCAATTAAAAGACCTCCTTTCGGTCGACCTCTCGCACCCCCTTTTGCACACAATGAACATACCGTAAAACCCTCCCAACACAATGGCACCCTTGACCAGGTTTCTTGAATAAAAAGTAAATCATATTGCGCCAATTCCTTCATTAAGGTCACATTATGTAGGAGATTAATCAACCCTCTTGAGTTCCAGCTTAGTAGTTTGAGGGTTCGATTTTCATTCGCTAGAGTGGCATCCCTAGTTTTTTAAGAGGATCAATCGACTCTCTCAGCGTCAGGGCAAGCCATCTCCAATCTTGTTTCTCCCCATTCTGAAACCCATCACTACTGACCCCCACCTCCCTGTTTACAGATTCATCCCTCGGGGATCTAGTATTGTTTCGAATTGATGTTGATATATTGGGTTGAGACTGAACATAATCAAAAATATTGAAACCTCTTCGATGAAATTGCTCCGCATCTTTCATCATGAGGTTTCTAACTAAAGGTGAAGGGATCACAAGGCAAACATAATCCAACCTCTGCCTATGTATATAGTCAACCAGGTAGATATCTGACGATTCAATCAAACTTAAGTTCGGCATCTGACCCAGAAGAGACAATATGAAGGGTCTATTGAGGTAGGTGTTGGTCTGATCTGTGAATAGTGTTGTCAGGACCAGCCCTGGTAGATCAGGTCTTACCGGATCTTTTAGATCATGTATCGGTTGTGAGTGGAGCATATCCTTCTGTCTAACACCCTTACTCTCGTTATAACCTCCATAACTATCCCCTCTCGAACCCTTACAATATTCTTCATATGTAACCTCCTACGTAATATTATGGCACTGCTCAGTACCAATTTTAAGTGCCTCCTGAGGAAGTTTCTCCCTTAACACTTTCATTATTGATTGATAGAGGGCGTCGTCATTCTTATTGTCGTTCATTTTCTCTTCCGTTTTCTGATATTTCTGTTGATCAATCGTTTCCTTCAAGTTACCACCCTTGCCATCTCTGCTCACTTCATACAAGTTATCATTGGCGTGCCTATTCCTTGACTTTGGGTCATCCTTATTGCTCGACCCCATATTAAGCACAGACCTTAGTTGAGGGTCTGTTGGCCCGAGAGGATCACTAACTTTGTTTTTGGCCCTCATACCCCAGTTGTTCACCTCTTTATCAACTTCCTGACCTAGACTGGACCGTCTCATATTACCCAGGTCCACCTTCTGAGTAATTTTGGGATCTTTCCCTGGGACGATTTTCCAGTCCCTGCTACCCGGGTCAGTGTTAACTGCGATTGGGACCAAGTTCCTGACTGGCCCTTTTTCAGTGACTATAACATTCATCACATTTGTCTTCCTTTTTATCGTGGGTCCCTCCATTAGGGTGGAATGAGACACCTCTTTAACCTTAGCAAGCCTCCCTGTGTCTGTCATATTTTCCTGCGGCACAGCCACATTAAAGATTTCGTAAAGGTCATCCCTATGTTTTTTATATTTCATTGCTTCGCATAATTGTTTGTCCCCTTCTATATATGCACTTTGGGTGGATTGATCCATAACCGTAATGACTCTCTGGGACTCCTTCTCTAATACGGTTTTGTTTTGTTGTTGTTTGGTAGCCCTAGGTGAAGATTCCTCAATTTCTTCCACCTCTATGACATTTCTCAAAAACTTTCTAGATGTTTTGGCTGTGCCTCCATTTTTATTGTTATTTTTCTTTTTTTGCTTTGCAATTTTTTTTTCCTTTCTTTTTGTCAATTTAAATTCCGGCACTACATTCTCCAGCCCTTTAGGGATTGTTTTGGTTACCTGGGTACTATGCACAGTAACCTCCCCCACCTCGATAAGCTCCTGAGCCTGATCTTGGGAAGTTTCTAGAATAATTATCTCTTTTGCCGGAGATACCTCTGTTGAATTCTCTGACCCCTGCTCCCCTTTCCTTTCCATATTAGTTTTGAGTGTCTGTATCAGTACCTCTGACAATTTGTTTGGTAAAGCTTTAAGTTCGACAACTAAATTAGCTAATGAATCAGTTTGCTTATGTAGTTCAGATAGAATTAGACGATTAAAGATAGCCATCATTACAGGAAATTCTGAGGCAGAAGGGTCAGAGCTTAGTGGCTTTCTCCCCTCTGAATGTTGTACCATTAGAAAAATCCAATAATTTGTCCTAATTCAAAATACCTTGGGGTTCATTTGCGTTCCCATGAAGGGTGTAATCATATTCTTTATTTGTTTTCAGTACCTTCCCTATTTCCTGTACATTGTTTGATGGGTCATCTTCTCCAAAGAGCAGTTGGGAGGGATCCATATTGTCCTCGCTTTGTTTATCAAGCAGGGAATGTTCTTGTGCATATTTTAAAAATTCGGCCTCTTGCGAGGGATCTATATTATCCTCCATCTGTTTGTCAAGTAGGGAACACTGTTGCGCACATTGTAATAATTCGGCCTCATCCTCGTTGGCCTCAGGCAGCGGTAGAGCTGCTGCTCGGGCGAGGCTCGCTCTTCTGGTACTTACTGCCATAAAGAAGTCCGCTCGCGCATCTTTGCGGGGCGGAAGTTTGGTTTTCCCCATTTAACTGGTTATGCGGATTTGACCCCCAACAGCACCCCAATATCTCACTAGAAAAACCTTTAGCAAACTTATCACTGGGACCAATAGCACCTACCCCCTACGCCCTCCGCTAACAGAACAGCCCAACAGCCACACTTCCGAGCACTTCCGGATGCGCACGCCGGATGCGCGAGCACCAGTGCTCTAGTGGAAGTGGCTGTGGGCATGTGAGCGGGCGGTAGGCGGGATCAATGAGCGGGGCTGAAATCAGAGAGAGAACAGAGTAAGTAACGCTAACTAGCAAGCTAGCGGGACCCGCGGTAAAACCACGGTCAATACCAGGGACATGAACAAAAGAATACAATATATACCATCCAATAGCGAGTCCACAACAGTCCACAGTAGTGCGCCTTGCGTGCGTTGGAGAAAATGCAGGGCTTCCCCTTGCCGACGACGAGGCTATCCCCGGGTACTGTTTCAGCAACAAAATAGCAGAGTGCTCAGCCCAACACCCACACTTCCGAGCACTTCCGGATGCGCCAATTGTTCTATAATTTTGCTCTACTCCACTAGATGCCAGATGGTGGGCGATACTAGACTTTCTCTAGACCACAGGAATTTCCCACATCTTTGTCATTAGTTCACTGGTGAAATGATTATACTGGTCATATGCAATCCTTTGAGGAAGGCTTAAATGGGAAAGGAAGTGGCAGATTAATAAAGTGGGAGCACTCTCTGCCATACAATTTGGGGCTGCGAGACATTCAATACATTTTGTAATTAGGCATGTAATGGTGAACATATATTTGTTGCTGTGTTCAGAATGTCTCACTTGTCCAATAAACACAAACTGTAGGCTGGACCTATTTTGTAATGGAGCCAAGTGAGTCAGAGAACTAAGTTGTAAATCAGCACACTTTTAAATATAAATTCCGGTCTTAACGCATATGTGGCAACTAAGTGACCTCACATAGTATCTCCATTCCCAAAGACCAGATGTCATTACAGTGTGGGCATGGTTTAACATTATGCTTCGAAATGAGGTAGGTACTACCGAATGATCATAATTAGTTTGAGGTTTCCTAAGTATTGCTTGGGCTTGTTGCTTTCACAGAGCATACTCGTAGCTTTCCAATTGACAAAGTGTTTAACAAATCTATTCCAGACATTATCTGAATAAGTAATTATTATTTCTAGATCCTGGAATTGTTGATATATATGACCTGAGTTCTGCTTCTTGTCTGCTCTAGGAAGTGATTGGTGGCTGAGTGTTCAGGGATGTCATTCACCAAAGGATACCCAATGCCAGCCACCAGATCCTTTTTGTCATGTTCTTTGATATGGTAGGAACATCTTTTCACATAGACAACGAGCATTCCATGACAGTTATTTTCTTTATACTTCGCTCTGAGGAGAAGTTGGATGCACCTCCATAATTTTGGCTGTTTTCAATTATTCATATTCTAAACAGTTATCCTTCTCTACCATCATGAAGATCTGCTTATCCTTGTGCCACTGGAGTCTTTTTAGTTTGGCCATGTCTGGTTTCTAGAGGATAGCCATGAATTGAAAGAATCCAGGAAGTAATCCTTCTCTTAGAGACATTTACAGTTCAAATGTGGTCTCTCTCTGAAAATATAGTAGCATCTGATGGGAGATATCATCTATAACACCCTCCCCCTGGATCAACAGACAGCAGTTTTTCAATAGCCATACCGTTACCAGGTGAGTGTTCTCACATTTGTTGAACTTAATCTCAAAAGGTAATAATTCTTTACTTTCATATGAAATGATACTATCATGCTTCTGGTAAAAGATCATGGTTAAACATGTATCGGAAAATCCTATTTCCAGGAAAAATATTGTATTTTGAACAGGATAAGCCAAGTATGCAGCTTGGGAAAGACTTGTTTTTAAATAGGGAGGAATGATAGCTCAGGAGCCATGCATTTGTCTTAGAAGCAAGACAACACAGCACAACACAGGTTAAAATTCCTATTCTGTGCTTAGAAACCACTTGCTGGTATTAAGCATGTTATAAAAGAGCAATTATATTAATAAAGTATAATTAGAACTGTGTCACAGCCTTTCTTCTCGAATCCCCCAGTCCATTTCACCATGCCTTCAATAGATGGTCCAAAGGCTGAGTGATATCTGACTAATTTACTGTGAATGTAGGCCTGTATTTAGTAAATCCTTAGAAACCTGACAATTTTCATAGATGTACAGGGTTCTTCAGTTTCAGTAGAAATCAAACCTTCTATTGTGTGGAGTTAAGCCCCTCAAATGAAATGTCATGGCCTTGAAAATGTAGGTTGGCTCTGCACCGCTGTGCTTTCTAATGAAATAGTTCCGAACCTGTGTTTCTTAGTTGGGACATAGCAAAAACAAAGAGGTGATGGCTGGAAGGTTTAGACTTAATCTTAACCACTGGCAATGCTCTGGGCAACCCTCCAGACCACCGTTCGTCGCCTGCCAAGCCATTACAGAAGGGAAAGACCATATGCAAATCAGGCTTGGCCCCACCCCAAAAGGGGCAGTCCAGCCCGAACTGCTAGGCCACATCTCCTCTGCACGAGACCACAAGCATCCCCAAACATGTTTCGCCCTTGTTGGGGCTCATCAGTGAGGAGTAGCTTGGGTCTCTAGGCCCAGCAGGCACGGGACCCACGTCTGGGCATACCCGTCCCACTCGGGGTGACATAGCAAAAACAAAGAGGTGATGGCTGGAAGGTTTAGACTTAATCTTAACCACTGGCAATGCTCTGGGCAACCCTCCAGACCACCGTTCTTCGCCTGGCGGAGGGTTGCCCAGAGCATTGCCAGTGGTTAAGATTAAGTCTAAACCTTCCAGCCATCACCTCTTTGTTTTTGCTATGTCACCCCGAGTGGGACGGGTCTCGTGCAGAAGGGATGTGGCCTAGCAGTTCGGGCTGGACTGCCCCTTTTGGGGTGGGGCCAAGCCTGATTTGCATATGGTCTTTCCCTTCTGTAATGGCTTGGCAGGCAAAAAACGGTGTTCTGGAGGGTTGCCCAGAGCATTGCCAGTGGTTAAGATTAATTCTAAACCTTCCAGCCATCACCTCTTTGTTTTTGCTATGTCACCCCGAGTGGGACGGGTATGCCCAGACGTGGGTCCCGTGCCTGCTGGGCCTAGAGACCCAAGCTACTCCTTACTGATGAGCCCCAACAAGGGTGAAACATGTTTGGGGATGCTTGTGGTCT